>NC_133324.1:368031588-368335838 GCF_042186555.1 Aquarana catesbeiana | reverse complement strand
ATGCCCTGGGGGGGACAATTTGTTGGGGGTGGAGGGGCGCAGTGAAGTGAACGGGCTAAAACGGGCATCACTAAATGGCAGACCGCGGGCCAAATGCGGGCCGACTCATTCTATGCGGCCCGCCGCGGTACCGCTATTTAGCAGCCTTTTCTTCCCCCTGCCTTCTCTATAATCCTCACACAGAGCCGACAACGGGAGGCGGGACAGTTCTGGATGGAGGACGGAGCTGCTGGAGGTTAATAAGCAGGTGATTGGCTGCTAGGATGAAGGGCGGTCTTAGCAACCAATCACCATCTTGGAACACCCGCCCTCCATCCGAGACATGCTGTGCCTCCCTCCGATCTTCGGTCTGTACAAGGTAAGTGAGGGAGGGGGCGAAGTTACAGGGAGTGAAGACACTAGCCTGAAAAGTAGGAAAGTGTGTGCTGAGTCGCTGAGGACATTAAAGTGGAGTTGTTGAGGGCTGTGATGTGGTGGGCTGAGGACATCAGGGTGGGGGGGGCTGAGCGGACTGTGATGTATGGGGGAGATGTGGACATTACAGTTGGGGAGATGTGGACATTACAGTGGGGATATGTGGATATTACAGTGGGGGAGATGTGGATATTATAGTGGGGGAGATGTGGATATTACAGTGGGGGAGATGTGGAGATGGGGGGGCAGTTTGCCATCTTCGTCCTGGGCACCAAATGGCCTTGTCCCAGCAATGGTAGTTACTATGTGTGATGTCCCAGAGCAATGCCAACTGAGGGGAGGGAGACACAAACAAAAGTAGGGTGCCATCAGGCCTAAAAACCTATACTGCTGCCTGCAGTACACTGCACCCAAAGGCGATAGCCTCATGCCTTCTTACATCCACCTGATAGAATCTGGTGAATGTATGGACTGAAGACCAAGTTGCGGCCTTGCAGATTTGAGCCATGGAGGCTTGGTGATGCACTGCCCATGAAGTACTAACAGCCCTGATGGAGTGCATTTTGATTTGAAAAGTGGAACCTTCCCTTAAACCAGGGGTCTCAAACTGGTGGCCCTCCAGCTGTTGCAAAACTACAAGTCCCATCATGCCTCTGCCTGAGGGAGTCATGCTTGTAACTGTCAGCCTTGCAATGCCTCATGGGACTTGTATTTTTTCAACAGCTGGAGGGCCGCCAGTTTGAGACCCCTGCCTTAAACCATAAAGCTTGAATAATAACTTAGAAGTAGATTTTGACTCAGCCAGTCCTTTTCTAGAACGTTCAGGCAACACAAACAAAAACATCTGATTTTTTTTTTTTCTGAGTAGTCGTCTTCAAATAGACTTTGACTGCTCTCACTACATCAAGAGAATGTAGCGACCTTTCTTCCGTTAGAACAGGGTTCTGGAAAAAAATGAAGGTAGAACAATATCCTGGTTTAGATGAAAACCTGAAACCATCTTCGGCAGAAAGCTAGGATAAGGACGCTAAACCACCTTATCCTTGTGAATAATTAAATCTGTCTCTTTACAAGAAAGAGCACCCAAATTCAAGTCCCAAGGTTTTAAGGGTGACCCAACCGGCGGATTAAGCCGTGTCACCAGACCAGGGAATGCGAAGCAAGTGGTCGTTGGAATAATAGTGAAAAGGCTGAGACCTGGCCCTTAATGCCAGCTTCATTTCTAATCCTATTTACAGAAAGGCAAGGAATATACCTTCTAGGATGCCAACCCCTGTACTCACACCAGGGCATATGCCTTCCAGACTCTATAATAAATGACTCTGGAAGCTGGCTTCCTTGTATTAATCAAGGTAGATATCACTGAGCCTGAAAGCCCACAATACTTCAGAATGTGGGTTTCAATAGCCAATAACTGTTAAATATAGCGTTCGTAAGATAAGAAGAAATACTGGTCCCTGCGAGAACAGGTCTGGACGTGGTGGTAGGGTCCATGGGTCCCCTACCGCCATCCTTACGATCTCTGCATACCAAGATCTTCTGGGCCCCACTGGGGCCACAAGAACCACAGAGTTCTTTTCCTGCTTGATCCTGCAAAGAAGTTGTGGTAGCAGCAGAATAGGAGGGAATGCATAAATCAATGAGAACTGACCCCATGGGGTCACCGACGCATCTGTTCCATATGCGAGTGGATCCCATATTTTTGACACAAAGTTGTCGACTTTTTTGTTGAACCTGGACGCAAACAGACCTACGTCCAGGAATCCCCCATCTTTGGCATATAGGCAGAAAGATTTCAAGGTGAAGGGGCCACTCTCCTGGGAACATCTTCTGGTGACTCAAGTAGTCTGCCTGCCAATTCTCTACCCCAGCAATGAAGATTGCCGATATCTGCGGCACCTGCTTTTCTGCCCAGGCTAAGATATGGTTTACCTCTCCCTGGGCTGCATGACTTCTGGTGCTTATGATTGACATAAGCCACTACTGTGGCATTGTCGGATTGAATTCTGACAGGACGAATCCGCAACCTGAATGTCCAGGCCCTTAGGGCTAGGTGCGCTGCCCAAATCTTCAGAATATTGATGGGCAAGGTCCTTTCAATTCTGGACCATTTCCCTTGGACAGTTGCCTCTTCCAGGACTGCTCCCCAACCCCAAAGGCTGGCAGCTTTTGTTACCATCTTCCAGGTCACTGGTAAGAAGGATTTCTCCTTCTGCAGATTCTTGGATATCTTCCACCAACTGAGGCTCTGGCGCAACCTTTGGCGACAGACGCTTTGGAAATCTAGTGCTTGGACCTTCTTGTTCAAGGTAGACAGGATACTGTTTTGCAGCAGTCTTGAATGAGACTGAGCATAGGGAATAACTTTTAATGAATCCACCATCTTTCCCAACAACCTTATGCAAAGGCGAATAGAAGGACCCTTCTTTGCCCTGACCACCTGAACCAGCTCTTTTACGGAACTGATCTTTGCCTGGGGTAAAAGCCACCCTCTTCTGGGCTGTATCTATAACCCGACCCAAGTATTCTTAGTCTTCTTAATGGTTTTAAAGACCTTAATCTGGCCAAAGCAAGGGCCAGAAATTTTGCAAACACCCGACGTGCAGTAGCTAGACCGAAAAGGCAATGCTACGACTGAAAGTGAAATTTTTCTACTCCAAAACGCAGATATTTTTGATGAGCGGGGAAAAATAGGCACATGCAGGTATGCATCCCTGATGTCGACTGATGCCAGAAGTTCTCCTCCTTATAGGATGGAGACAACAGAGTAGATTGATTCCACATGGAAAAATTGGTTATTTCAGGAAACGGTTTAGATCCTTGAGATCTAGCATGGGTCTGACATCCCCATTTGGTCTTTGGCACTGTGAAAGGGTTTGAAAAAAACCCCAACCCCTGCTTCATCGCGGGGACCGCCTTGACCCTTTTGAGACAAAAGTCGGACTAATGCTTGAAAAAAGGAGACTTCTTTTTTCTCTGGATATATGGACCTTTGCCCTGAGGAAAACGAGGAGACGGGAAATCTCGGAAACCTAGTTTGTAGCCTAGAGCTATTATGGAGAGCATCCATTTGTCTCAAAACTCCTCCTGCCAGACCCTTGAGAACTGCAGAAGTCTCCCCCCCACTCGAGCGAGTGGGGGCACCCCTTCATAAGAGGCTTTAATGTTCTGTTAGGTTTTTTACCCCCCAGGGCTTCTTTTGTCCCTGGGGTTGACCCTGAGGTCCTCTTGAACCTGACGGTGGAGGCCGTCGCGACTGGCACTGGAAAAAAGAGCCCGTTTAAATGAAGGACGTTTGCTTAACTGGCAAACAGGTACCTTTCCCATCCCCAACAGCCTTTCACCGCGGAAAGGAAAAAACAGCCAGGAGCTTTGCATGGCACTTCGGCTTACCACTTTTCAACCATAAGATTCTACGGATATGCCCCAACCCAAGCGTAAAGCGAGAGGTTTGCAGAATAGAATCTCTGATTGCGTCAATTGCAAAATATCAAGCCTCTGGCAGCTTGGCTAAATCCTGGGCTAGCTGTTCAGGGAAAACCTTGAGCACCCAATTGCCGCCACTCCAGGTTGAGCTGCTGAACTTGCCAAAGAGAAAATATTTTTTTAACAGACAGGAATTCCAATTTTTCATCAGATGGATTCCTAAGCATTTGGGCATTGTCAACCGGACAAGTCAAATTTTAATTTACTGAGGGAATAGCAGCATCACTTGCCGGTATACTCCACCTCTTAGTACATTTTTTCCTCCATAGGATAAAGTGTTGAAAACTTTTTTAGGAGGGAAAGAATGCTTATCTGGGTGATCCCACTCAGAATAAATAAGCTTTCCCAGCAATGAATGAACAGGAAAGGCATGCACAGCTTGAGGAGGCTTCAGTGAACCCAAACCAGAAGTGGACTTTTCAACTGACTCAGTTTCGGGTAACTTAAATGTGGAGCGGACCATTTCAGTAAGAGATTGCACCAGCAATTTCTCAGCCTGTGAGGCTGAGAAGGATCCTTCCCCACTTGACTCCTCAGAAGAGGAGTCATCAGTCTCTTCCCCTGAGGGGGATCGTCTTCCTTCTCCCAGAGTTTCTCTGTTTGAGGGTCCTGGGTGATAGAATGCGTTTTCTTCTACTTGTGAAGATGCGATTAAGGTCACTAATCTTTCCTCTAATCCACTCATGGCTGAGGAAAAAACCTCCTGAGTAATATATACAGGGGCAGAAATGCTCCTCCCCAGGTTTTTCAGGGGGAGATGGCGTTGCAGAGGGAGGGTCCTCAGAGCCTGAGGGAGATCCCCTTGAGCCCCTATTTTTCGTGGTATTTGTATCTCCCCTTCTGCCCATAGTGCTAAGCACAAATGCAGAGGTACTACCAGAAATGCACCCACTGCTGAGCAATATAGTTCAGCAACTGCCGCTACTATCAAGGCTCAGTCTGAAGCTAAGTAAATGTGCCTGGGAATGCCTGTGTCAACCACTCTCACATGCAATCCACCTGCGCTGTGTCCCTCCTTTAGCTGTGTGCACCTGCAAAAAGCACACCTTTTATAGCTAAGCATGGCCTACGCTAGTGGGCATTGAACCACGCCGACGCCGCACTAATGCTCCATCCCCCCCCCTCCTCCGACCACCCTTTCCACCGCCCCTCATCTTTTTTAAAAAAAACCTGCTTTCCCGTGCGAGCGGGGGCTCCGATCCAACCGGATCGCACGTGAAGGGGGGCATAGGAGAGAGGAGGGCAGGTGGATGTAATGGTGGCGGGAGTGGTGCAGCATACTGCCGACCGCCCCATGGCCTCTAACTGGGAGGAGAAGCTGTGGAGGGACATTCCTAAACATAAAAAAAACCCTTTCCCACATCCTACCTAGAGCTTGGGCTTGAAAGAAGCGTGCAGTTTGTGACACTGAGCAAGACTGACTAGCATGGAACAGATACGTTCTCTTGACAGCCCCCGTGGCGACTTTAGGCATAGCAAACATTTACTTAAAGGAGAAAACCCACAAGAATTAGAAAAATTCCATAGGAATCTCCCTTACCTTATCCAGCTGCAGGGTTCTGTGATGAAACAGACCCAATCTTCACCGCTCACGGTGGGCTCCATTAAAAAACCTTCAGGGACAGGGGCCCCCTTTTCATCGGGGGATCCACAGCCCTGGGCCTGTAAAAGCACCGCGCCAGGAGCTGAAAAAAACCAAATACTGGATCCCGGGGTCCAGCTCTCTAAAAAGAGAAGTGTTACTGGTAAAACCTCGTTTCTTCGGACACGAGGCCTGGGTCGCATTCAATTCGGCCTGGAAAAGACACTTTGAATGGCTCCGGTTGCATGGCTTGCCCCAGTAAGGAATATTCCGATGGAGCTCAGCACAGCACATCTTTACTCGTGGGTAGAAATGTAGCGCTAGTGAAAAAACAGTGCTAAAAAACTGTGTAAATAAATGCAACATGTAAGGAACATATGAATGGGAAATACAACCAAAAGTGAATAAGTCCCAATAAACAACAAAATAAGTGATGAATCACAAATGGATCAGTCTCAAAGAGTGGTAGATAAACCACAATTAAGAAATGTTCATGTAGGGGCCAAAGGCACAGCAGACTGGAATTAATCTTGATACCAGAAGTCAGGAACACCAGGTGTAATCTTGACAGCAAAAATCACAAAAGAAAGTGAATGGGTACTCTTACCAGAACCGGTGGACCTGGATGTCAGCGACACCAGATCAAACAGGCATGGACAGCGAAAATCTTGGTGAAATAGGAACGATTCGAAGTATCCTGAAGTATTTAGCAAAGGGACTGAAACAGACACTGATATCCTCTGGAATCAGCAATTCTCCCAATACGATTACAGCAAAAGAGCCGACCAATGGGCAAATGGTGGCCGGATGGATGGATCAGCCAGGCTCATGATGAAAAGGATATGGAAAAAAGGAAGAAGGCTCCCAATGGTGCAGATCAAAAATAAATTGGGTATTTATTTACATAAAAACCAGCATACAGTAAAATTGTGATCACAAATTAAAAAAGGGGGCAATGTGGAGAGTGAAAACGCCAAGCCCTACGTATTTCGTCCTACTAGGACTTCTACTGGGGCATCAAACGGCTCCCCCACATTGCTCAACTATATATAAATACCAAAAAACCATAATAGACCAATCAGAAACTCATTGGCTACTTAGTAACAGGTTCACCAATAGGGAGAAAGGTGGTCACATGATAAACCACCCTATAACTCCCCAAAGTGAGCCTAGCACATATTGTAATAATAAAACCAGGAAGTAAGCTAAAAACCGACAACATGGGCAAAAAGCCAGCGAAAGTCGTCTCCAAAACACCCAATCAGCATCAAAGGATCGGTGTAACTGGGTGGAGCAAACAGCACCTAACCACCAATCCGGAGCTGAATGTCCCCCAATGTCCGGAAGCAGGCAAGCACCGGCCGTACATCCAGGCTAGATGTGGCCACCCCGAAACCGGAAACAGAAGGACATCCTATACTGGTCAACTTCCACCTCAAACTGAGGCTTGGAACCTTAACCCATAACATGGAGGCCCTCGCGTCCGGAATCGGCCAGCGTTCACCTCAGAACGAGGCTAGGAACGCAGGTCATGTGTCAAGAACCACGCTGAGCGCTGGTCACGCCCACATCGTGGCGTGTAGCATCACGTGATTAGGCCTAAGAAGACATATGTTCACATCTGGAAAATAATCCATGCAGAGCGGTCATGACACCTGGTGGGAAGAACATGCATTACATCAACATCAATGATAGTAATAAAAGCAGAAAAGAAAAGAAATTATTTTTCTTGCTGGGTAGTACACATTTTGAACGCAAGTATCATTTCCACATTGTGAAGTCCTATAAACGTTTGGATTATATTATCATTAGTGAAGGCTCATTATCTCCCTTTTGATTTTATGTATTTATTCTGCCTTTCTCTCATCTGCCGGATTACATATGTGCAGCGCATTGTCACTCTGCACTTTGTGACCCCGGTTGCTGTGAGACTTCCATTGCTTTTATTACGATCATTGATGTTGATGTAATGCATGTTCTTCCCACCAGGTGTCATGACCGCTCTGCATGGATTATGTTCTAGTGTGAACATGTCTTCTTAGGCCTAATCACGTGACGCGACACACCATGATGTGGGCGTGACCAACGCTTGGCGTTGTTCTTGACACGTGACCTGCGTTCCTAGCCTTGTTCTAAGGTGAACGCTGGCCGATTCCAAGCGCGAGGGCCTCCATGTTATGGGTTGACGTTCCAAGCCTCAGTTTGAGGTGTAAGTTGACCAGTATAAGATGTCCTTCCATTTCCGGTTTCGGGGTGGCCACATCTAGCCTGGATTTACGGCCAGTGCTGGCCTGCTTCCGGACATTGGAGGACATTCAGCTCCGGATTGGTGGTTAGGCGCTGTTTGCTTCACCCAGTTACACCGATCCTTTGATGCTGATTGGGTGTTTTGGAGCCGATTTTCGCTGGCTTTTTGCCCATGTTGTTGGTTTTTAGCTTACTTCCTGGTTTTATTATTACAATATGTGCTAGGCTCACTTTGGGGAGGTTTAGGGTGATCAATCATGTGACCACCTTTCTCCCTATCGGTGAACCTGTTACTAAGTAGCCAATGAGTTTCTGATTGGTCTTTTATGGTTTTTTGGTATTTATATATAGTTAAGCAATGTGGGGGAGCTGTTTGATGCCCCAGTAGAAGTCCTAGTAGGACGAAACGCGTAGGCCTTGGCGTTTTCGCTCTCCACATTGCCCCCTTTTTTAATTTGTGATCACAATTTTACTGTATGCTGGTTTTTATGTAAATAAATACCCAATTTATTTTTGATCTGCACCATTGGGAGCCTTCTTCCTTTTTTCCATATCCTTTTCATCATGAGCCTGGCTGATCCATCCATCCGGATACCATTTGCTCATTGGTCGGCTCTTTTGCTGTAATCGTATTGGGAGAATTGCTGATTCCAGAGGATATTGGTGTCTATTCCAGTCCCTTTGCTGAATACTTCAGGATACTTCGAATCGTTCCTGCTTCACCGAGATTTTCACTATCCATGCCTGTTTGTTCTGGTGTCGCTGACATCCAGGTCCACCGGTTCTGGTAAGAGTACCCATTCACTTTCTTTTGTGATATTTGCTGTCAAGATTACACCTGGTGTTCCTAACTTCTGGTATCAAGATCAATTCCAGTCTGCTGTGCCTTTGGCCCCTACATGAACATTTCTTACTACCACTCTTTGGAACTGATCCATTTGTGATTCAACACTTATTTTGTTGTTTATTGGGACTTATTCACTTTTGATTGTATTTCCCATTCATATGTTCTTTACATGTTGCATTTATTTACACATTTTTTTAGCACTGTTTTTTCACTAGCGCTACATTTCTACCCACTTCCATATATGAATTTTTGTCACATTTGTATGTAGCTGCTTCTTCTTTTATTTTTTCAAGATAGCACAATAATTTCCTTATTTATATATTGATCTTTACTCGTGACCAACACCTAAGACACTGGTGAAAAAACTGAGGTACTCTCTGTAGGGGGAGGGGTTATATAGGGTGTTGAACTTCCTGTTTAGGGTGTGCCAGTGTCCATCACCTAAAGGTGGACTATATAACCCACATAGTAACTACTATGGCTCTGTGTCCCGTGATGTACGATTAAGAAATATACTTTAAATTTATCGCATTTTAAAAATGTTGAACTTTTAATAAAGTGGAATTCTAACTGCCTTGATGGGGGAATCAAACAATTTTACTTCCTTCAACCCATGGTTGAAGGAAAGAAAATTGCTTAAATGAAGAAGTACAGCCAAAGCTTGTATGACTATATTTCTTTTGTGGACCACAAGAGTGCAGTTCGTTCTGCACTCCTGTGACCCATTTTCAGCAGACAGCTAAAGCCCGCTGTCAGCCAACAACACAGAGTCGGACCAGGCTGGAGAAGGATGGTGACAATATGGATGGGATCCACACATAACCCTGCGGACTCTGATGTAGGGGGGGCTTTGCGGACTCTGATGTAAGGAGGGCTCTGCAGACTCTGATGTAAGGAGGGCTCTGCGGACTCTGATGTAAGGAGGGTTCTGTGGAATCTGATGTAAGGAGGGCTCTGTGGAATCCGATGTACAGATGGCTCTGTGGAATCTGATGTAAGGGGGCTCTGCAGACTGTGATATAAGGGGGGCTCTGTGGACTGTGATGTAAGGAGGACTCTGCAGACTCTGATGTAAGGGGGGCTCTGCGGACTGTGATCTAAGGAGGGATTTACGGACTGTGATGTAAAGGGGCTCTGCAGACTGTGATGTAAGGAGGGCTCTGCAGACTGTGATGTAAGGAGGGCTCTGCGGAACATGATGTAAGGAGGGTTTTGCGGACTGTGATGTAAGGAGGACTCTGCGGACTGTGATGTAAGGAGGGCTCTAAGAACTCGGATGTAAGAGGGGCTCTGAGGAATGTGATGCAAGAAGGGCTCTGCAGACTCTGATGTAAGGGGGGCTCTGCAGACTGATATAAGAAGGGCTCTCAGGACTCATGTAGGGGGGACTATGGGAACACTGATTAAAGGGGAATACTGGGAACTATGATGTATATGGGGACTCTGGTTAACAGAGACCACCTGATATCAGAGTTCCCCTTTTCACAAGAGTCTGCAGCGTTCCCCTTTACATCATAGTTCCCTCCTTACATCAGAGTTCTCATGGTTCCTCCTTAAATCAAAGCCCCCAGAGTTGACAGACAGTAGAGAGAGAGGAGGTAGAGTGTCAGCTGATTGTTGCTAAGAGCTGAAGTGAAGGGAGAAGCTGCTATTGACTGTTTCCACTGGGAGACAATGCATGCCAATAGCTGATCATAAACTGGAGGTGTAAAGAGTGAGGAGGCAGGTGAGTCAATATATCATCGTAGACAAGGAATAATCGAAGAAAGAGTGGATGGCTTCGTTCACATCTATGCTTGATGGAAATGCATGCAAAATCATGATCTTTCCAGACACACATAGAAATACACTGCTCTTTAGCAGACACGCGGGGTGTTAATTCTTAATAGCACCCCCACACATCGGAAACATGTGTGTATCGCAGCAACAGGGTTGAGGACTTCTTTCCTGGCATCTATCATGTGAATGGGCTTAACCTACGTATGAAAAAAGCACTAGGTCGCACCGTACTAGTTTAAACCTACCCCAAGTTGGCCTCAGACAAAATGCCATTTAATCACCACTAGGTTTTTCATTTTTTGCGCTATTAATGAAAACAAAATGAAAAAGTTACTGTTATAAAATTTTGCAAATTAGTAATTTTTCTTCATAAATTTTGGACAAAATTAATACTGCTACATATCTTTGGTAAAAATAACCAAAATCAGTGTATATTATTTGGTCTGTGTGAAAGTTAGAATCTACAAGCTATGCTGCCAATCACTGAAAATTATTTACACCTGATGTACTGACTGCCTATTTCATTTCTTGAGACACTAACAAGCCAGGAAAGGACAAATACCCTCCAATTTTTGGAAAGTAGACATTTCAAGGTATTTAGTAAGAGGCATGGTTAGCGTTTTTACATTTAATTTTTTTTTCCCCACAATTCTTTGCAAAATGAAGATTATTTTTTCTTTTTTTCCACAAAATTGTCATATTAACAGGTTATTTCTCTCACATGGCATATGCAAACTTGCAACTACACACCAAAACACATTCTACTACTCCTCCTGAGTATGGCAATACCGCATGCGTGAGACTTTTTCACAGCCTGGCCACATACAGAGGCCCAACATGCAGGGAGCACCATCAGGTGTTCTAGCATTAAATTTCTTGACTGCCTATTACACTTTTGAAGGCCCTGTAGCACCAGGACCATAGAAATGGTCAAGAAATTACCCTATTTTGGAAAATAAACACCCCAAACATAATCTAGGTGGCATAATAAGTCTTTTGAACATGTCATTTTTTTCCACAAGTTTCTGGAAAATGTGGAAAGAAAATGAAAACGCACTTTTTTTTTTTTTTTTTACACAAAGTTGTCAATTCATAAGGTTTTTCTAACACATAGCATGTACATAGCAAAAATTACACCAAAAATACAGTCTGCTACTCCTTCCAAGTATCATGAGAAACTTTGTATTCATTGACAGAATAACCTAGATGTTTTGTTCAGGGCTTGAAACGGGAAGGTCTCATCTCAAACCCAGAACCACAAAACTGTACGCAGCTGGAGTTACATACAGTGTGCCCAGCGGGCACATGTTAATGTAGGAAATAATTTGTTTGGGTTAGCTGGGCCCAAACAGACTACAACGCAATTAACCACTTGACA
Source organism: Aquarana catesbeiana (assembly GCF_042186555.1). Classification (NCBI taxonomy): domain Eukaryota; kingdom Metazoa; phylum Chordata; class Amphibia; order Anura; family Ranidae; genus Aquarana; species Aquarana catesbeiana. The sequence goes on along the minus strand of NC_133324.1, from coordinate 368,324,105 downwards.
ACTGGGCACTTAAACCCGTTTCCTAACCAGACCAATTTTCAGTGCTCTCACAATTTGAATGACAATTACTCAGTCATGCAACACTGTACCCATATGAAAATGTTGTCCTTTTTTTCACACAAATAGAACTTTCTTTTGGTGGCATTTAATCATCACTGGGTTTTTTATTTTTTGCGCTATAAATGAAAAAAGACCGAAAATTCTGTAAAAAAAATAAATTTTTCTTTGTTTCTGTTATAAAATTTAAGTTAAGAATTTTTCTTCATAAATTTTGGCCAAATTTTATACTGCTACATCATTTTGGTAAAAATAATCCAAATCAGTGTATATTATTTGGTCTGTGTGAAAGTTATAGAGTCCACAAGCTATGGTGCAAATCACTGAAAATTGATCGCACCTGATGTACTGACGACCTACCTCATTTCTTGAGACCCTAACAAGCCAGTACAGTACAAATACCCCCCAAATGACCCCTTTTTGGAAAGTAGACATTCCAAGGTATTTAGAAAGAGGCATTGTGAGTTTTTTGAAGTTGTCATTGTTTCCCATACTGTAATTATTTGCAAATTCAAGATTTTTTTTCACAAAAGTGTCATATTATCAGGTTATTTCTCACACACAGCATATGCATACCACAAATTACACCCCAAAATACATTCTACTACTCCTCCTCAGTATGGCGATAGCACCTGTGTGAGACTTTTACACACCGTGGCCACATACAGAGGCCCAACATGCAGGGAGCACCATCAGGGGTTTTAAACATATAATTTCTTGACTACCTCTTACACTTTTGAAGGCCCTGGAGCAGCAGGACAATGGAAATGCCCAAAAAAATGACCCCATTTTCGAAAAAAAAACAACCCAACGTATAATCTATGAGGCATATCGAGTCTTTTGAACATGTCATTTTTTTCTACAACTTTTTGGAAAATGTGGAAAGAAAATGAAAACGCATTTTTTTTTACACAAAGTTGTCCATCGATACAATATTTCTAACACATAGCATGTACATACCAAAATTTACACCCCAAAATAGATTCTCCTACTCCTCCTGAGTACGGCAATACCACATGTGTGATACTTTTACACAGCCTGGTCACATACAGAGGCCCAACATGCAGGGAGCACCATCAAGTGTTCTAGGGGCATACATTTCAAATCAAATTTGACTACCTATTACACTTTGAGGCACTGTAGTGGCATGGATGCGAACTGATGTGGCATGGATAAGCCGTGGATGGGGATGGCTAAGCATGGTTGAGCTATGAATGTGGATGGCTGGTTATGGCTGAGTATGGATGAGATGGCTGGTTATGGCTGAGTATGGATGGGATGGCTGAGTATGGATGGGATGGCTGGGTATGGCTGAGTAAGGCTGGGTGGGTATGGCTGAGTTGGGTATGGCTGAGTATAGCTGAGTGGGTATGGCTGAGTATGGATGGATGGATGAGTATTGCTGAGTATAGGTGGTTGAGCATGGATGGATGGATGAGTATTGCCGAGGATGGATGAGATTTGCTGAGTATGGATGGATGCATGGATGGATGAGTATTGCTGAGCATGGATGAGTATTGCCGAGTATGAATGGATGGATGAGTATTGCTGAGCATGGATGGATGGATGAGTATTTCTGAGCATGGATGGATGGATGGATGAGTATTGCTGAGCATGGATGGATGAGTATTGCTGAGCATGGATGGATGGATGAGTATTGCTGAGCATGGATGGATGAGTATTGCTGAGTATGGATGGAAGGATGAGTATTGCTGAGCATGGATTAGTATTGCTGACTATGGATGGATGAGTATTGCTGAGCATGGATGAGTATTGCAGAGTATGGATCGATAGATAAGTATTGCTGAGTATGGATGGATGGATGAGTATTGCTGAGCATGGATGGATGGATGATTATTGCTGAGCATGGATGGATGGATGAGTATTGCTGAGCATGAATGGATGGATGGATGAGTATTGCTGAGCATGGATGGATGGATGAGTATTGCTGAGCATGGATGGATGAGTATTGCTGAGTATGCATGGATGCATGCATGGATGAGTATTGCTGAGTATGGATGGATGAGTATTGCTGAGTATGGATGGCTGAGCATGGATGGATGAGTATTTCTGAGCATGGATGGATGGATGAGTATTTCTGAGCACGGATGAGTATTTCTGAGCATGGATGAGTATGGATGGGATGGATGAGTATTTCTGAGCATGGATGGGAGAGTATTTCTGAACATAGATGGGAGACTATTTCTATGCATGGATGGGATGGATGAATGGCTGGAATGGGCAGATAAGCTCTATGGGCACTACACATCCAGCCCACAGCGCTGCTGCACCGATCTCTCCCCTCTGCCCTCGCACTGTGAAAATAGGTACGGGGAGGGGAGAGAGGAACCTGACGTGACGCCTGTTAATTCACAAGTGATCGCTCCATCATTTGACGGAGAGATCACGTGGTAAACAGCCGCTGTCCGTGAATCTGGCGGTCACGGATATTCCCGTAGCGCGTGGGAGCAAGATTCTGGGAGGACGTCCATGGACGCCCTCCCTGAATAAGTCGAACGCACTGTGGTTAAAATGACTGTAAAGCTGGACATCAGCTTTAAAATGATTGTGCTGGGTTTATACATGTCTGTGAGACTCTTTCTTGCTGCACAACAATCTAACCATATTTGTTGGGTATAAGGAGGCTTGGGTTTTGCTTTTGATAATCATTCCTAAATTATAAAAAAAAAAGTGCTGTAGACATCATTACTTTCTGCCCACCCCGATCCAGTCTGCAGATGGCTCCATCCTCTCACAAGCACCCATGGAGTCATCGCTGAATGTGTGCTCCCACCCAGCTCTGTGGTCAAGTCTCCATTAATGTCTAAACTGCTGGCAACAAAAGTGAGTACACCCCTAAGTGAAAATGTCCAAATTGGGCCTAATTAGCCATTTTCCCTCCCAATGTCACGTGATTCGTTAGTGTTAGAAGGTCTCAGGTGTGCATGGGAAGCAGTTGTGTTAAATTGTATAGAACAGGGAAGACGCATAATGAGAAGATTTAAATGCTGCACACCCCGAGTGATATGGAAAAAGGGAATTTTCCTCCAATGGGGGTTTTCTAGGCAGCAGGAGGGTAAAAGGATGATATCGTGTGGTTTAGAAATGGTTGAACTTTATTAATAACATAATCTCAGAGAGTGCCAATAATAGTTAAAATAGGAACTATGATACAGGAGATAACACAAGTGAAACTGGCACAATGATATACAATGTTCAAGCGCTAAACTAGGGTATTAATCCTGACGCGTTTTGACCCCGTCGGGTCTTCTTCAGAGGATTCGGATGCTGTAGAGAAATTTGCATTTATTTAAATTCATGGATATATCCATAAGATAAAATAAAGTATAAGAGGTATATATTTAATAAGTATAGTTACCAATCACATCGTGTTAAGCGATTTCTCCTGAGCCTAAAATTCTCTAAAGCCTCCCCCATTCGGTCCCAGCAGGGGTCCCCGGCCGGCCACCACATCAACAGAGGGAGCCAACCGCTTATGCGTGTCTTACGAGGAGTCACAAAAGTGGATAAATTCCCAAAGCCAGGGAGGGGGCGTGAGGGCAAGCGAGCAGCACCTGCAGTCGAAGCATCAAATAACAGTACTATCAGTGCATTTTGTTTGGCACGGATAGAAGTATATGTATCATTGCCAATCACAGAGTATTGGAAGTAATAAGTCTATTTGTAATTTTGTTCAGCGGCATGTAGATATTCACATACTAATGTGAAGGTAAAAATGGGAGTAGTAACTGTAGTAACTGTAGATGGATATAAATATCAGTATGTCAAAAACTGAGTAATAAATTGATAATGGTAAGTATGTTGTATTGTGGGATTGAAATAGAAGGAATAGCGTGATGGATGGAACAAGAATGAGAATGTAGAACATGAATGAAAAATGAAGAATAGGGAAAGGGGAAAGAGGGAGAGGACCCAGACTCATGAGGGAAGGAGGAGGGAGGGGGATGAAAGAATAAGGAAAAGGAAGAAAGGGGCCAGAAAGAAAGAGCCCAGAGAAAAAAAAAAAAAAAAAAAGAAAAATTGGTGAATGGTGAAAAGTGAAAAACCAGTGAAGTGTGAAAGGGTGCAAGTGGAGGAATGAAAGTATAGGTAGGAAAGAAGCAGTTGTGTTAAATTTCGTGTTATCGCTCTCACTCATTCATATTGGTCACTGAAAGTTCAACATGGCACCTCATAGCAATTGTTGTTCTACATAAAGATGGCCTAGGCTATAAAAAGAGTGCCAAGACCCTGAGACTGAGCTGCAACACGGTGGTCAAGACTATACAGTGGTTTAACAGGGCAGGTTCCACTTAGAACAGGCCTTGCCATGGTCGACCAAAGAAGGTGAGTGCACGTGCTCAGCATCATATCCAGAGGTGGTCTTTGGGAAATAGACATATGAGTGCTGCCAGCATTGCTGCAGAGGTTGAAGGGGTGGGGGGGTCAGCCTGTCAGTGCTCAGACCATACGTCGCACACTGCATCAAATTGGTCTGCATGGCTGTTGTCCCAGAAAAAAACCTCTTCTAAAGATAATGCACAAGAAAATCCACAAACAGTTTGCTGAAGACAAGCAAGCAGACTAAGGACATGCATTACTGGAACTATGTCCTGTGGTCTGATGAGAACAAGATAAATTATTTTGGTTCAGATAGTGTCAACCGTGTGTGGCGGCAATCTGGTGAGGAGTACAAAGTGTGTCCTGCCCAGTCAAGCAAGGTGGGAGTGTCATAGTCTGTGGCTGGATGAGTGCTGCCAGCACTACAGTTCATTAAGGGAACCATGAATGCCAGCATGTACTGTGGCATACTGAAGCAGAGCATGATCCCCCTCCCTTTGGAGACTGGGCCACGGGGCAGTATTCCAACATGGTAACGACCCCAAACACACCTCCAAGATGACCACTGCCTTGCTAAAGAAGCTGAGGGTAAAGGTGATGGACTGGCCAAGCATGTCTCCATACCTAAACCCTATTGAGCATCTATGGGGCATCCTCAAATGGAAGGTGGAGGAGCGCAAGGTCTCTAACATTAACCAGCTCCGTGATGTCATCATGGAGGAGTGGAAGAGGACTCCAGTGGCAACCTGTGAAGCTCTGGTGAACTCCATGCCCAGGAGGGTTAAAGTGGATGTAAACCCAATGTCATCCCTTCTAAACTACTGCCATAGGGGTTATCTATAAGGATATACATGCCTCCTGCATGTATCTTTACCTGTCAAATGTCTCCCCTCTGTCTGTTATGAGAGCTGAAAAACTGCATATTCTGTGGGTGGGTCTGTTGTCTGGGGCTCGGTGGGTGGAGTCGTGATGTCAGTAGACTCCCCGCCCACCTCTACACTCCCCTGTGTATTTCTAACACTGAACTTCTGCTATGATCTCTAACATCCAGTGAAAAGACAGGAAAGTAACCACATGACTTCAGCATGCCAAATCATGCTGAGGTGTGGAACATCCAATCCTTGCAGAGCTGCTGAAGAAAGGAGTGGGGGAGGGAATTAAAAAATACTACATATGTCTTAGGCTGGTGCACGAGATGTAAATTACCTGTCACTCACAGCAAGGGGGAGGATTTGACAAAGTTTTTCTCAGTTTTGTCAAGAATCATCTCACTGAACAATAAAAGAGGATTGCTCAGAGATGGATTAACTCTGTGTGGCAAGACTGGGCTCAAATGATAGGAAATCTTATACTCTACAGTATGATAAAAAAAAAAAAAAAAAATTCCGGTTTACATCCACTTTAAGGCAGTGTTGGAAACAATGGTGGCCACACAAAATATTGATACTTTGGGCCCAATTTGGACATTTTCACTTAGGGGTGTACTCATTGTTGTTGCCAGCAGTTTAGACATTAATGGCTGTGTGTTGAGTTATTTTGAAGGGACAGCAAAATTATACTGTTATACAAGCTGTACACTCACTACTTTACATTGTAGCAAAGTGTCATTTCTTCAGTGTTGTCACATGAAAAGATATAATAAAATATTTACAAAAAATGTGAGGGGTGTACTCACTTTTGTGAGATACTGTGACTTTGAACATGGCATGGTTGTTTGTGGCAGACAGGCTGGTCTGAGTATTTCAAAAACTTCTGATCCACTGGGATTTTCATGCACAACCATCTCTAGGGTATACATAAAATGGTCCGAAAAAGAGAATATCTGCCATCCTGCCTTGTATGAACGGTTCAGGTTGGTGGTGTAATGGTGTGGGGGATATTTTCTTGGCACACTTAGGGCCCCTTATTACCAATTGAGCATTGTTTAAACGCCACGCCCTACCTGAGTATTGTTGCTGACCATGTCCATCCCTTTATGACAACAATGTACCCATCTTCTGATGGCTACTTCCAGCAGGATAATGCACCATATAACAAAGCTCAAATCATCTCACCACTGGTTTCCTGAACATGACAATGAGTTCAATGTACTCCAATGGCCTCCACAGTCACCAGATCCCAATCCAATAGAGAAGCTTTGAGATGTGGCAGAACGGGAGATTTGCATCATGGATGTGCAGCCGAAAAATGTGCAACTGCATGATGCTAGCATGTCAATATGGACCAAAATCTCTGAGGAATGTTTCCAACACCTTGTTGAATCTATGCCACGAGGAATCAATGTAGTTCTGAAAGCAAAAGGAGGGCCAACCTGGTACAAGCAAGGTGTACTTAATAAAGTGGCCGGTGAGTGTATATACAGTGCCTTGAAAAGGCATTCATTCCCCTTGAAACTTTCCACATTTTGTGATGTTACAAAAAACAAAAATGTATTTTATTGTGATTTTATGTTATAGACCAACACAAAGTAGCACATAATTGTGAAGTGGAAAGAAAATGATAAATGTTTTTCAAAATTATTTACAAATATGTGAAAAGTGTGGCGTGCATTTGTATTCAGCCCCCCTAAATCAATACTTTGTCGAACCACCCTTCGCTGCAATTACAGCTGCATGTCTTTTTGGGTATGTCTCCACCAGCTTTACACATCTAGGAGAGTAGAATTTTTGCCCATTCTTCTTTGCAAAATAGCTCAAGCTCTGTCAGATTGAATGGAGAGTGTCTGTGAACAGCAATTTAAGTCTTGCCACCGATTTTCAATTGGATTTAGGTCTGGACTTTGGGCCATTCTAACACATGAATATGCTTTAACCGCTTGCCGTCCGCGCTATAGCCAAATGACGGCTGCAGCGCGGTCGGATAACTCTGGGAGGGTGTACTATCACATTAAAGGTGGAAAAAGTTCTGAAATTATTTATCTGTCTCATTTTTTTACATCACAGAAACCTGACGTTTTAACAAGGGTGTGTAGATTATTTATATACACTGTATATATTTTATTTATATAGCTCTGCCAAATTATGCAGTGCTGTAAAGAGAACATTGAGCCAGTCACATCAGTCTCTGCACCAGAATAACGTACACTCTAATATTACAACCATAGTCAAACACAGGTATTGTTATACATTTATGGTATGTAGCTCTGACATATACCATAGTGTTGTACAAGAGAACACAGAGCAAGTCACATCTGTCTCTGCACCAAAGGAGCTTACATTCTAAAGCCCTCTATACAGTCACACAGTATTATTATATATTGATATAGCTCTAACATATATCACAGTGCTGTACAGAAAACATTGAGCCAGTCACATCAGTCTCTGCACCAAAGGAGCTTCTCCAGCAGGTGGTACTGTTTTGCAAGGTGCTGCTGGCGCACTCTGCTGTGATCTCAGCTGGGAGAAGCAGCCAGCCTGGGCCCTCTCATGCAGGCTTTTCCCCAGCTATCATTAACCAGGCTGGGGAAGACTAAGGTGGAGGCTCTCCAGAGGCACAGAGGCCTACATCATGCTGCAGTGGATCCAGGGATTGTCCCTATGCAAGGGGAGCCCTTACCAGCATTCCAGAATAGAGTGGCGAATAGATTTTGGCACATTACTTAGGAACAGAAGCTTGCTCTCCTGAAAGCAGATTTGAAGAAAAATAAATCTCTGCACAGTAAGAGTGGGAGCAGTAAGAGGTAAGGCTCCAAGCTGAAGTCTCTGGAAGAGGCACTGAAAAAGCAGAAGCTGGTCGCTTCTCTGAAGGAGAGCAGCGGTGTGTTCAAGGAGAAATATGGAAATGAGGAGAGATTCCAACAGATGAAGGAGTGCCTGTGCGAGTACCAGCCAGAGGGTGGATGTCAGAGCAACAGCGATAGTATGGATGGGGGGTAAGGAAGTAGCTTCACATGGTGGTCCTAGTACTGCCTCTGTCTCAGGATCTGTTGTGTCTGAGTCAGCATCTGCCCCTATCCCTCCCCAGCAGCCTGGGTCATCTCAGGAGAAGGTTGAGGAAAATGGCAGATTGCTGCAAGCCATTACAGAAATGGCACCGACTCAGACGAAGATATTGGTAAAGGAGTGCTTGCTGAGAATCTCTCTCAGTGTATGGATGCCATTCCTGTAATTACTGCTACAGACAAAGACTGCATCTGTCAATGGATCCTTGCAATTGGCAAAGAATGCAGGAGGAGATGGTGGGAATCCAGACAAAAATGTTCCTGCTGGTTGTGAGGACAAGGAACAGGAATCCAACATGGACACTAAAACTGCAGAGCAGGAGTGCCGTATGGATGCTAAAGCAGCTGATGTTTTTTCTAAAGAGAAGATTTTACCTAGTAACAGGACTGCTGGTAATTGTGTTGCTTCTGGGACTATGGTGAGTGGGACTGCTATGCTGGAGGGGAGGAGGGAGGATCAGGTGGTGGGTAATTTACCAAACCTGATTGCAGAGGTTCCTAGGCAGCCACTAAATGTGTCTAAAACCCTTAATTCTGTGTCATCTGTTCCGGGTAGGAGCTATGCTAAGGCTGTGTTGGGACAAAGTCATGCTGCTGGTGGAAGAGAGACAGTTGTGGGACTTTCACCCAACGCATCTTCTTCCATTAAAGGCAGGAATGTGGTACAGCTCAGGTGGGAAGGAGGAGGCATTCCACCTATCAGGAGGGTGGTTGTGGATAGGATCCTAGCCATGGGAATTAAGGCAGAGGATATTTATGCTCTTATCAGTCCGGCTGGTTCCTATGAATATGATTTGTCATTTGTGATCCAGAAGCACTGGATCCGTTTTGGGAGCGGTTTGAGCTTGTGTATAGGGGCCAGCCAAACTGGAAGGGGCTTGTCCCCAAAGTTGTCTCACGACTACCACTGATTAAAAATGTGACTATCCTGACTAGGAATGAGTCTATACCCCCTGAGTATTCATGGGTCTGGTTAAGGAGGTTTGGTGAAACATTGAGTCCCCTAAAAATGATTACGGAAGATAGAGGAATCTGGATGGGTGGGTGGTCGGTGTCAATGAGGTTGAGAGTGTGTGAGAATGTGGTCTAGCATATGCCCTCCTCTGCCTTTATTGGTAGAGATAGGATTACCATCTTCTACCCTGGTCAACCTAAGCTGTGCCATAAATGTGGAGCCAAGGGACATTTCTCCTCTTCCTGTCCAGAACAGAAGTGCTTTTTGTGTCAGGAACAGGGGCATCCTGCAAGGGACTGTAAGATCATTAAATGTAACTTGTGTGATAAAGTTGGTCACCCTTATAGCCAGTGCCCTGAGGCTTTGCACAATAAGCCAGAGCTAGTGAAGGAATTCTTCCGTCTGGATAGGGAAGAGTCTGGGTTAGCTGAGGTTGCACCAGGGGATCCTAGTGTCTCTGTCCCATCAGAATCTGTGTCTGTGAGGCCCTCTGTGGTGTCAGTGCCCCCCCCCCCCCGTCTGTGGTTCCCCAGTCAGTGTCAGAAAGTGTGGCTGTCAAGTCTGTGTCTGCTACTACTGTTTCTCCTAGTGTAGTGAAGGCAGTGGAGGGTGCTGGACCAGCATGTATTGTTGTGCCAACCCCTCTTCCTCGGCGTGGCAGAAGTGTCGCTGGAGGTCAGAAAACACACAGGGGTGGAGTGAGTGATGGATTGGATGATAATTGGGGGGGTGGGAAGGGAATGAGAGTGGCTGGTGCAGAATGCAAGGTAAGTGATGTGGAAGTCGGGGTGAAAGATGTGGAAGTTGGAGGGAATGATGTGGGGGTAGAGGTTAATGGGGGGGGGTTTGGATGAGGATGCCCTGGGGGGGCAGGGGGAGGGATTTCTGCCACCAGGATTGTCGATTGAGGATATGGAATGGTTGGAGGCTAAAAGGAAAAAGGGTAAGAGGCAGAGGAGGAAGAAGGATGTCAGTGCTCCTGAAACTGGGAGAGTGGCGGTGGCAAATGCTTTTGAGGTGTTTTCTGAGGTGGAGGGTGGAAGTTCTGCTGGTGATGAGTTGGTGATTTCTATGGATGGAGGAGGAATCACAAGGAACATTCAATTGCATAGGGTCTCCAAGTAGGGAGGGGGGTATGCAGGCCAAGAAATGTATACCTCAATCATCCTGATGGCGGTTCCCACTCCACTGAAGGTGGCGACCATTAATGTCGCCAGCATAAAATCAGCAAGTGCTCGTAACGTGGCCTTATTTTTGCTTAGCAGGTTTGATGCTGATATTTTCTTTTTGCAAGAGACCTGGTTGTCTACTTTGGCTGATATTCATCTGGCGAAGGAGTGGAGGTGTGGCCCCTCCTTTTTGGTCTCTTGCAGCCGAGCCTTACACTAGAGTTGCGGTACTTTTTTCTGGCATGGTAACCTGTTGGCGGATTATTGAGGTAGAAATGCGGAGATGTATGGCCTTAGACGTCTTCATGGGGGGGGGGGGGGTAGGGGGCAGGACCTTTGCATCTATGGGCCCCAGACAAAGTGGGATAGGAAATGGCTCTTCAAGAAGATGAAGCCTTTTCTTTTTACAGCCCAGCTAATTGTCTTTGGTGGTGATTTTAAACACCGTCACTAGGACTAAGGATAGGAAAGGAACCGGAGCCAGGCTAGACTGTGACAGGGTTTTTTTAAACAAAATAGCTAGAGAGTCAGGTCTGGTTTATGTGCACATTCATTGCTGCCCAGACAACACGGGATTCACTTTTCAGCAAGGTAGTAGTCAGAGTAGAATAGATAGGTTTTTTTTTAAAGGGGAACTCTACTTTCTCGATGCCAGTGTGTCAGGAGGTGGAGCTTTCCGAGCACTGTATTCTGTCTGTGACTCTGAATAGCCCAGATACCCCACCTAGGGGGAGGGGTACCTGGAAGCTGAATTCGGCACTCCTGGATGATATGAAGGTGAATCAATCCTTTCAGGATTTTTTTCAGGCACAGGTATCAATCATGGACTTTTGCAGCAGTAAGTCAGACTGGTGGGAGCTTACAAAACGAAGGATCGTTGGGTTTTTCAAGGACATAGGAAGAAATAAACAGCTTGATAAGTGTGTCACCTACCAGCGTCTGCTGAAGAAACTCGATAGGCTTGTCTTGAATAATGGAGATCCAGGGATAATCTCTGAGGTTAAACTTTTGCTCAGGGAGTTTCAATATGACAGGCATTCCTCTTTGGATCTGGAAAGGGATTATGGGAAAAATCCCTTGCCTGACCCTTACCAGAATTGCAAACAAGGTAGAGCAGTTAAGTCAGTTGTAGGCTTGGTTGACAGTACAGGTTCCCTGACATAGTCCAAGTCGGGGATCTTGGAAACCACCAGGTCACATTATGCTGACCTCCTGGGCAGGAGGGACCTTGATCGGGCAGGCATGTCAGATTTTCTGGATTCTATTCCAGGACTGGGAAATGGCAGTTCTCTTGTGAGTTTGACAGAGAAGATCACTGCAGATGAGGTGGTTAAGGCTATTGATAAGCTTGCCATTAAGAAGTCGCCTGGGCCAGATGAATTGACAACTGAGTTTTATAAGCACTTTAAGGTTACTCTGGCCCCATATTTGGTGGAGGTTTTTAATGGCTGTCTGAGAGAGGGTTCGCTTTCTCCTTCCAGGCGACAATTTGTGGTGATTCTTCTGTCAAAGGGTAAAGATTCTTCGAGAATTGATGGGCCCATTAGCCTTCTCAATGTTGATAGGAAGATATTGGCAAAAAAAAATTTCTGGTGCTTATCGTCTGTAGCAGGCAATCTACTTTCTCGCAACAAGGCACTGTTCTGTTCAGGGTAGAAGCACATTTTCAGCAGGGTTACCTGTCTGGGAGGCCCTGGAGCGATGCAGGGCTACAGGCTGGAGAAAGAACCTGTTGGCATTGGATCAGGCTAAAGCTTTTGATAGGGTCAATCACGAGTACCTATGGCTGCTTCTTTGCAAGTATGGCCTGGAGGGGGGCTTTATTGATTTGTTGAAGACTTTGAACAGAGGGGCTGAAAGCTTCATGCTTGTGAATGATTGGATTGGGCGGCCCTTAGAGGTTGGCTCGGGTGTGCACCAGGGGTGTCCTTCGAGTTCTCTGCTATATGCGTTCGCAATAGACCCCTTCATCAGGAGGTAAGAGAGCGGACCGTTGTGCGGGGTGCCTTTGGGCATTCCTTGTGAGCCCCCTCTGAGGGTCGTGGCCTATGCTGATGATGTGTCTGTTTTCATCTCTGGGACAAAGAAGGTGGCTCAAAGATCAATCAGGATACAAGGTGAAGTTTTTTTGTGTGGGAAAGGAAGGCGATGGCTTTGAGTTTCTGGACAGCTCCCAGAGCCCCGGCAGGAAGTTAAAGTTTTAGGCATCAAATTTGGTCCTGGTGAATATGGTTTTGCAAATTGGGAAAACAGGCTACAAAATGCCGATGCCAAGCTTGCCAGCTGGAAGGATTGGAAACTTTTACAGGGAAAGGATTGACCCGATTAAAACTTACCTGATCCCAGAATTTCTGCATGTCAGCTTTGTCTCTGTTTTGCCAGTGTCTCTCTATGTGAAGATCTACAGCGGTTTCTTCAAGCTGTTATGGGAGAACAAACTGAACCTCATTAGCCACTTCAATACAGGGCATTTTCACCCCCTTCCTTCCCAGACCAATTTTTAGTTTTCAGCGCTGTCGCACTTTAAACGACAATTGCGCGGTTGTGCGACGTTGTACCCAAACAAAATTGACGTCCTTTTTTTCCCACAATTACAGCTTTCTTTTGGTGGTATTTGATCACCTCTGCGGTTTTTATTTTTTGCGCTATAAACAAAAGAGCGACAATTTTGAAAAAAAAAAACACAATATTTTTTACTTTTTGCTATAATAAATATCCCAATTTAAAAAAAAAAAACACGAGTTTAGGCTGATACGTATTCTTCTACATATTTTTGGTAAAAAAATCGCAATACGTGTATATTGATTGGTTTGCGCCAGTTATAGCGTCTACAAAATACGGGATAGATTTATGGCATTTTAAAATTTTTTTTAATTATTTTTTTTTTTTTACTAGTAGTGGCGGCGATCTGCGATTTTTTCATGACTGCGACATTATGATGGACACATCGGACACTTCTGACACATTTTTGGGACCATTCACATTTATACAGCGATTAGTGCTATAAAATTGCACTGATTACTGTGTAAATGTGACAGACAGGGAAGGGGTTAACCAGTAGGGGGAGACGAGGGGTTAAATGTGTTTCCTAGGGGAGTGATTCTAACTGTACTGGGAACACAGATCGGTCTCCTCTCACCTGACAGGACGTGGATCTGTGTGTTTACCCACACAGATCCACGGTGCTGCTCGGTTAACGGGCAATCGCGGGTGCCCGGCGGACATCGCGGCCGCCGGGCACACGCACCAGGTCCCGAGAAACGTGGCAGGCGCACGCCCCCTAGACGGCCGGGAAGCCCAGGCCGTCCTATGACGCCCGCCCAGGATGGAAGATCCCATCTGCGGACGTCATTTGACATTGGGCGGGTATTGAAGTGGTTAAGAGTCTGTAACCTACCATCTCAGGCAGATGGGTGGCCTAGGTATGGTCAACTTGGTGTTATTTTTTTCTCTGATGTTTTTTGGTAATATGCTGGCAGAGGAACAGCCTGGGAGGGTTGGTATTTTTCTGTCCTGGTTTAGGCCTTTTCTGCAAAGCTGGGAGAATGGTGGTCTAGTGAAAAGCCTGAGGGTCCGACATGGTAGGCTCACGGCTTACGCTGCCCTCTGCCTGAAAATGCTTCGGCAGTGGCGAGTGACGGCGGAGGAAATTAAGTCTCTTCCCGGGAAAGCCCTGGAGAGGAGGGTTGTTGAATCTGCCTTTAGCGAGCCACTGGTCTTGAGGGAGAGGGTCTGCGTTTAATTTATCTGGAGAGAATCCTTTTAAAGTTTTGGGATTTGGCCTGGCTCTCGTTTCATGGCAGATTATGTGAAGGGCAACTTGAAGCATCGCTCTGCAGAGAACCATGGTTGTCCAAAAGTGGAGTGTGGTGGTGTAAAGAGGACGATGGACCATTTCTTGCTTCAGTGCCCCTTCAATATAGAAGTCTATAAGTGGTGGGTGGGGCTCTGGATAGCCCGTCCCTTTCCTGCTTGAGTTATGCTGAGTGGTCTTTAGGGTCTTTGGAGACGCATCAAGATTTAGATTTTGAGACACTTTTTCTAGTTAGTTTAGTAGTCCGTTACTTCATGTGCAATGCACGGTGTCAGGTTTCCATCGCAAAAAAGTCCTTCCTGTCGAGGTGGTGGTGCACAACATTCTGGGTGAGGTTGGGAAGATTCGGGGTCTTGAGAAGCACAGGTGGCAGCCGGGGGCCTGGACAAAGGTGTGGAGGAATGTCAAGTCCCCATAGCTGCTGTGACTCAATCTCAGGATGTGCGGGTTTCCTTCTGCCCTTTAACATCCCCTATTTTGATAAGATCATATTTTTGGAAAAGAGCTGCATGCATGGGTTAAATGTGTAATCGTTTCTTAGCCTGAGGGTGTGTTTAGGTGGAGGGAGGGCTTTGTTTTGCAGAATTTTGTAGTTTGCCAGTAATATAATTATGTTTCTTCGTATATACAGTAGTTCTATTTACAGTATCTCACAAAAGTGAGTACACCCCTCACATTTTTGTAAATATTTTATTATATCCTTTCATGTGATAACACTGAAGAAATGACACTTTGCTACAATGTAATATAGTGAGTGTACAGTTTGTATAACAGTGTAAATGTGCTGTCAAAATAAATCAACACACATCCATTAATGTCTAAACCACTGGCAACAAAAGTGAGTACACCCCTAAGTGAAAATGTCCAAATTGGGCCCAATTAGCCATTTTCCCTCCCCCGGTGTCATGTCACTCGTTAGTGTTACAAGGTCTCAGGTAGGGCTGAAACAACTAATCGATTATGAATATTAATCGATTACTATTTTCATAATCAATTAATCGGCCAGTAACATAAAGGGGTTAAAAAAAACTAAAATGAGCCCTTTATAGTACAAAAAGAGCAAATAATCGCTACTGTAAATATTACTTTCACAGTTCTACAGTAAAAAAATGAACCCCTTACAGAAGTGATTATCTGCTTTTTTGTACTATAAAGGGCTTTTTTTTTTAACCCCATTATGTTACTAAACATCTTAGACCTGGTTCACATCTATGCGTTTCTTTGGTGCTTTTTGCAATAACGCATACAGTTCATTTACATGGATTCCTATGGGACACGTTCACATCTATGCTTTTTTCAGCCGCTGCGTATTTGGAAAGGGTCAGGGACTTCTTTTTTAACGCAAAACGGTGCTTTTTTGGTTCAAAATACTTTAATGGAGAATCTGCAGAAAAGCATGTAATGCGTTTTTGCAGCAATTTGTGTTTTTTATCTGCCCAACAACAAATTGGCCAAAAAAAATGCAAAAAGGCAAATTGCAGCAAAATCACGTGCGCAAAAATCAAAACGCACAGCAAAAAGCACTGCAGAAACAGATCAAAAGCAAACTGCATAGGTGTGTACTGAGCCTTATGCTGGCCACACGGATAAATTTTCAGAAGAGAGTATTCAGACGAAAAATCTTTGTACATTCGCTGAATGAAAGAATGTTTGAAATTTTCACTTGTTTTTAACATTGTTTTTAAAACAAATGTAATTTCTGAACAAAAACCACATCCACTGTCTGAAAATTCCTTTCACCAAGAAGTTTTCTATTTCCAAATTTTCCCATCACTGTGGTTGAAAATGAATGTCGATTTGACCCCACTAATGATTAGAAAATTGAACGAACGTTCTTAAAATTACATTTTTTTTTTGAAGGAAGACATTGTTCTTTAAATAAAAAAAAATGATCTGAGTCTGATGATATATACCAGATTCACCCTTTAATAGTATATCTCTCCTCTAATAGTATATACATAGTATATCTCCTCTAATAGTATATTCAGTATATCTCCTCTAATAGTATATCTCCTCTAATAGCATATACAGTATATCTCCTCTTATAGTATATATCCTCTAATAGTATATACAGTATATCTCTTCTGTCTGTTATTCTCAGAGTGGATTAGATATTTTGCTCCCTAACCATATAGTTGGTTATTTATATTTACCACTGCATATAGATATTTAAGAATAAATTGCCTTTTAAAACTTTACATATTAACTAAATTATACACCACACTTTTTTTTTTAAAGGTTATTAACCGATTAATCGAAACAATAATCGGCCAACAAATCGGTTATGAAAATAATCGTTAGTTGCAGCCCTAGTCTCAGGTGTTTTAAAATTTGGTGTGATCGCTCTCACTCTCTCATACTGGCCCCTGGAAGTTCAACATGGCACCTCATGGCAAGGAACTCTCTGAGGATCTGAAAAAAAGAACTGTTGCTTTACATAAAGATGACCTAGGGTATAAGAAATAAGAAGATTGCCAAGATCCTGAAACTGAGCTGCAGCACGGTGGCCAAGAAGTTGAGTGCACATGCTCAGCGTCATATGCAGAGGTTGTCTTTGGGAAATAGACGTATGAGTGCTGCCGGCATTGCTGCAGAGGTTGAAGGGGTGGGGGGTCAGCCTGTCAGTGCTCAGACCATACGCAGCACACTGCATCAAACTGGTCTGCATGGCTGTTGTTCCAGAAGGAAGCCTCTTCTAAAGATGATGCACAAGAAAGCCCGCAAATAGTTTGCTGAAGATAAGCAGACTAAGGACATGGATTACTGGAACCATGACCTGTGGTCTGATGAGACCAAGATAAACTTATTTGGTTCAGATGGTGTGAGGCGTGTGTGGCGGCAACCAGGTGAGGAGTACAAAGACAAGTGTGTCTTGCTTATAGTCAAGCATGGTGGTGGGAGTGTCATGGTCTGGGGCTGCATGAGTGCTGCCGGCACTGGGGAGCTACAGTTCATTGAGGGAACCATGAATGCCAGCATGTACTGTGACATACTGAAGCAGAGCATGATCCCCTGCCTTTGGAGACTGGGCCGAAGGGCAGTATTCCAGCATCATAACGACCCCTAACACACCTCCAAAACGACCACTGCCTTGCTAAAGAAGCTGAGGGTAAAGATGATGGACTGGCCAAGCATGTCTCCAGACCTAAACCCTATTGAGCATCTGTGGGGCATACCAAAATGGAAGGTGCAAGAGCGCAAGGTCTCTAACATCCACCAGCTCCGCAATGTCGTCAGTGGAAGAGGACTCCAGTGGCAACCTGTGAAGCTCTTGTGAACTCCATGCCCAAGAGGGTTAAGGCAGTGCTGGAAAATATTGGTGGCCACACAAAGTATTGACACTTTGTGCCCAATTTGGACATTTTCACTTAGGGGTGTACTCACTTTTGTTGCCAGCGGTTTAGACATTAAAGGCTGTGTGTGGAGTTATTTTGAGGGGACAGCAAATTTACACCGTTATACAAGCTGTACACTCACTACTTTACATTGTAGCAAAGTGTCATTTCTTCGGTGTCGTCACATGAAAAGATATAATAAAATATTTACAAAAATGTGAGGGGTGTACTCACTTTTGTGAGATACTGTATGTTTTTTGGTATCTGCTGATGTAAGCCTGTTTGTTTTTGTTTATTTATGTACTGTACATATTCTTTTTATTTTTGTGCATATGTAAATAATTAATACCAAGCTTTATGCTTGCAAGATTTTTAATAAACAAAAATTTACACTTTAAGAGCCCATTCACACAGGGGCAACACGACTTCCAGTGCGACTTTGGGAGGCAACTTGGACACGACTTGAGTATGAATCACAGCGCGACTTGGGGCAACTTACAACATGACTTGAAGTCGCCTCCAGGACAGGGAACTTTACAAGTGGCCAATCAGAGCTTATCAGCTGTGTGTGAGAAGGAGGGGGCTGGCTGTTTAGTGGAGTAAATTACTTTCTGTTTCCTTTCTGCTTCCTGTAAAGTTGCCTCAGTATGAACGGTGATCAGACTTGGAGGCAACTTCCATTGAAATCAATGGGTACAAGTCACCTTCTAGTCAGATTGAAGTAGTACAGGAACCTTTTCTAAAGTCGGAACGACTGCAGTAGTGTGCATTAAGACGGATACATTCACTTACATTGATTTTTTTCATGTAGCGTGACTTGAGGCGACCAGGGGCGACTTGGGGCGACTTGAAGTTGGATCCAAAGTTGCCCCTGTGTGAATGGGCTCTAATGATCTCAAGATTATTAAAATATGTTGTACTGTACATTTATGTAGCTGTATAGAGAACACCAAGCCAGTCACATAAGTCTCTGCAAAAGAGGAGCTTACACTTTAATGTCCCACCAGTCACATACTATTATTATGATTATTAATTTAAACAGCTTGGACATATATTGCATTGTTGTACTGAGAACTTTGAATCACTCATATCAGTCTTTGCACCAGAGAAGCTTACACTCTCATGTCCTCAGTAAAGTCACACACTATTATTATATATTTATATAACATTGACATATACTGCAGAGCTGTAAAAGAGACAGTCACATCAGTCTCTGCACCAGAGGAGCTTCTTCACCAGGTGGTGCTGTTTTGCAGGGTGCTGTTGGCTCAGTCTGCTGGGATCTCAGCTAGAGGAAACATCAAGCCTGGGCCTTTCCTGCAGGCTTCTCCCCCAGGCCCCATGCAGTGGGTGGGGGGAGATGAAGGTGGAGGCTCTCCAGAGGCACTGAGGCCTACTCCATGTGCTCAAGCTGCAATGGATCCTGGGCTTGTCCCTATGCAAGAGGAGTCCTTACCAGTCCTCCAGGATAGAGTGGTGAACAGACTTTGCCGCATTGCTAAAGAGAAACAGAAACTTTCTGTCATGACAGAAGATCTCAAGAAAAAGAAATCTCTACAAAGTAAGTCTGGGAATTGTAAGAGGGAAGTCTCCAAGCTGAAGTCTCTGGAAGAGGCACTGAGAAAGCAGGAGAAGTTGGTTGCTTCTTTGAAGGAACGCACCGGTGTGTTAAAAGAAAAGTATAAGAATGAAGAGAGATGCCAACAGATGAAGGAGAGTGCCTGTGCCAGTACCAGCCAGAGGGTGGATGCCGCAGTAATGGTGACAGTATGGATGGGGGTAAGGAAGTGGCTTCACATGGTGGCCCCAGTACTACCCCTGTCTCAGGATCTGTTGCACCCGAGTCAGTATCTGCCCCCCTCCCTCCCCAGCAGCCTGGGTCATCTCAGGAGGAGGTTGAGGAAAATGGCGGATTGCTGCAGACGATTATAGGAATGGAATCTCCCTTGAGTGGCACCAACCCATCAGATGAAGATCACGGGAATGCAGGCATGTATCCAGACAGAGAAGTTTCTGCTGACTGTGAGGAGTCTCACATGGACATTAACAGTGCAGAGCAGGAATGTCGCATGAACATTGAAAATGCAGAGCAGGAATGTTGCATGACAAACCAAATTTCAGAGGTTCCTATGCAGCCAGTTAATGTGTCATCTGTCCCAGTTATAAACTATGCTAAGGCTGTGTTGGGACAAAGTCTTGCTGCTGCTGGTGGAAGGGAGCCTGTTGTGCGATTTTCACCTAACGCACCTTCTTCCATTAAACGCAGGAATGTGGTACAGCTCAGGTGGGAGGGAGAAGATATTCCACCTATCAGGGGGATGGTTGTGGATAAGATCCTAGCCATGGGATTTAAGGCAGAGGATATTTAGGCGCTTATCAGTCCGGCTGATTCCTTTGAATATGATTTATCATTTGTGCGTCCAGAGTCACTGGATCTGTTTTGGGAGCGGTTTGAGCATGTATATAGGGACCAGCCGGACTGGAAGGGGCTTATCTCCAAGTTGTCTCACGTCAGCGCTTGATTAAGAATGTGACTCTCCTGACAAGGAATGAGTCTATACCCCACGAGGATTTATGGGTCTGGTTGAGGAGGTTTGGTGAAACATTGTGTCCCCTAAAAAAGATTGAGGATGATAGAGGAATCTGGACGGGTGGGTGGTCAGTGTCAATGAGGTTGAGTGTGCGTGGGAATGTTGTCCAGCATTTACCCTCCTCTGCCTTTATTGGTAGAGATAGGATTACTGTCTTCTACCCTGGTCAACCTAAGCTGTGCCATAAATGTGGAGTCAAGGGACAATTCTCCCCTAAATGTCCAGAACAGAAGTGTTCTTTGTGTCAGGAACTGGGGCATCTGGCCAGGGACTGTAACATCATTAAATGTAACCTATGTGGTAAGGTTGGTCACCCTTATAGCCAGTGCCCTGAGGCTTTGCGCAATAAGCCATAGTTAGTGGAGGAATTTTTCCGTCTGGATAGAGAAGAGTCTGGGTTGGCGGAGGTTGTACCAGGGTATCCTAGTGTCTCTGTCCCGTCAGAATCTGTATCTGTGAGGCCCTCTGTGGTGTCAGTGTCCCCCCCAGTCTGTGGTTCCCCAGTCAGTGTCAGAAAGTGTGGCTGTCAAGTCTGTGTCTGCACCTATTGTTTCTCCTAGTGTAGTGAAGGCAGCAGAGGGTGCTGAACCAGCGTGTATGGTGGTGCCAACCCCTTCTGCTCGGCGTAGCAGAAGTGTGGGTGGAGTGAGGGATGGATTGGATGATGGTGGAGGGGGAGGTGGGAAGGGCATGAAGGTGGCTGTTGCAGAATGCAAGGTGAATGATGTGGAAGTCGGGGTGAATGATGTGGAAGTCGGGGTGAATGATTTGGAAGTTGGGGCGAATGATGTGGGGGGAGGGGTTAATGGGGGGGTTTTGGAATCACATCCTGATGGCGATTAAATCTCAAAATGTTTCTTAGCCTGGATTGTGTTTAAGTTGAGGTTTGGGGTTTGTAGTTGTCATTAAAATATGTTTCTTTCTATGTAATCTTGTCAGCAAATGGTTTTCTTTTCTTGCTGATGTAAGCGCGCTCGTTTTTGTTTAGTAGTTTATTTTTGTGTAAGTATGTTTTTATTAATGAACTGTATGTTTGTGTGATTTTTTTAATAAAAAAAATTTACACTCTAATGTCCTGGACCATTGCTTACTTCGGTGCCCCTTCAATGTAGAAGTCTATAAGCGGGTGGGTGGGGCTCTAGGTATCCCTTTCCCGCTTGAGTTACAGAGATCAGTCATATGGGGCTTTTGAGACTCATCGGGATTTTGATTTTGAGGCACTTTTTCTAGTCAGTTTAGTTGTCAGCTGCCACATGTGGAATGCACAGTGTCAGGTTTGCACTTGGAAAAAAGTCCTTCCTGTCAAGGTGGTGCTGCACAACATTCTGGGTGGGGCTGGGAAGATTCAGGGTCTTGAGAAGGACAGGTGGTGTCCAAAGGCATAGAGGAAATGTGTGGTGCTGAAAAAGAGGTGGAGGGGAGGTTCACTAGAGAGGCTACTATGAACCGTAGGGTTGATTTACAGAATCAATCTACTAGTGGGATATTATCCCAGGGGCTAGGATATATGTCTAATAGTATAACCGTCTCCGAAAGTGCATCATCCTGCCATTTAAATGGAGTATTATAGCTAATCCCCCCCCACCCCACCCCCCACTGTATGGGCGACGTTATGCTAAAGAGTTATGTATTAGAGACTCCTTTTGTTATTTGTTATACACATAGTGTTCTCCCTTAATGTTCTCTTTGCTTGAACAGACATTCTCATGGGAACATTAATATACAGCCATACAGCCAGGTACCTTGCTTCTTTGGAATACTGTTGTACCTTGTCTCAGTCAGCTGAAACTTGATCTAACCTTATCTCCTAATAATACAAAACCCTTTGTAAGTTATGCAATAGACCAGAGAACTATCTTGCAACCATTATGGTGTATGTGTTTTCTCTCTCTGTGTACACAGTACAGGCATATTTTTATTTTTATAAACAACAGACAGTTTATATTTCTACAGTACTTAAGGCCATATACCGATCTAGACCAGACTCGAAGGAGGACAGTATACATCCCACGGATTACTTTTTAGGATGAAACTTCCAGGTCTTGGACCACGCAAAACAGGCCTTCCAGGTGCAATTATACACTTTACAAGAATTCAACTTCCTAGCCTTTAAGATGGTAAGGATGATTGAATCCAATAGGCCCCTGAACATTGATGCCAGCAATCAAGATGCAGAATGGAGGAACAGCCCTTTGGACAGAAGGTCCAGGCGATCTGAAAGGGTCCACAGAATGTCTGCCAGGAATCCAAGTATGTCAGCATTCCATGTCCTCCTATGGCCAGGTCTGTTCAGTGAGAAACTCTGATAAGGGTGAAGCTGGAGAGGGGGAAATGCATAGATCATGTGGAAATGATTCCACAGTGCCTGGGATGTGGACAGAAAACACAGCCAGAACATGCAGTTCTGCCCAAGAGAGGATCATGTCCCCCTTTTCCTTTCAGTAGCATGACATCTGATGCATTCCTGATGGTTGATGTAGGTCATAGCCATGATGCTGTCCAACTGGATTCCTGTTGGCTGACCTCGCAATTGAGTCGGTCTTTGGGGGAAAGGTTTTCCCACCTTGCCAGAGTGTTGAGTTGAAAAGTTTTAGAGTAAAATTGGGCACACAGTAAGACACTTCCTTGAACAATGCTACCACAAAGCCCAAGACCTTCATGCATGCATGAATTGAGCATTGACCTTAGAACTGAAAAGCTCGGGAATGAAGACAAAGGGAATGAAAGACTATCTTTCCATATCTAAAGTCAGGTCTAGGTATTTCAACCAATGAGTGGGTTCAAGCATTGACTTCTGCAGGTTGAGGATCAAACTGAATCCCGGCAGAGTCTGCAATGTCTACTTGATATTGGCTGACAATGGTAGGGAGGACAGATCCTTTAGCAAGAGATTTCTAAGTAACCCATAATGTGTATGCAAAGAGACTGGAGCAGAGATAGAACCAGGACAAGCATCTTGCTGAAAACCCAGGGGCCTGTGGCTAGGCCAATGGAGAGTGTGATGAATTGGTAATGTTGATGGCACACAGCAGAATACAGATAGTGCTAATGAGGAAGATAAAATGGAATTGTGCAAGTAAGCATTCTGGGTATCCATTGAAGCCAGAAAATTCCTCTGAAGGATGGAGTCAATGCCTGAACTGGCTAATTCCATGCAGACCTTTTGTACTGCTAGGAACAAGTGCAACAACATGGCAACAACACCTTGCCAGAGGAGCCGCTGAGCAGCAACAAAAAATAGGATTTTTACGTCATACGGTACCTTACCGCGAGATTGTGTTTCCAGCGCGATCCCATTGCACAGGGTACTGTGCATGTTGCGCTGGCTCACTGATCGGGAAAGGAAAACTTTTTTTTCCTTTCGCGATGAGCGACAGGTAGTGCTGACAGCTGTCTGGTATGAATAATGAGGGGGAAAGCCGCGCCAAATTTTAAATAAAAAAAAACGGCGTGGGTTCCCCCTCAGGGGCATATCAGGCCCTTAGGTCTGGTATGGATTGTAAGGGGAACCCCCCTCATAAGGGGGCATGGCCCCAGAGTCCCTGCGCATGCTGGGACTGTGACGTAACAAGGGGGCGGGGTCACCACCTATATAAATGGCTGCGCGGCTCGCACACAGCATTCCAGCAGGATAGAGCGTTGTGTCAACATCAGAAGAAGGGACAAGACAGCGGCAGCAGACTGGGCCCCCGCTAGCAAAAGAGCTGGAAGAAGATAGCGGCGGGGCCCAGGAGAAGAAGTCGGAAGAAGACCCCCGAAGTCGGAAGAAGACCCTGGAGCTGCCTAATAAATTACTTTCAAAACCTGTGTAGTGTGTTTTTTTTTTATTGACACTTTTTTCCTAGGTGAATTGGTAAGGGTACGATGTACCCCATTCTCATTCACATACGGTGGGGGGCCGGGTTCTGGGGGGCCCCCTTATTAAAGGGGGCTCCCGGATTCCGATAAGCCCCCCACCCGCAGACCCCCGACAACCAACGGCCAGGGTTGTTGGGAAGAGGCCCTTGTCCTCATCAACATGGGGACAAGGTGCTTTGGGGTGGGGGGTCCGCAGGGTGCCCCCCTCCCCAAAGCAAACCCCCCCCTGTTGAGGGCATGCGGCATGGCACGGTTCGGGGGGGGGGGGCGCTCGCTCGTCCCCACCCCCTTTCCTGACCGGCTGGGCTGCGTGCTCGGATAAGGGTCTGGTATGGATTTGGAGGGACCCCTACGCCAATTTTTCGGCGTAGGGGGTTCCCCTTACAATCCATACCAGACCTAAGGGCTCATCGCGAAAGGAAAAAAAAGTTTACCTTTCCCGAGCAGCGTGCCAGCTCGGTGCTGGCTCCCGCGACAGGGCTCGCAGGTGTCAAATCTCGCCGATAAATGCGGCGAGATTGACACAATATCGCGGTCACCTACTGTACTTACCTGTAAAATCCTTTTCTTTGAGTACATCATGGGACACAGAGTCTGGCTAATATTCATTACCTGCTTGGTTATACTTCATTAGGTGAATGGACACTGGTAGATCAAAGGTCTTAAGACAGGAAGTGATGCCCTATATAACCCCTCCCATACAGGAAGTAATTTAGTTTTGTAGCAAGCACTAAATCCTCAAAAAAGAGGGGAGGGATCTCTGTGTCCCATGATGTACTCAAAGAAAAGGATTTTACAGGTAAGTATGATGTAAAAATCCAATTTTATTTTTCATACATCATGGGACACAGAGTCAGGCTAATATTCATTACCTGCTGGGATGTCCCAGAGCAATAGCCTTGAGGGGAGGGAGACACCCTGCCAAACAATAGCCATCAGAACTTTTACGGCAGCCCGCAGTACACTGCGGCTGAAATCCGAATCCTCGGCTGCTCGAACATCCACTTGATATTTTTGATAATTTTGTGAATGTATGCACTGAAGACCATGTATCAGCCTTACAAATCTGAGCCACAGATACCTGATGGCGAAAAGCCCAGGAGGTTTCTACACCCCTGGTAGAATGAGCTCTTACCCTAAAGGGAGGAGCTTTATGTTTCAGACCGTAGGCCTGAATGACCAATTGACGGACCCAATTGGCAATGGAAGCTTTAGAAGCTGCCTGCCTCTTCTTGGGTCCTTTTGGTAAAACAAAAAAAAGGCTTATTCTCGGATCTCCGCAAATCTAGACAAATAAACCTTGACTGCCCGGACAACGTCCAAAGAATGCAGTCGTCTCTCTTCCCCCGAACGAGGCTGAGAGAAAAAAAAAGAAGCAAAATAATGTCCTGATTTAAAGGAAAGGCCGACACCACTTTTGGCAAAAGGGATGGAACAGGTCGTAACACGACTCTGTCATGGTGAAGGATCAAGTACGGTTCCCTGCATGAAAGGGCCGCCAACTCCAACACCCTTCTAGCCAAGGTGATAGCCATCAAGAAGGCTAGCTTGCACGACAGCAAGTCTAATGGAATTTCCTTAATAGGTTCAAATGGTTGTTTCTGTAACACAGACAGCACTAAGTTCAAGTCCCAAGGACACATAGGTGACCAAATGGGGAAGCAAGCGAGTTGCCCCTTGCATAAAGGTTTGGATCAGTGAACGGAGGCTAAAGGCCTTTGGAAGAATACTGATAGGGCCGAAACTTGACCTCTGATTGTACTCAAAGCCAATTTGATTTCCACAGCTGACTGTAGAAAAAAAGAGCATTCTCCCAATCACATATTTCTGAGGATGCCATTTTCTGGCTTCACACTAAGCAATATAAGTCTTCCAAACCTTATAATAAATCTTCCTAGTGACAGCTTTTCTAGCATTTACTATAGTAGACACCACTGGTCCCGAGATGCCACGGTCCTTTAACACCCTGGTTTCAATAGCCATGCCATCAAATTTAGAGACTGTAAATGGGGTGGAATATTGGACCTTGAGACAGTAGATCGGGGCGACATGGAAGAGTCCATGGCCCATCTATTGTCAGTCTCACAATCTCTGGGAACCAGGGCCTTCTGGGCCAGACTGGTGCCACCAGAATAGTGAAAAAAATGTGCTAAATACCGCGCTGACCAAAAAAAAAAGGGGGGGGGGAGCTGCACTGCAAATGACAATTCCAAAGAGTAAAAGTGGAAAAGTGATGGTGCAGCACTAATGACAATCTAAAATATAAATGGGTGATCTAAAGTGCATAGATAACCTGATACACATCTAAATGTATCAAAGTTAGAATAATTGTGAAGATATTAAACTAACAGTATACATGTGCAATATTGAAATAATAATATAAGGTGATTAAACCAATGTATACCATACATATAAATACAATGATATCAGGTGATTAAAAAAATGTATACCATACACATAAAATACAGTGAACAACTTATAATAAACTCAAAAGCAATAATAGAAAACATTAATAAAGGAAAAAGTCCCCTGAGTGAGAAAGAGTGTTTGATGAAATGGAAATGTCCAAAACGTACGTATCTTGACACCCCAAGTGGTAATTTTCAAGCCTCCGCTGAACGTGCATGAAAAGGGGAGATGGAGCACCGCCACCAATAACACTGAGGCTTACCGGAAAGTATGGATTTAGTAGGACATACACCCTATGAATCAAACAGACTTGTCGGTGATTCTTCACCACAAATAGTAGAGCTCTGTTGGATATAGGAGTTGATACAATTGATAAGTTGTTCAGTGTATTTTATGTGTATGGTATACATTGGTTTAATCACCTAATATCACTGCATTTTATATGTATGGTATACACTGGTTTAATCACCTGATATCATTGTATTTATATGTATGGTATACATTGATTTAATCACCTGATATCATTATTTCAATATTGCACATGTATATTGTTAGTTTGATATCTTCACAATTATTCTAACTTTGATACATTTAGATGTGTATCAGGTTATCTATGCACTTTAGCTCACCCATTTATATTTTAGATTGTCATTAGCGCTGCACCATCACTTTTCCACTGGTGCTACCAGAATGACTGGAATCCCCTCTCTCCGAATCCTGCGCAACAAATATGGAAGGAGAGGGATCGGAGGAAAAGCATAAACCAGGGAGTACTGTCTCCATGGAACTATCAGAGCAAATTTCCAGAGGATCTCTTGTTCGAGACACAAACTGCTGTAGCTTGTTGTTGAATCTGGATGCCAGTAGGTCGACCTCTGGTCATCCCCAACGTTGGCAAAATTCCTGGAACACCTCTGGGTGTAGGGACCATTCCCCCGGGCAGATCTGCTGGCGGCTGAGATAATCTGCCTTGCAGTTCTCTACTCCCAGGATATGGACTGGCAAATATCCCTCTGCCCAGGCTAGTATGTAGTTCACCTCCTTCAGAGCTGAACGACTCCTGGTACCGCCTTGGTGGTTTATATAAGCCACTGCTGTGGCATTGTCGGACTGAACCCTGATGGAGCAGTCCTGAAGCTCCACCGTCCAGGATCTTAGGGCCAGACATACTGCCCGTAATTCTAGGACGTTGATGGGCAGGGTCTGCTCTGTCCCTGACCATTTTCCCTGAGCTGTGAGCCCGTCTAGGGTCGCTCCCCAGCCTGAGAGACTGGCATCTGTAGTCAATACTCTCCAGGTTACCGGGAGAAAGGATTTTCCCTTTCGCAGGTTCTGATCCTGCAACCACCACTTTAGGCTTAAGCATGCCTGAGGAGATAAGCACACTGGATAATCCAGGGCTTTTCTTCCTCTGTTCCAAGCCAACAAGATGTCTTGTTGTAAAGGCCTGGAATGGAACTGGGCATAGGGCACTGCCTCAAAGGAGGATACCATCCTCCCTAGAAGACTGGTGCCCTTTATCTGACGCACCTGATCTTTCAGGGCACAGATCCTCAAGGCTGACTTTTCGGTATTTATGATCCAGCCTAAGCTTTTCAAATACAGCACTGTGTATATTATGCTCTGTTCTAGAGCCTGTACTGAGTGATCTCTGAGCAGGAGGTCGTCCAGATACCCGAGCACCGGAAACGCTTGGGCCCTTAAAAGACCCAGTACTGGTGCTAGGACCTTTGTGAACACCCGGGGAGCTGTAGCAAGCCCGAAGGGTAGAGCCACAAACTGAAAATTCCTCTACTGCAAAACGTAGGAACCTCTGATGAGACTGAAAGATAGGTATGTGTAAGTACACGTCCTTTATATCGATGGAGACTAGAAAGTCTCCCCTCTGGGGTGAGGTTACTACTGAGCGGACAGACTCCATCTGAAAGAACTGTATCAATAGATACTTGTTCATGGACCTTAGGTCCAAAATGGGCCTTGTGTCCCCGTTTGGTTTCTAAACCATAAACAGGTTTGAGTAAAACCATGTGCCCCTTTCAAATACAGGAATCTCTACAATCACTCCTTGATGCACTAGATGATGTAGTGCCTGAAGCAATACGTTTCTTTTTACCTTTTTGGAGGATTCGAGGGAACGCTGGATCCTAAAAACCTCTGAGGGGGAACCCCCCGTAACTCCAGCTTGTAACTGTGAGATATAATTGAGGTGACCCACTCAACCCGAATTGTTGTTTTCCAAATGTCCGCAAAGTGCAGCAGCCTTCCCCCCACCCAATGGAGTGGGGGCGTCCCCTCAAAAGGAGGGCTTGGTACTAGGTTTAGAAGAATTTTGGACCCAGGGCCCAGGGCCTGCGGCTTGCCCCTGGCCCTGCGGCTTGCCCCTGGCCCTAGCGCCCTGTTGGCAGCGGAACTGCCCTGACACTGAGACATTTGAGGAAGCAGTCCCTGGGTTTTTAAACAAGGGACGTCTGGTGCTTTTCTTCACAGGAAGTAGAGAACTCTTCCCTACGGAAATCTTTTGGATATATTTATCCAAGTGATCACCGAATAAACGGTCCCCATGAAACAGTAAACCTGCTAATAACTTTTTACAAGGAAGCTCAGGTGACCAGTTCTTAAGCCATAAAAGTCTGCACATATGTACAGACAAGAGATCCAGACGAGAAACCTGTTGTATTGAATCCTTTAAAGTATGAACAGCAAAACAGCACTCGAGGAATATCTGTCTTACTTGCAGGCAGATCATCCTCCTGCGCTACGAGTAAGCACTAACGTTAGTGCGAAACGTCAGCTCTTCTCCCGTCTGCTGCTATTTTGTTTTTGATGTGAATTTTCTGAATAAACGAAGCAAATCTACGAGTGCGGCTGTCCAGCATTTATTTTCATCTTATTGCTACTAGCAATGGCCAGCACCAACAACCTCCTAACCAAGAAGGATTTACTTTTTGCCTGTCTAATCCTCCTGGAGCGGTGATTACTCTTCTCTACAGATCATCCTCCTGGTTAGGCCTATCAGGCCTGATCCTTTACGGACTGGCAAATACCATTTGCTGCATCACTTGGCTGAATAGCTGAACTGGCCAAAGAAAAGGAAGCCTTTAATAATAACTCCAATTTCTTGTCAACAGGGTCTTTCAAGCCCTGTGTGTTATCGGAAAAGTTAAGTCCTTGTTTAAGGAAGAGACTGCTGCATCTATGGCTGGCATACTCCATTTTTTAACAAACTTTTTATCCATGGGATATAAAAGGGAAAACCTTTTAGGAGGCAAAAAAGTCCTGGATGTTCCCAATCAGCATACACCCCCTGTTCCAACAACCAGCGATGAGAGGTGAGGGGGAGGCCATCCATTCCTGCCCCCCCCCCCCGCGATCGCTCCCAGCCAATGAAATCCTTCCTCTGCTGCTGTATAGTAAATAGCAGCAGAGGAAGTGATGTCATCTCTCCTCGGCTCGGTATTTTCTGTTCCGGCGCCGAGGAGAGAAGACATCGATGTGAGTGTAAAACACATGCACACACAGTAGAACACGCCAGGCACACATTACACCCCCCATCACCCCCCAATCACCCCCCCCCCGTCACACTGACACCAAGCAGTTTTTTGTTTTTTTTTCTGATTACTGCATTGGTGTCAGTTTGTGACAGTTAGTGTGGTAGGGCAGTTAGTGTTAGCCCCCTTTAGGTCTAGGGTACCCCCCTAACCCCCCCTAATAAAGTTTTAACCCCTTGATCACCCACCGTTGCCAGTGTCACTAAGCGATCATTTTTCTGATTGCTGTATTAGTGTCACTGGTGACGCTAGTTAGGGAGGTAAATATTTAGGTTCGCTGTCAGCGTTTTATAGTGTCAGGGACCCCCATATACTACCTAATAAAGGTTTTAACCCCTTGATTTTCCCCTAGTTAACCCTATCACCAGTGATCACCGTATAACTGTTACGGGTGAAGCTGGTTAGTTAGTTTATTTTTTTATAGTGTCAGGGCACCCGTCGTTTACTACCGAAAAAAGGTTTAGCCCCCTGATCACCGGGCGGTGATATAACTTAGGTTTTAGGGTCAGATAGGGTCTGCGTCACCCCAGGCAGCGTCAGGTTGGCGCCAGTACCGCTAACGCCCATGCACGCAGCATACACCTCCCTTAGTGGTATAGTATCTGAACGGATCAATATCTGATCCGATCAGATCTATACTAGCGTCCCCAGCAGTTTAGGGTTCCCAAAAACGCAGTGTTAGCGGGATCAGCCCAGATACCTGCTAGAACCTGCGTTTTGCCCCTCCGCCCAGCCCAGCCCAGCCCAGCCCACCCAAGTGCAGTATCGATCGATCACTGTCACTTACAAAACACTAAACATAACTGCAGCGTTCGCAGAGTCAGGCCTGATCCCTGCGATCGCTAACAGTTTTTTTGGTAGCGTTTTGGTGAACTGGCAAGCACCAGCGGCCTAGTACACCCCGGTCCTACTCAAACCAGCACTGCAGTAACACTTGGTGACGTGGCGAGTCCCATAAGTGCATTTCAAGCTGGTGAGGTGGCAAGCACAAGTAGTGTCCCGCTGCCACCAAGAAAAAGACAAACACAGGCCCGTCGTGCCCATAATGCCCTTCCTGCTGCATTCGCCAATCCTAATTGGGAACCCACCACTTCTGCAGCACCCGTACTTCCCCCATTCACATCCCCAACCAAATGCAGTCAGCTGCATGAGAGGCATTTTCTTTATGTCCTCCCGAGTACCCCTACCCAACGAACCTCCCCCAAAAAAGATGTCTTGTCTGCAGCAAGCGCGGATATAGGCGTGACACCCGCTATTATTGTCCCTCCTGTCCTGACAATCCTGGTCTTTGCATTGGTGAATGTTTTGAACGCTACCATACACTAGTTGAGTATTAGCGTACAGCATTGCACAGACTAGGCACACTAACACAGGGTCTCCCCAGGATGCCGTCGCATTTTGAGAGACCCGAACCTGGAACCGGTTACAGTTACAAAAGTTAGTTACAAAAAAAAAGTGTAAAAAAAAAAAAATAAAAACACAAAAAAATACATAAAATAAAAATAAAAATAAAAATAGTTGTTGTTTTATTGTTCTCTCACTCTCTATCCTCTCTCTATTGTTCTGCTCTTTTTTACTGTATTCTATTCTGCAATGTTTTATTGTTATTATGTTTTATCATGTTTGCTTTTCAGGTATGCAATTTTTTATACTTTACCGTTTACTGTGTTTTATTGTTAACCATTTTTTGTTTTCAGGTACGCCATTCAGCTGCAGCGCGGATTTATTTATCTTGACAGCAACAGTGTTTGCTCCCATGATATATAAAGCCGTGACCGAAGCATGGGGGCAGCAGGGGCGGAGGAGCGATTTGCTCCTACCTTTTGCGGGAGGATGCCCCCATGCTTCAGCATATATAAATGGTGCATGTATGCCCATCATTAGAAGTGGGTGGATGAAGGGAGGTATTCTAATGGTGGGCATACCCACCAATCAATCTCTTTTTTTCGTTCAGCCCGCAGGCTGCATGAAAAAAAAAAAGATTACAATATATGCCCAACAAGGACCAGCAACGTACTGATATGTTGCTGGACTTTGAGTGGTTATACCAGAATGATGCCTGCAGGTTTAGGTATCATCTTGGTATCATTCTTTTCAGCCAGCGGTCGGCTTTCATGTAAAAGCAATCCTAGCGGCCAATTAGCCTCCAGACTGCTTTTACAAGCAGTGGGAGGGAATGCCCTCCCCCCATCACCGTCTTCCATGTTTTTCTCTGGCTCTCCTGTCCCAACAGGGAAACTGAGAATGCAGCTGGTGATTCAGCCAGCTGACCATAGAGCTGATCAGAGACCAGAGTGGCTCCAAACATCTCTATGGCCTAAGAAACCGGAAGCTACGAGCATTTCATGACTTAGATTTTGCCGGATGTAAATAGCGCCATTGGGAAATTGGGAAGGCATTTTATCACACCGATCTTGGTGTGGTCAGATGCTTTGAGGGCAGAGGAGAGATCTAGGGTCTAATAGACCCCAATTTTTTCAAAAAAAGAGTACCTGTCACTACCTATTGCTATCATAGGGGATATTTACATTCCCTGAGATAACAATAAAAATGATTAAAAAAAAAAAAAAAATTAAAGGAACAGTTTAAAAATAAGATAAAAAAGCAAAAAATAATAAAGAGAAAAAAAAAAAAGCACAAAAAAAAACAAAACAAAAAAAAAAAAAAGCACCCCTGTCCCCCCTGCTCTCGCGCAAAGGCGAACGCAAGCGTCGGTCTGGCGTCAAATGTAAACAGCAATTGCACCATGCATGTGAGGTAGACCTCCTCTGTAAATCTAAAGCGGTAACCTGTAAAGGCTTTTAAAAATGTATTTAGTTTGTCGCCACTGCACGTTTGTGCGCAATTTAAAAGCATGTCATGTTTGTTATCCATGTGCTCGGCCTATCTTTTTTATTTCATCAAACATTTGGGCAATATAGTGTGTTTTAGTGCATCAAAATTTAAAAAAGTGTGTTTTTTCCCAAAAAAAGCGTTTGAAAAATCACTGCGCAAATACTGTGTGAAAAAAAATGTAACACCCACCATTTTAATCTGTAGGGTATTTGCTTTAAAAAAATATATAATGTTTGGGGGTTCAAAGTAATTTTCTTGCAAAAAAAAAAAAAAAAAATTTTCATGTAAACAAAAAGTGTCAGAAAGGGCTTTGTCTTCAAGTGGTTAGAAGAGTGGGTGATGTGTGACATAAGCTTCTAAATGTTGTGCATAAAATGCCAGGACAGTTCAAACCCCCCCCCCCCCCCAAATGACCCCATTTTGGAAAGTAGACACCCCAAGCTATTTGCTGAGAGGCATGTCGAGTCCATGGAATATTTTATATTGTGACACAAGTTGCGGGAAAAAGACAATTTTTTTTTTTTTTTTTTTGCACAAAGTTGTCACTAAATGATATATTGCTCAAACATGCCATGGGAATATGTGACATTACACCCCAAAATACATTCTGTTGCTTCTCCTAAGTATGGGGATATCACATGTGTGAGACTTTTTGGGAGCCTAGCTGCGTACGGGACCCCGAAAACCAAGCACCGCCTTCAGGCTTTCTAAGGGCGTAAATTTTTGATTTCACTCTTCACTGCCTATCACAGTTTCGGAGGCCATGGAATGCCCAGGTGGCACGACCCCCCCCCCCCCAAATGACCCTATTTTGGAAAGTAGACACCCCAAGCTATTTGCTGAGAGGTATAGTGAGTATTTTGCAGACCTCACTTTTTGTCACAAAGTTTTGAAAATTAAAAAAAAAAAAATACATTTTTTTTTCTTGTCTTTCTTCATTTTCAAAAACAAATGAGAGCTGCAAAATACTCACCATGCCTCTCAGCAAATAGCTTGGGGTGTCTACTTTCAAAAACGGGGTCATTGGGGGGGGGGGTTGTGCCACCTGGGCATTCCATGGCCTCCGAAACTGTGATCGGCAGTGAAGAGTGAAATCAAAAATTTACGCCCTTAGAAATCCTGAAGGCGGTGATTGGTTTTCGGGGCCCCGTACGTGGCTAGGCTCCCAAAAAGTCCCACACATGTGGTATCCCCATACTCAGGAGAAGCAGCTAAATGTATTTTGGGGTGCAATTCCACATATGTCCATGGCCTGTGTGAGCAATATATCATTTAGTGACAACTTTGTGCAAAAAAAAAAAATTTGTCACTTTCCCGCAACTTGTGTCAAAATATAAAAAATATTCCATGGACTCAACATGCATCTCAGCAAATAGCTTGGGGTGTCTACTTCCCAAAATAGGGTCATTTGGGGGGGGGGGGGTTGTGCCATCTGGGCATTTTATGGCCTTCAAAACTGTGATAGGTAGTGAGGAGTGAAATCAAAAATTTACGCCCTTAAAAATCCTGAAGGCGGTGATTGGTTTTTGGGGCCCCGTACGCAGCTAGGCTCCCAAAAAGTCCCACAAATGTGGTATCCCTGTACTCAGGAAAAGCAGCTGAATGTATTTTGGGGTGCAATTCCACATATGCCCATGGCCTGTGTGAGCAATATATCATTTAGCGACAGTTTTTTGTAATTTTTTTTTTTTTTTTTTGTCATTATTCAATAACTTGGGACAAAAACAATTAAAAATTCAATGGACTCAACATGCCTCTCAGCAATTTCCTTGGGGTGTCTACTTTCCAAAATGGGGTCATTTGGGAGGGTTTTGTACTGTCCTGCCATTTTAGCACCTCAAGAAATTACATAGGCAGTCATGAATTAAAGGCTGTGTAAATTCCAGAAAATGTACCCTAGTTTGTAGGCACTATAACTTTTGCGCAAACCAATAAATATACACTTATTGACATTTTTTTTACCAAAAGACATGTGGCCGAATACACTTTGGCCTAAATGTATGACTAAAATTGAATTTAGCAGTTAAAGCGACGCAGTGCCAAATTGTAAAAAGTGCTCTGGTCAGGAAGGAGGTAAATCCTTCCAGGGCTGAAGTGGTTGAAGGCAGAACAAACCATTTCGGTCAGAGTCATTATCAAAAGCCTCTGCGACTGAAAGGCAGACATCGACTGGATATCTTCTTGTCCAGATTGCTCAGAAGCAGACTCATCTGCCAGGCTTCACCAAACCCTGAGCTTTAAGCTCTTCTCCATTCTCAACCCATTCCTGCTCCAGACTAGGAGACTCTGGAGGGGGATCTGTCATGCTTCCTGCCACCCTGCGGGATGGAGGCAATCATGCCGGCAATCCTGTGCTCTAACCCGGCTAAGGCTGAGGACAGTTCATCCTTAGTGATAAAGGGTGAAGCAGCAGCGTTCACTGTAGGCACATTACCAGATAGGCGCAGCGGCTCAGATTGCCCGGAAGCCTCTGGTCCTTCAGGGCATACAACACTAGGGATATGAAAAGGTTCATCAAGAACTACTGATGACATAGGTGTGCCCTTCCCTGTGGTGTTAGTCCCACTCCTCTTTTTGGAAGACATTAAATAGCCGCAAACAAAGAGTACTTGGGTGTATATTAAAACATCTCAAAAGGGAGACCCTTTAATAGGGCTCACCAAGCCCATATGCAACAATCCTGCCACGTACCTTTAGCCTGCCAAGCAACACCCAGTTACTCACGTGACCCGGGTAAGGAAAAATGAACCACTGCAAGTGTCTGTTCAGAGCTTGCTCTGTGTCCCACAGCTGCCTTCTGGAAGCACCATATGCTTGGCCTACACGGCTTAAATAAGCTGGGTGTGCGCCGGAACTTTCTGTGCATTTGCAGGCATGTGCGCGGTCCCGGGGAATGGGAACGGGCTCTAGGTGGTGGTGAACAGAAGTATCCATTAAGATGGTGCTAGGGTCTTAGGCCAAATGCTTAGTTCAGACAGCAAAGGTGTCTTTAATAAACTATAGAGGCAATTACAAGCTGCATGGTGCGGCCCTCCAAAGAAAAAATACCTGCGGAGAGAGACTACCACCCACCAGACCTATGAACTGAGCCTAAGCAAGCAAGACCATCTGCCCCTGCACTCATAATCTGCCACAAACAGTGAAAAGTGTCCCAAAAGGGTACTAATGACCTTCTCTGCTATGAAGAGGGAAGGATGAAGCCTTCTATGCCAGGCAGCATAGGTTGCTGAACTCATGAATGTACAGAGATTGCTGTGCTCTACTGTAAGAGCCATGGAGCCGGGCGTTGGTGAAAAGCTGTCTGCTGAGAAAAAGAAAATGGCTCACATGCAGGGAATCCACTTAAGAGGAGGCCATGAAGATGGTTGATGGCAACAGACTTGTGACAGAAGGGCAGGAAAAGGCCAACATACCATTTAAGGTATAGCAACCTGCAAGAATATCTAAAGACTCTTTATAATTCCACTCAATAGAGGCAGGGCTTGCTCTTCCTAACCCTCACATATACTATATAACTATTCAATCGATCCATGCACATTGGTGGCTTTTGCCTGCAGCTAATAACTTTATACATTACAGACATATGGTTGTGACACTCCGTATCCTTGGATTAGGCAGGATGTTACTGGCAGAGGATACCAGGTATGCGTTAAAAACTCCCCTGTGGTGTAACCCACAATTTAAATCATGAGATGGACACTTCCAAGCTTGCTGTGGGAATAATCTATCTCAATTAAACAATAGCAGTACCTTTTAATCATTTGCAGATTTTCAGAGCACATATGGATGGGCCCCATACTGCTGGTCAACATATCTTTGTTCACCTCCAACTTGGAACATTTGCCTAACCGACCACAGCACAAGAAATTAATTTCCACATACTATTTCACTCTTGAACATACGAAGACCAAAAACTTATGTTGACTAAATGTTAATGGCAGGAGGATAATTCTGATCTTCCAGAGAAAACTTAGTAGGATATTATAGGTATATTTACACCATATCGAATATACGCCATAAAGAATGTTTAGAATGGGAGAAATTCTTACACCTACTTGCACAGATGTGACAGAATCTTTTTCCACATGGTATGGCAATGTCCCCTAATACGATCATTTTGGTCAGAAATAACAGATTGTACTGCCTCTCTTCTGACAATGCCTAATATATGTAACCCAGCTAGATGCCTCCTTGGCTATTGGGAAGATTCTGATTTGACTGCCTATACCAAACTACTACTTTGTTTAATTCTAGAAACTTAGCAAATATAAACGCTGATGCTCCTTCTATAAATTGCTAGCAGAGGCTTGTTAAACAAGCCCTGCCGATGTATAAAATTACCTATGAGGACCATGGTTGTACAAACAAATTGCCTGGGAAAACTACATGGAAGAATGTATAATTGCTAAAAGACATATGTACCCTTGTAAATGAGAGCCCTAAAGATACATTACACAGAAAATTAGCTGATATTTAAAGGTTTTTTTTTTACTGAATTACATCTCACAAGTGACCTCATCTTTACTGCTAGCATACCAAAAATGTTCTAAGTCAGTGAGGACGAACCTTGGCACCCCAGATGTTTTGGAACTACATTTCCCATGATGCTCAAGTACACTGCAGATTGGACGAGCATCATGGGAAATGTAGTTCCAAAACATCTGGGGTGCCAAGATTCACCTTTACTGTTCTAAGTGTACATATAACTGTTGAGTAGGGATGAGCTTCGAGTTCGAGTCGAACTCATGTTCGACTCGAACATTGGCTGTTCGCAAGTTCGCTGAACAGCGAACAATTTGGGGTGTTCGCGGCAAATTCGAATGCCGCGGAACACCCTTTAAAAGTCTATGAGAGAAATCAAAAGTGCTAATTTTAAAGGCTAATATGCAAGTTATTGTCATAAAAAGTGTTTGGGGACCCAGGTCCTGCCCCAGGGGACATGGATCAATGCAAAAAAAAGTTTTAAAAACGGTCGTTTTTTCAGGAGCAGTGATTTTAATAATGCTTAAAGTCAAACAATAAAAGTGTAATATCCCTTTAAATTTCGTACCTGGGGGGTGTCTATAGCAGTGTTTCTCAACTCCAGTCCTCAAGGCGCCCCAACAGGTCGTGTTTTCAGGCTCTCCATTATTTTGCACAGGTGATTTGATCAGTTTCACTGCCTTAGTAATTACCACAGCTCTTTCATCTGAGGGAAATCCTGAAAACATGACCTGTTGGGGCGCCTTGAGGACTGGAGTTGAGGAACACTGGTCTATAGTATGCCTGTAAAGGGGCGCATGTTTCCCGTGTTTAGAACAGTCTGACAGCAAAATGACATTTTGAAGGGAAAAACTCATTTAAAACTACCCGCGGCTATTGCATTGCCGACAATACACATAGAAGTTCATTGATAAAAACGGCATGGGAATTCCCCAAAGGGGAACCCCGAACCAAAATAAAAAAAAAAAAATGACGTGGGAGTCCCCCTAAATTCCATACCAGGCCCTTCAGGTCTGATATGGATATTAAGGGGAACCCCGCGCCAAGAAACCCCCCCCCCCCCCCAAAAATCCATACCAGACCCTTATCCGAGCACGCAACCTGGCAGGCCGCAGGAAAAGAGGGGGGGACGAGAGTGCGGCCCCCCCCTCCTGAACCGTACCAGGCCACATGCCCTCAACATTGGGAGGGTGCTTTGGGGTAGCCCCCCAAAACACCTTGTCCCCATGTTGATGAGGGCAAGGGGCTCATCCCCACAACCCTGGCCGGTGGTTGTGGGGGTCTGCGGGCGGGGGGCTTATCGGAATCTGGAAGCCCCCTTTAACAAGGGGACCCCCAGATCCCGGCCCCCCCCCTGTGTGAAATGGTAAGGGGGTACTTACCCCTACCATTTCACTAAAAAACTGTCAAAAATGTTAAAAATGACAAGAGACAGTTTTTGACAATTCCTTTATTTAAATACTTCTTCTTTCTTCTATCTTCCTTCATCTTCTGGTTCTGCTGGTTCTTCCTCCGGCGTTCTTGTCCAGCATCTCCTCCGCGGCGTCTTCTATCTTCTTCTCCTCGGGCCGCTCCGCACCCATGGCATGGGGGGGAGGCTCCCGCTCTTCTCTTCTTCTTTTCTTCTCTTCTTCATTTTCTTCTCCGGGCCGCTCCGCACCCATGCTGGCATGGAGGGAGGGTCCCGCTGTGTGACGGCGCTCCTCGTCTGACAGTTCTTAAATAATGGGGGGCGGGGCCACCCGGTGACCCCGCCCCCCTCTGACGCACGGGACATGACGGGACTTTCCTGTGGCATTCCCCGTGACGTCACAGGGAAGTCCCGTCAAGTCACCGTGCGTCAGAGGGGGGCGGGGTCACCGGGTGGCCCCGCCCCCCGTTATTTAAGAACTGTCAGACGAGGAGCGCCGTCACACAGCGGGACCCTCCCTCCATGCCAGCATGGGTGCGGAGTGGCCCGGAGAAGAAAATGAAGAAGAGAAAAAGAGAAGAAAAGAAGAAGAGAAGAGCGGGAGCCTCCCCCCAATGCCATGGGTGCGGAGCGGCCTGAGGAGAAGAAGATAGAAGACGCCGCGGAGGAGATGCTGGACAAGAACGCCGGAGGAAGAACCAGAAGAGCCAGAAGAACCAGAAGATGAAGGAAGATGAAGGCAGATAGAAGAAAGAAGAAGCATTTAAATAAAGGAATTGTCAAAAACTGTCTCTTGTCATTTTTAACATTTTTGACAGTTTTTTAGTGAAATGGTAGGGGTAAGTACCCCCTTACCATTTCACACAGGGGGGGGGGGGCCGGGATCTGGGGGTCCCCTTGTTAAAGGGGGCTTCCAGATTCCGATAAGCCCCCCACCCGCAGACCCCCACAACCACCGGCCAGGGTTGTGGGGATGAGGCCCTTGTCCTCATCAACATGGGGACAAGGTGTTTTGGGGGGCTACCCCAAAGCACCCTCCCAATGTTGAGGGCATGTGGCCTGGTACGGTTCAGGAGGGGGGGGGCGCACTCTCGTCCCCCCCTCTTTTCCTGCGGCCTGCCAGGTTGCGTGCTCGGATAAGGGTCTGGTATAGATTTTTGGGGGGAACCCACGCCGTTTTTTTTTTTTTTTTTTTTTGGCGCGGGGTTCCCCTTAAAATCCATACCAGACCTGAAGGGTCTGGTATGGAATTTAGGGGGAACCCCACGTCATTTTTTTTTTTTAAATTTTGGCCGGGGTTCCCCTTAATATCCATACCAGACCTGAAGGGCCTGGTATGGAATTTAGGGGGACTCCCACGTCATTTTTTTTTTAAATTTTGGTTCGGGGTTCCCCTTTGGGGAATTCCCATGCCGTTTTTATCAATGAACTTCTATGTGTATTGTCGGCAATGCAATAGCCGCGGGTAGTTTTAAATGAGTTTT
The DNA here is from genome assembly GCF_042186555.1 of Aquarana catesbeiana. Taxonomy (NCBI): domain Eukaryota; kingdom Metazoa; phylum Chordata; class Amphibia; order Anura; family Ranidae; genus Aquarana; species Aquarana catesbeiana. Next base: position 368,283,876 of record NC_133324.1, on the reverse strand, counting down.
TTCCTTCAAAATGTCATTTTGCTGTCAGACTATTCTAAACATGGGAAACATGCGCCCCTTTACAGGCATACTATAGACACCCCCCAGGTACGAAATTTAAAGGGATATTACACTATTATTGTTTGACTTTAAGCATTATTAAAATCACTGCTCCTGAAAAAAACGGCCGTTTTTAAAACTTTTTTTTGCATTGATCCATGTCCCCTGGGGCAGGACCCGGGTCCCCAAACACTTTTTATGACAATAACTTGCATATTAGCCTTTAAAATTAGCACTTTTGATTATTCATGTTCGTGTCCCATAGACTTTAACGGTGTTCGCGTGTTCGAACGAACTTTTTTCCTGTTCGCATGTTCTGGTGCGAACCGAACAGGGGGGTGTTCGGCTCATCCCTACTGTTGAGATACTGAGCTGAATGTGAAATGCACAGACTCACATCTGCTGTGGCAAAATAGTATACTTACAGTATGTGACATCTGGTAATGGCTGGATATAAATAATTTGTAATGTTTTATAATTTAACTGTAAGCACAAATAAAGTTTTCCTTAAAAAAAAAAAGTATCGCAGCCTGCGATCCTCCACAGCCTAAAGCATAGGAGTGTTAACGCCCTGGGAAATTTTTTAAGTGCGCAAACCCTGTACTTAACACGGCAGAGGTCTGCACTCTTTGACAGGATTTAAGAGACCAGTCCCTCATCCCAGTTTTGCCCTCCACAATGGATACACCCCTGAAGTAGCCTTCAGGCCCTGGAGTGTTTAAGTACCTGAAGGTAGCTGCACATAACCTCTTGGTAAAGACTAAAAATCCTGTGTCCTGTACGTAAAACTAAGAAATTTTTATGCTTTTCTAATGTACATTTCAAAAGATTGGTTTCAAGAGGCCTCAGTGCCCTCGCTACTATGTTGCATCAGGCAACTGGATTTTAGGAGGAACCGTTCTTTATGTACTGGCTGATTCCTATGCAAATATTAGATATTATATTGTTAAACAAATATAACATAAAGCTTGCAAGAAGTCTTTGGAATGTTTATCTAATTGTCAAACTATCACATGAAGTTTATGTGGAATCAAGCAGCTCACACTTTGCTCAGTGTGCACCAGATGTGCGATAAGGAGGGGGTCTAAATCACCTTCATTCTTTTGCAGTGTTTTCATTCCAGGTCAGGGGTCATCCCATGAGTGAGAAGTTAGTAGAAGCACATTAGCAAAGCTTTCTACACTACATCTGGCTGGGGCATAGAACAGGGAACTAGTTTTCAATAGTCTAAAGTGCAAATGTGTTTATTTAATGCATACATTTAAAATGCACAAGGTACACAGACATATACACTATGATCATAACCAGTTGCAAACGTAACCAAATCTGGCACCATGTGACTGAATTTAGGCTTCACTATCCTATACATGAAAACAAATATTATAAACATTTTATTTTTGTTAAAACTAACATGAAACTTAGATTAAACAAGGTACTAGCTTGAAGCAAGGCTATACCATCATTCCATACAAGAAATTGCTAGTTTCTGAGTTTTAATTGTGCACAGTGCTGAAAGAAAGGTAACTGCTAATATACTACAGCCCACATAAAGTGCAGGAAACCTTCCTTTGCTCATGAAAAAGGTGCACATTTCACCAGTCCTCAAAGTGAAACCCAAGTTTTCAAGCATAGTGAATTAGACAAAAATGCCAAATCACAGCCACAATAAATTAGTCATTTTTGTATTATTTTTTTTTTACAAAAAGAAGCTGCAGATTGCAGCTGAAAGAGAACAAGAGCGTCACCAAACAGAATGCGAAAGGGGGCGATTATATTTTGCTGCAGAAAGATCTAGAAAGGGTGGCACAGGAGAAAGAGCAGCAGCCCAGAGAGGCTGAAGAACGCAAAAAGATCAGTAAGAAAGGTTACACAGCGACGTGGAGGCCAAGAGGCCCCAAGAACTAGATAGAACAGAGGCTGCGTGAGGAGAGAATTGGTAAGCTGCAGAAATTGACGGCCAAAACTCCCGTGCTAAATATCACTGTAGATATGTAGAACTCACCATCCTGTGAATCCTACATTATCTCAAAAGGGATTAAAAAAAAAGAAGGGAAGCCCATGAAAATGTGTTAAATAGGGTATATCAGAGTAATAAATAAAATGGTTATTCCATGATTAACCACTTACCTACCAGGCACTTACACTCCCTGCCCAGGCCATTTTTTAGCTTTCAGGGCTGTTGCACTTTGAATGACAATTGCACGGTCATGCTACACTGTACCCAAACAAATTTTTTATCATTTTCTTCACACAAATAGAGCTTTCTTTTGGTGGTATTTAATCACTGCAGGGTTTTTTATTTTTTACATAAAAAAGACCAAAAATTTTGGGAAAAAAAATGTTTTTTACTTTTTTTCTGTCAGTAAATTTTGTAATTTTTCGCCTTCACTGATGTGCGCTGATGAGGCAGCACTGATGGGCATTGATAGGCTGAACTGGTGGGCATTGATGAGGTGGCACTTATGGGCACTGGTGAGGAGGCACTAATATGCCGTACTTATGGGCACTGATATGTGGCACTGATGGACACTGTTGGGTGGCACTGATGGGCACTTATAGGCGGCACTGGTGGGCACCGATAGGCAGCACTGGTGGGCACTGATAGGTGGTACAGATGGGCACTAATGGGTGGCACTGATGGGTGACACTGATGGGCATTGATCGACAGCAGTGATGGGCAGCACAGATAGGCGGCACTGATTGCCAGCACTGACTGACATCGCTAATGGGCACTGATTGCTGCCACTGTTGGCCACTATATACTGGCATTGGTGGGCAATGGTGGGCACCGTTTGTGACACTAGTTATTGTAATCAGGGCACTGAGGATCAGGGCCCTGATTACATCTCTAGATATCCACCTGTGAAGAGATGGCGCTGATCGGCTCTAATCACACTCTGTCATTGTGAGGCGAGGAGAGCCGATTACCGGCACATGTGACCGGCTGTGATTGGACACAGTCGATCACATGGTTAAAGAGCCACAGACGCGGCTCTTTACACAGATCGGGGTCGCGCCGTGTCCTAGTAACAAGGCGCGACCGCGATCGCTGATCCGCGTGCATTCTGGGACGCCGTCATGTGACGGCGTCCCAGAACGAGAGCTGCACTGACCTGCCGTCATTTGACATGAGTGGGCAGCAAGCAGTTAAGTATATAAATGCAATTTCAGCTTCTCCAGAGGGAGTTGATAAAAGGGTCCTAGGCTTTGGACAGACCCATCCATTAGAATGTGATCCTAGCAAAGGGAGTGTAGCAATCAAGATTGGAGAAAATGTAGGTAAGCGGTCGGCACAGCTGGTGGTGGTAGATCCGATATCACTGCAAAACAGGAGAATATCTTGTGCACACTGATGAGATCATCCCTCTCTCACTCTGCTTTTTCCTCCTATCAGGATATATCATGGACTGCAGCCCAACTAATTGACTTTCACTTGCTTTTCCCTCTACCAGTCTAAGCACTGCATTACATGGACTGCAAAGGGGTGATACTATGTCAAATCAAGGCAATTAGATTAATTGCCATAAAAAACAAGGCTATACAAATATTAAAGCTTGTTAAAGCTTCAATATTTTCTTTTATATCTAGCGGGAGCTCAGGTTTACAGGGGATCATTCATAAAAAATTATATAACATACACTGTACTTATATCACAGGATAAGCTACATTATCTACTTAGAAAAAAAAATTTAATAAGTAAAAAAAAAAAAAAAAAAAATGAGTAAAAACTTCCCAGATATGATTACATTTCTTCCTTTAGGCTACATGCACACCGGCGATTTAGGTCAGTGCAAACTGTAGCAACAGGAATCAGAGATGACCTATAATGACAGGTCACCAGCTATTAACTGCTGTCCACTACCATGCTCACAAAGTGCTTATGCTCTTAACCGAACTGTCAATCCAGCGCATGGCTGGTATCATAACTGATCACATATACAATACTATGGCAGTTGTAGATCAAACAATGCAGGCCATACACTAGTAGATTTTCAGACAAAAATATTTTTTTTGTACATTTGATGACTGTACAAACGTTGCTTAAAAATTTCACTAATTTTTAACATTCGATTTTAGAATGAATGTAATTCCTGAATGAAAACCACATACACTGTATGATAATTTGTTAGTTCAAGAAAAATTTCCATCCCGCTCCTTTGAATTTTCTCATTACTGTGGTCAAAAATGAATGTTGATTTGACCCCACTAGAAAATCTAAGGAATAAACATTTTTAAAGTCTGAAATTTCAAATTAAAATCTACATGGGTATGGCCAGCATAAGATGGCAGCTTCCTTGGCTGTAAAAGATAGCCAGGTTTAGTTTTAAGCTCCTGAGGATGTCACACATCTATGACGAAACGCATTAGTCAGGACTTCAGGTACATCACTTCTGCTTAGCTGGAATGCAAGCTAGTGGGCACTGCGGCAGTTCCTGAATGTTTATTGTGAAACCCTGAACTTCAAACAACCCTGTGACTGCAATACATTCTCTTTTAATGTGGTAATAAACTGGTTACACTAAGAGAGACTTCCCTTTCTTTTTATCATGCTGCAGAGCATGGTCTGGTGGTGGTCTGAGAGGATTTAAAGGGGCAGTGAAGTTTTATCAAATATAAAGATAGATAGATAGATAGATAGATAGATAGATAGATAGATAGATAGATAGATAGATAGATAGATAGATAGATAGCTTGGTCTCTGGTGCTATTAGTGGATGCTGATGGAGGCTGGATGCAGTATATCAATGGTTCTCAACCTTGTCCTCAAGTACCCCAATAGCCCATGTTTTTGGAATTTCTCTTAGATAAATTAGCTGTCCAAAATACCAAAGCCATTGATTCTGATTTAAAGCACCTGTGCAAGATAAAGGAAAACATGGCCTGTTTGGGGTACTTGAGGACAGGGTTGAGAACCACTGCAGTATATGATATATCCAATTATTGGAAATGCACATCCTGTTTTTTTTGTATTACACAAAGGGTCAACCTGGTTCTGGTGAGTGTGGTGTGTGGTGAAGAAGAACAACACATGGTTGTTTTTGGCATGAATGTACAAGAATGGTGCACGGAGCACAATAACTGTTTTATATGTTCATGTATACATGTGGCTTAAGTCACTGAAGTTGTTTTAAGCGCTGTCTCACTTTAATGGCTTGATGTATTAAAATTTTTAGTTATGCGTTAAGGTCCGAGCATAAGATCTTTGGAAAAGAGTAGCAGGTTTGCAGGAAAAAGAAAACTTTTGCTTTATAACCTGGATTCCGAGTTTCTAAGAGGGCAAGCAGGGGTGCAAGCCCCTTTGTGAATACTCTAGGTGCACAGGATAGGCCATACGGCAGTGCGAAAAATTGGAACCTACTAAGAAGCACAGAAGAAGTGCTGATGAGGTGGGTAAATGGGAATATGGAGGTAGGCATCTTAAATGTCCACCGATGACAAGTATTACCCTTGTCTTACAGAGGTAATAACTGGCATAGCAGAACACAAAAGGTACTTTAGGGATTTTAGGTCCAGGATAGGACAAATATCACCCTTGGGTTTTGGTACTGTTAACCGGTTTGAACAGAATTATTTTAACCCGTCTTTCAAAGGGAATGAAACAACCACTCCCAAGAACGAGGTTCATGGATTTCTGTAAATTTTGTCCTGTTTGAGTAGATTTTGGTTGATTTGAAAGAAGAAAATGATGAGAGGGTAGAGTTTAAAACACAATTTTTTACCCCTTTGAAAGCACCAATTGAACCCATAGGTCTGGGACATCTGTGACTGTAAATTCTAACAGACGCTCCACCACTCCCCTTAGGAGTGATTGCGACTCTTCATTGTAAAGGAAGCCTTGAAGTAGACTTTGTGGGCTTTGAGTTCCAAATCTTGCACCAAAAGCTAATTTCTGGCTTTGCAGACGAAGCTTGAGAAGTGCGATGGATTTAGGCATCCTTCACTGGCTAATGCTTCCCTTTTTAATCCACCAGGACTTTTGGCACCCTCGTAAGGGTTCTTTAGAGACCTTGTTCTCAAGGTTTTGGATATCCTAAAGGTTAAGAAATCCAGTGTGGATCCCAAATTTAAGAAGGGTTTAGAGTCTCTCAAACAGCGTTATAATATTGTTGTCTGGCCCGCCGACAAGGGGGGCGGCATTGTCATTTCAGATTGGGAATCTTATTTGGAGGAGCTAAGTAGGATTTTGTCTGATGCAGAAACCTATTCTATGATACCTAATAATTTATAATATTCTACTGCTGACCATCATTGAGGAAGGTTTTAAGGGCAACATCCTCACTAAAAAGGAGAAGAACTTTTTGGTTCCAATGGCCCCACGTGTGCCGGTAATGTTTTACTTACCCAAGGTACACAAAAATCCCCTTCAGCCACCAGGTAGACCCATTATCAATGGGATCGATTCCATTACATCTAGGGTGGGCCGCTACATTGATAATTTCTTATAACCATTAGTCACCAGCACCCCCTCCTATCTGAAGGATTCTACCTAAGTGATTAATCTTCTTGATGGAGTGGAGTGGAAGGAGAGCTACATCTTAGCTGCAGCGGATGTGGCTTCCCTTTACACCATCATTACCCATCAGCATGGAAAAGAAGCGGTGGAATATTTTTTGCAACAGAAATTTATTTTGCGGCTATTGGATTTTTTCCATGGGACGTAATTATAACTAGTCTCAAGGTTCCTATTATTTGCAGTGCTGTGGCATAGCCATGGGCGCCAAAATCGCACCCAGTATGGCCAATTTGCTTATGGTCAAGTGAAAGGAGGATGCCATCAATGCCCCTCGGAGACCAGAATTGGTCCTCTGGAGGAGGTACATTGATGACGTCGTCCTCCTATGGGATGGCAATGCCGATTCCCTTAACGGCTTCATAGAGGTCCTTAACCACTTGCCGCCTGCCCACCGTCAAATGACGGCTGGGCGGTGCGGCTCTCGTTCTGGGTGGACATCATATGATGGCTTTCCAGAATGACCTGAGGGACCCTGATCTCTGTAAAGAGCTGCGACCATGTGATCAGCTGTTTCCAATCACCGCCGGTCACATGTAAACGCAGAGATGCCGGTAATTGGCACTCCTCGCCTCACACTGACAGAGAGTGAGGAGAGGAGAGCCAATCAGCGGCATCTCCTCACAGGGGGACATCTAGGTATGTAATCAGGACCCTGATCATCAGTGGTCTGATTACAATTAAGTGCCACCAGTGCCATCAATGAGTGCCCACCACTGCCAATCAGTGCCAACCAGTGCCCACAATTGCCAGCAATTAGTGTCAACAAATGCCAGCAATCAGTTGCCATTGGTGATGCCAGTCAGTGCTGGCTATCACTGCTGCCCATCAATGCCCATCACTGCCACCCATCTGTGCCCCCCAGTGCCACCTATCAGTACCACCTATCAGTGCCCATAAGTGCGGTATATTTGTGCCTCATCTGTGCCACCTAATCAGTGCTCATAAGTGCCGCCTCATCAGTGCTCATAAGTGCCACCTCATCAGTGCAGCCTATCAGTGCCCATCAGTGAAGGAGATAAATTACTTATTTACAAAATTTACTGACAGAAACTAAGAAAAACTTTTTTTTTTCAAAATTTTTGGTCTTTTTTTTTAGGAACAAATAAAAAACCCAGAAGAGATTAAATACCACCAAAAGAAAGCTCTATTTGTGTGAAGAAAATGATAAAAATTTCACATGGTTACAGTGTAGCATGACTGCATAACTGACATTCAAAGTGTGACCGCGCTGAAAGCTGAAAAATGGCCTGGGCAGGAAGGGGGTGAAAGTGCCCTGTATTGAGGTGATTAATGACAATGATTGTGGAATCATTCTCCAGCATGAGATGAGTAAGGAGGAGGTGCATTTCCTTGATCTAAAGTACAGGACCATAAGCTAGTGACCTCTACGTATTTTAAGGACATCGACCGTAATGGTTTTATTGACACTAAAAGCTGCCATCATAAGGCATGGCTTAAGGCTGTTCCTACAGTTGAGGAGGAACTGTACTTTTCGAGAGGACCATTTGCGGGAGGCAGGTCACCCTAAAACACGGTACCTGGATAAGGGTTATGACCCCATAGAACTTGATAGGACCATCCAAGAGATTGAACAGAGAGAGAGGACATTACTATTAGCACCTGCAATAAGACAGACGGATCATCTAAGTTTTCTCCAAAATTGTCCTTTTACCGCTTATTCCACACAGTACTTTATTATTAAGAAGATACTCGAGAAACATTGGGGCATCATTAGGAATGATAGAGACTTGGGTCCAGCACTACCAAAGATTCCAGCTGTGATCTTTAGAGGGGTTTCCCCCTGAGAGTGCAGGCTGTCCTGAATATAGTTGATCCTCTTAAGAAATTTATTTTTTTCATCAGTTGAAGGGCTTTTATCCTTGTAGAAGGTGTGTCAGGCAAACTGCCTGAAGGACAGAAAATACACTTCTTTTCGGTCCAACACTACCTCCAAATCTTATGACATCCAACCATTTTTAACTTGCTCTTCTAAAAATGTGGTCTACATTATTACTTGTTCATGTGGATTACATTATGTTTGTTGCACCATGAATGAGCACATAGCCAAAAAAAAAAAAGGCTTTCCCAAGCATAGCCTTTCTAGGCATTTTGATACCCATCATGGCAGGAATTTGAAAGGGACCTCTTTTGTGGCTATAGATCAGTATACTCCCCATTGGAGAGGTAGCCATACTAGGAGGGAAATTTCCAAGCTCGAGACGAAATGGAGTATTTTTTTAAAGTTTTTTGCACTTTTTATTTTAGTTTTTGTCTTTTTATCTTATTTTATATTTGCAATTTCTGATAAAATGTTTATTTATTGAATGTTCTGTCATTTCTGATTAAATGTTTATTTGCTGAATGTTTTATATTTACTATTTAAATTTTGTAGCAATATTTTTACATTCTTTATTCTGTGCATGGTTGATTCTAACCAACCTGCTATCAATTTTTCCATCCACTAGAGGGCACTGTGAGCGTTACCCATTATGGGTCTATATTGGTAGTGTCATATGAAGAAAATTTGTTTTATCTAAATACTCTCCCTATACCAGTGTAAGTTTCTTCTTTAGGCTGGTGATTTTTTTATTCTGGCTATTCCAGTGCGATTATACAGACTGCTTTTCTTCACTGATGGCCAGTCTTTTACAACCTAGATGTTGTTGTAGCATCTTACTTCCTGCCAGTGGAGTACAGACACATAATTTCCTGCTTATCACTGGTGTTCTCCACTTCTGGCTCTCTGCTTTTGGTTTCTGGAACACCAGTGACTGCTTTCTAAATCCATTTCCGGCTTGCAGCATATATAGCAACTTTCGTATACGTAGCCACGCTCCTGATGACATCTGGTTACGACGAAACGTGGTGGGAGGAGTTGGGTCACACGGCGTTGCCAAGCTCGACAGCCGGCCACCGCACTCGATGGAAACCTTGTTTGTTTTTATTGGATTGAAATGCGCTTTTTACTGCGTTGTTTGGGAGTACTCTGGCCTTTGCTGTACTCTTAATAAATGTACTTGTCAGTAATACTGTGCATACCTGTCTAAGGAGGATCCTATTGGTGTTTATGCAATCTATCTCCCCATGTATATGGTGAAATCCAAGTGGAGGATTTACAAGTATGTTTGACTGCTTTTTTCTTTAGAAATCTGTTTTTCTTTGAGGAAAAACTTTTTTATTTGGCAAAATGGGATCCTTTAAATTTTGGAGACATATATCCCCCAGGTTTATAATTTACATGACTCAATGCCTCTATATCTAAACCATAGATGTTATGTATCCCTGTGGAAATGACAGGTCTCTGGCTAGATAGTTGATTAAGTATCGTTCAAACACTTGCACATGTGTATCTTTGAAATGCAAATAAGATGTGATGTCAATATACATGTTGTAAGGGGACATGTTGCCTCTCCCAGTTCGAATATACTTTACTCTTTTTGCCATTGATGTAAAATGCTTCATACTTTACAATGAATAAAAAATGTATTAAACAAAAAAACAAAAAGTAAGAAGGAGATCATGTTTCCGCTTGTGAGTTAGGATAAATAGTTTAGGTGTGTACAAAGAAAGATTGCGAAGCTAAGTTAAAAATGTTCAAGAAAAAAACTGCGCTAGTATGCCTAAAATAAGAAAAAAGCTGCAACTCAAAAGTGAAATACACACCAAAACAGAAATAAAGAAAAAAGAGCTCACACAATATAGTGAACAAGTAATAATCAGTCAAATATACATAGTGTAACAATAACACCTTAACCTACAAACAAAGCAATGCAAGTGGATGTGATCCGGTAAAAAAATAGGATTTTTATAACATCTTACCTGTAAAATCCTTTTCTTTGAGGAGGAAATGCATAAATCAATGAGAACTGATCCCACGGGGTCACCGACGCATCTGTTCCATGTGCGAGTGGATCCCTTGTTTTTGACACAAAGTTGTCAACTTTTTTGTTGAACCTGGACGCAAACAGACCTATGTCCGGGATCCCCCATCTTTGGCATATAGGCAGAAAGATTTCAGGGTGAAGGGACCACTCCCCCGGCAACAACTGCTGGAGACACAAGTAGTCTGCCTGCCAATTCTCTACCCCTGCAATGAATATTGCTGATATCCGCGGCACCTGCTTTTCTGCCCAGGCTAGGATATGGTTTACCTCTCCCTGGGCTGCATGACTTCTGGTGCCCCCTTGGTGATTGATATAAGCCACAGATTGAATCCTGACAGGATAAATCTGCAACCTGAATGTCCAGGCCCTTAGGGCTAGGTGCGCTGCCCGAATCTTTAGAACGTTGATGGGCAAGGTCCTTTCAATTCTGGACCATTTCCCTTGGACAGACGCCTCTTCCAGGACTGTTTTCCAACCTGAAAGGCTGGCAGCCTTTGTTACCATCTTCCAGGTAACTGGTAAGAAGGATTTCCCCTTCTGCAGATTCTTGGATATCTTCCACCAACTGAGGCTCTGGCGCACCCTTTGGCGACAGACGCTTTGGAAATCTAGCGCTTGGACCTTCTTGTTCCAGGTAGACAGGATACTGTTTTGCAGCAGTCTTGAAAGAGACTGAGCATAGGGAATCACTTTGAATGAAGCTACAATCTTTCCCAACAACCTTATGCAAAGGCCAATAGAAGGACCCTTCTTTGCCCTGACCACCTGAACCAGCTCCTTTACGGAACTCATCTTTGCCTGGGGTAAAAGCCACGCTCTTCTGGGCTGTATCTATAACCAGACCCAAGTATTCTTAGTACTCTTAATGGTTTTAAATAAGATCTCTCTGGGTTGAGGACCCAGCCTAGGTATTCCATGTAGCAGATTGTGGAGACCATGCTTTGGTCTAAGCAGGCTACCGACCTGTCTATTTGGAGCAGGTTGTCTAGGTATGCTACAATTGTTATACCTTGAGTCCTTAATCTGGTCAAAGCAAGGGCCAGAAATTTTGTAAACACCTGAGGTGCAGTAGCTAGACCGAAAAAAGGCAATGCTACAACTGAAAGTGAAGTTTTTCTACTTCAAAACGCAGATATTTTTGATGAGCGGGGAAAAATAGGTGCATGCAGGTATGCATCCCGATGTCGACTGATGCCAGAGGTTATCCTCCTTATAGGATGGAGACAACAGATTAGATTGATTCCACGTGGAAAAAGTGGATATTTCTGGAACCGGTTTAGATACTTGAGATCTAGCATGGGTCTGACACCCCCATTTGGTCTTTGGCACCGTGAAAAGGTTTAAAGAAAAACCCCAACCCCTGCTCCATCGCTGGGACCACCATGACCCTTTTTGAGACAAAAGTCGGACTAATGCTTGAAAAAAAAGGGAGACTTCTTTTTCTCTGGATCTATGGACCTGTGCCCTGAGGAAAATGACGGGATGGGAAATCTCGGAACTCTAGTTTGTAGCCTAGAGATATTATGGAGACCATCCATCTGTCTCAAAACTCTTCCTGCCAGACCCTTTAGAACGGCAGAAGTATCCCCCCCCCCCCCACTCGAGCGAGCAGGGGCGCCCCTTCATAAGAGACTTTAGCGTTCGGTTTTGTAGGTTTATTCCCCCCAGGGCTTCTTTTGTCCATGAGGTTGACTCTGAGGTCCTCTTGAGCCTGACGGTGAAGGCCGTCGTGACTGCCTGAAGGCAGACGCCCCTGGCACTGGAGAAAAGAGCCCGTTTAAATTATGCCCAACAGCCTTTTACCGCGGAAAGGAAAAAACAGCCAGGAGCTTTGCATGGCTCTTCGGCTGACCACTTTTCAACCATAAGATTCTATGGATATGCCCCAACCCAAGCGTAAAGTGAGAGGTTTGCAGATTAGAATCTCTGATTGCGTCAATTGCAAAATACCAAGCCCCTGGCAGCTTGGCTAAATCCTGAGCTAGCTGTTCAGGGAAAACCTTGAGCACCTGTCTCAAATAGTCTCTCCGGGACTGACATACCCCAATTGCCGCCACTGCAGGTTGAGCTGCTGAACCTGCCAAAGAGAAAATATTTTTTAACAGGAATTCCAATTTTTCACCAGATGGATTTTTAAGCATTTGAGCATTGTCAACCGGACAAGTCAAATTTTAATTTACCGAGGAAATAGCAGCATCAATTGCGGGTATACTCCACCTCTTAGTAAATGTTTTCCTCCATAGGAAAAAATGCTTATCTGGGTGATCCCACTCAGAATAAATAAGCTTTCCCAGCAAAGAATGAACAGGAAAGGCATGCACAGCTTGAGGAGGCTTCAGTGAACCCAAACCAGAAGTGGGCTTTTCAACTGACTCAGTTACGGGTAACTTAAACGTGGAACGGACCATTTCAGTAAGAGATTGCACCAGCAATTTTTCAGCCTGTGAGGCTGAAGAGGGTCCTTCCCCACTTGATTTCTCAGAAGAGGAGTCATCAGTCTCCTCCCGGTCCCCTGATCATCTTCCTTCTCCCAGAGTTTCTCTGTTTGAGGGTCCTGGGTGATAGAAGGGGCCTTAATTTTCATTTTCTTCTACTTGTGAAGATGCAATTAAGGTCTCTAATCTTTACTCTAATCCACTCATGGCTGAGGAAAAAACCTCCTGAGTAATATATACAGGGGCTGAAATGCCAGAAGCAGTTGCAGCCCCTAACCCCGATGGCTCACTCTGACAAGCCTCCCCAGGATTTTTAGGGAGAGATGGCATTGCAGGGGGGGGGGGGGGTCCCCAGAGCCTGAGGGAGATCCCTTTGAGCCCCTATTTTTCGGGGTATTTGTACCTGCCCATCTGCCCATAGTGCTAAGCACAAATGCAGAGGTACTACCAGAAATGCACCCACTGCTGAGCAATATAGTTCAGCAACTGCTGCTACTATCAAGGCTCAGTCTGATGCTAAGTAAATGTGCCTGGGAATGCCTGTGTCAACCACTCTCACGTGCACTCAATCCATCTGCTCTGTGTCCCTCCTTTAGCTGTGTGCACCTGCAAAAAGCACACCTTTATAGCTAAGCATGGCCCACGCTTGTGGGCGTTGAACCACGTTGACGCCGCGCTAATGCTCTGTCCCCCCCCCTCCGCCCACCCCTTCCACCCTCCTTCATCTTTTTTCCAAAAAAAACTCTTTCCCAAGCGAGCAGGGGCTTCGATCCGACTGGATCGCACGTGGTGGGGGGCTGGGGCGGAGGAGAGAGGAGGGCAGGTGGATGGAGACCCTTGGTAATGGTGGTGGCAGCGGGAGCAGTGCGGCATACCGCCGACCGCCCCATGGCCTCTAACCGGGAGGAGAAGCTGTGGAGGGACATTCCTAAACAGAAAAAAAACCCTTTCCCACATCCTACCTGGAGCTTGGGCTTGAAGGAAGCGTGCAGGCTTGTGACACTGAGCTAGACTGACCAGCATGGGAAAGGTACGTGCTCTTGACAGCCCCTGGTGGCGACTTTAGGCATTAAAGGAGAAAATGCACAAGAATTAGAAAAATTCCTTAGGAATCTCCCTTACCTTAGCCAGCTGCAGGGTTCTGTGGTAAAACAGACCCAATCCTCACCACTCACGGTGGGCTCCGCTAAAAAACCTTCAGGGACAGGGGCCCCCTTTTCATCGGGGGATCCACAGCCCTGGGCCTGTAAAAGCACCCTGCCAGGAATATGGCTGAAAAAAACAAATACTGGATCCCGGGGTCCAGCTCTCTAAAAAGAGAAGCGTTACAGGTAAAACCTTGTTTCTTTGGACACAAGGCCCGGGTACAATTCAATTCGGCCTGGAAAAGACACTTTGAATGGATCTGGTTGCATGGCTTGCCCCAGCAAGGAATATTCCAGAAAAGCTCAGCACAGCACATCTTTACTCGTGACCAACATCTAAGACACTGGCGAAAAAACTGAGGTACTCCCTGTGGGGGGAGGGTTTATATAAACATTTGAACTTCCTGTTTAGGGTGTGCCAGTGTCCATCACTTACAGGTGGCCTATATAACCCACATAGTTACTACTATGGCTCTGTGTCCCGTGATGTACGATTAAGAAAACACATATATGTGACTTACTGAAGAAATTATAATGCAAGATGATAAATGAGTGATATAAAAATACAAAATAAAAAAGAACTCATAAAATTAAAAAAGAAAAATCCTAAATGCATATGTCTCTTCCATGGAGTCTCCCAACGGGGAAGAGGGTTAAGAACACCCTGTGAGGGATCTTCTATATATAGAGACAATGCGCATCCACCATCACACAGACTGAAGGCTTACCAGCTAGACAAGCTGTGGAAGCTTGTGGCCTATACCCGGCCAGGGCCTTTAGATCCTCCCAGCACCTCCAGTGGCCAGTCAAGCCAGGCGTTCCTGCAGGCTTAATGGAATTCAACACTCCAACGAGCAGCTACGGATATAACGTCAGTCTGCCGCCAGGGGAGTTAAAATGTATAGTAAAAAGCACAATGTAGCATAAAGCACTGTAAAGAGTGAGTTTTTGTTGTGGTCTTCAATAAAATGTCTTTTTGACAGTTCAATTTGATTTTTGGTTTCCTTGCTACATGTAGAAATAAAATGGCAGTAATATTGCCGTAATATTCCTCAATGTAAACTCCCAAATGTGTGTCCCATGTATGCACAGTGCTGTATATGATAGATAAAAGGGGATTTTGCGAGCCACAATGGTATATTGCCTCAAATGTGGAAATCACCTAGCTGCCCGCGCAGAACATGTTTCATATGCCGTGCAATACAATGTATACGAAAGATACGCTGCGCTAAGGTGAAAATAATAATCTGGAGATTATTAATGCATATGAGGTATACTGAAAATACCGTATAAGCGGCTTATCCAGCTGGATAAGCTGGATAAGCCGCTTATGCGGTATTTTCAGTATACCTTATATGCATTAATAATCTCCAGATTGATATTTTCACCTTAGCGCAGCGTATCTTTTGTATACACAGTGCTGTATATGACTGAGTGCATAACTGTACATTCTGCAGACCCCGTAATGTGCTGTGCTTCCACACTGTCTCCGGTGATATATACATACAGTATATATTTGTGATTCTGCACAGGTCTACACCCAGGATTTAAGCGCCATAGAGAACTGATCATCTGAATGTGGAAATATACAGAGGACAGGAGCCACAGTACTTTGCGCATTCGTTAGTTGACGGGTGCTCCCGATAATGACATATAATAATGTATTCACTGCTCATGCATGGCCATCTGTATCCCCCATCTGCCGATTCACTCACTATTGCTGAATCCCCCTTGCTTTCAAAACTCTGTCCTCACCACCACTACTTTGCCACATGTCATCCACCTATCCCTGCTCTTACCATTTTTCCCTGCCCCCCTCACCACTCTGCAGTGCCCCATACTGTTAACACTCTGCCAACCTTCCCATTCTCACCACTCGGCCATCCCCACACATCCTAGGCCCCCTCACTTACAACTCTGCACACACGCCCACCCCTGCTCTTTCCACTTGACCTTGCACCCCTCTTTAACTACTCTGCAGCACAATACCCCACTCTACACACATTTTCCCTTACTTCCATACCACTCTGCCAACCTACTCTTGCCATCAGCACTTCGACCCTTCACTTCCCCTACCACTCTATTCTACCTATACCAATTTTCCCTGCCCTTACCAATCTGCCCTGACCTCACTATTCTTCCTCTGCCTTCACCCCTCTTACCACTTCCCTGCACTTACCACAATTCCCTGCTCTCACAACTGTTCTCCTGCCCTTACCAATCTATAGTGCCCATACCACTCCACTTTCCACCACCCACCTGCTCTCACAGGAACATTTCAAAAGCTCTGTTTTACACAGCAGTAGCTACAGAGAGAGCATGTCCAGCAAAGAGCAGGGGAGAGGGACAGGGTGTATGACAAATACCCTGCACATTTTTTCCATGCCCAAAATCTACAAGCAGTTAACAGTTCCTGCCTTAAAGAAGACATATTTCTCTTCCAAACCAAGATTCCAAAGTGAATTTGTCTGATACAGTGGGGAGAACACGTATTTGATACACTGCCGATTTTGCAGGTTTTCCTACTTACAAAGCATGTAGAGGTCTGTAATTTTTATCATAGGTACTCTTCAACTGTGAGACGGAATCTAAAACAAAAATCCAGAAAATCACATTGTATGCTTTTTTAAGTACTTAATTTGAATTTTATTGTATGACATAAGTATTTGATACATCAGAAAAGCAGAACTTAATATTTGGTACAGAAACCTTTGTAATTACAGATATCATACGTTTCCTGTAGTTCTTGACCAGGTTTACACACACTGCAGCAGGGATTTTGGCCCACTCCTCCATATCCTTCAGGTTTTGGGGCTGTCGCTGGGCAATACGAACTTTCAGCTCCCTCAGGTCTAGAGACTGGCTAAGCCACTCCAGGACCCTGAGATGCTTCTTACAGAGCCACCACTTAGTTGCCCTGGCTGTGTGTTTCGGGTCGTTGTCATGCTGGAAGACCCAGCCATGACCCATCTTCAATGCTCTTACTAAGGGAAGCAGGTTGTTGGCCAAGATCTCACGATACAAGGCCCCATCTATCCTCCCCTCAATATGGTGCAGTCATCCTGTCCCCTTTGCAGAAAAGCAGCCCCAAAGAATGATGTTTCCACCTCCATGCTTCTCAGTCGGAATGGTGTTCTTGGGGTTGTACTCATCGTTCTTCTTCCTCCAAATACAGCGAGTGGAGTTTAGACCAAAAAGCTCTATTTTTATCTCATCAGACCACATGACCTTCTCCCATTCCTCCTCTGGATCATCTAGATGGTCATTGCCAAACTTCAGACTGGCCTGGACATGCGCTGGCTTGAGTAGGGGGACCTTGCATGCGCTGCAGGGTTTTAATACATGAAGGCATAGTGTGTTACTAATGGTTTTCTTTGAGACTGTGGTCCCAGCTCTCTTCAGGTCATTGACTAGGTCCTGCCATGTAGTTCTGGGCTGATCTCTCACCTTCCTCATGATCATTGATGCCCCACGAGGTGAGATCCTGCATGGAGCCCCAGACCGAGGGAGATTGACCGTCATCTTGAACTTCTTCCATTTTCTAATAATTGCGCCAACAGTTGTTGCCTTCTCACAAAGCTGATTGCCTATAGTCCTGTAGCCCATCCCAGCCTTGTGCAAGTCTACAATTTTATCCCTGATGTCCTTACACAGCTCTCTGGTCTTGGCCATTGTGGAGAGGTTGAAGTCTGATTGAGTGTGTGGACAGGTGTCCTCAAACAGGTGCAGTTAATACAGGTATTGAGTGGAGAACAGGAGGGCTTCTTAAAGAAAAAAATAATAGGTCTGTGAGAGCCGGAATTCTTACTGGTTGGTAGGTGATCAAATACTTATGTCATGTAATCAAATGCAAATTAATTTTTTAAAAATCATACAATGCGATTTTCTGGATTTTTGTTTTAGATTCCATCTCTCACAGTTGAAGAGTACATATGATAAAAATTACAGACCTCTACATGCTTTGTAAGTAGGAAAACCTGCAAAATCGGCAGTGTATCAAATACATGTTGTCCCCACTGCAGCTGTCATTCAATAATTGCAGGCCACAAACTATAAGACACTAATTAACTCACTGTGAATGTGGCTAAAGTCAGTTTTCACTGCTGTGAAACAGTTTTGCAGCTCTTGAGTCAAGGAGTCAATTTACATTCAAATTGGATTTGTATATTCCACATGATTTATTTTTAACTTACGAATGTTTGTATTTATATAATAAAATTTACTATATTTTTATATACTCTACTGTTTTAAGTCACTGTTAAAGTCCCATTCCTTAGGGGGGGTTTGTTTTATTTCCTTGAGTCAAGGAGTAGTTGCTTCCATTACAGGCTTGCAACCAGGAGTTTTTCTTTAAAAAAATCATTTCTAATCTCCTTTTATATTTTAATATATAACTCCCAGCACTCATAACAGAATATAAAATAAACCATAAAAAAATACAGAGTGTAAATTAACATACAAAAAAAAATGAACCAAATTATATTAGTGCAAAACAACTTCCTCCCTAGCAGAGGTGACGTCACGTGCATGCGCACCAAGAAGTGCCAGTTTTAAAAGGGATTTGTTTGTTTTTATCCTATGAGTAGAATTTTAAAATAAAGCTCTTTATATTATAATCAGTTACGCTACAAGTGTTTTTTTCTAATCCCGAAACTGAGCGGTTGACATTTTGAAATAAGGGCAGTTGTTGCTGTTATTGATCCTGACTTGTGGATAACCGGGGGGAGGGGGATGGGGGTGTGACTATACAAGCAGAGTGGAGCTGAGCAGTGCAAGGTGCTTCCTGGTGGATATGGGGATTACCTGGATGTCTTGCTAAACTGCTGCTTATTTCACAAAATTCCAGTAAGCCTTTTATTCAGAGTGCCTGAGGCATGCCAGTTTTCATTTTTAAGATTATTTCCAGCATAAATATTTCTGCAAGGCACTGCAGTGCAGGTTCTTAAACCACGTAATAACAAAAAAAGGCTAGTTGGACAATGTTTTGAACCACAATATTCAAATGTATCTCAAAGGATCGAACATGTGATAAAACAATGTGAATGGTTACATTAGGATCCAGTAATGTAGTTAACTATTTGCCCCTCTCAGTGGGATTAATGTTGACATGGAACACCTAGACCAGTGTTTCTCAACCTTTTTACCCTAGAGGAACCCTTGAAATAATTTTGAGCCCTTTGGGAACCTCTGAAACAAGCAATTTATTTGAGGGTCAATGGGAAAAATGCGACCCTTACAGACAGCTAAAAAAGATCATCGGTGTCATGCCTCTAGCTAGCCAAGTGATGTTGTCCCCAGAATTATGCAGGCACCATTAAATGGTTCGACGAAACCCTGGTTGAGAGTAGCAGACCTAGACGCTACCTACATTTATGGTGTACAAAGCTAGAACATTTTTACCCGAAAGACTTAAATGTACATTTGTGTTATAACTGTTTTTATTAGTTCTGGATAAAGTAGGGAAAAGGCTGCGTAAGTGACATTTTCTCTCACTTGAACCCTCCCTCACACAAAAATTTTAGCCTGTGTCCCCAGAGATTTGTGCTGACAGCACAGGGACCTAGACAGCAATGAAAACCTGACTAAGGCTTTACCTTTATATTATCTACCAGAATGTTGACACAATGATGTAGAGCACCAGTCCAACCCATGAACTTTTGTCAGTAATCTGGGACACTGTATTGCTGACCTGTTTGCAATGCAAGAAAGTATTCCCAAACACAGCCATCAATCAGATTCAATCCTAGCTTGGATTGTTGAATCTAAATGCAAGTTACCCTGCATCAATACTCAGTGCAGTGAATTAGATTTTCTGACTTAGGGCAACCATAGACAGTTCAAATCTCGGCCAGTCCAGCAGGAACCACCCGAGATTCAAACCGTGTGTGGGCAGGCAGAATATACCAAGTTGATTGATCAAGCAACTTGGGTACAACCAGCCTGCCAGATTCAATTTCAATTATCGCTAGCGGCTGCGATAGCCGCTAGCAAAAATCACTGTCTTGTCCCGGGGGGGTGGCTTTCCCGGCCTGCCCCCACCCCACTGCCGAGAGCAGACAATTGCTCGGCAGAAGGGATTCCCCTGTCAGCAGTGTCTGTGTTGATGGAGAAATTGTGTGCAAACTTCTTTCCATTCATAATCCATTGTCAATCTAAGAGAAATTAAAGCCCCTTAATTGCACAGGGATTGAACAAACTAAGGATTGTGTAGTAAAACACTTATAGAAAATATCGCTCAACAAAACATTCAAAGCTTGCTGGCAGGTTTATATACTGAGTAAAATAAGCAGACTTTTTTAATAAACATAAATGATAGAATATACTGACAGGTATTAAAGAACTGAGGAGTATGCCCCGCAATTAAAACTAATGGAGAAAACAACTTGATTATGTCTTCTGAGGTTATTTTACACATATGCTCTTTAACCTTTTTGTTGCCATGAACATAAGGGTTACGGCAGAGCAGAACTGCTTAAAGCTGGCCAGCTCAGTAACCTTTACATCAGCTGCATTTTCTAATCCATAAACTTACACTCAAATTGTATCTGACACTTTAAGGGGAATAAGAGGTGCTTGAGACAAACTTGTGTCAGAGCCTTTTCACACAATTACACATTTTACTGAAAATCAACAGTCGTGTGGACTAGCCAGCTTTGTTTAACTTCATGATGAAGAAATGTTACAAACATACTAATTCATAAATAACGCAGTACTATAGCATAAAGCAATATAACAATGGACCTGCAGGTGGAGTACTTTTACCTTAATCCAACTGTTAGCTTTAATTTCTATTGCATTCTGAGGTTCACTGCTGTATAAGTGGGCCAAGCAACACATCAAAACCTTGCGGGTGCCTGCTAAAAGTTAAGCAAAAACAAAATTAAATTATAACAAAGCTGTGATCTGCAACAATGTATCACAAGAAGTATTAATATGTAACTTGAAAAATGTTATATTTGCATAGCTTTGTGCTCATGTGAATAGGTAGCTGAATCATACTGCTGCAATAAACACATTAACCACAACATATTTAGTTACATATGTCAACCAGGTACATGAACCTAACAGGGTACTTTTGGGAGGTTTGGGGATTCTTCTGCTGGCTAAATTTCTTATAGAAGTATAACATTTTAGGAAATAATAAATAATGTATAATAACAAAATAACTGGCAAAGGAAGGCAGGGCCGTAGATTATTGTTTTGTTCTAGGTGGGATTCAGCTGCAGGTACTAAGTAAAAGTCTATTTAAATAAAATAAATTGAGCCAACATTATAAGTAGTACTAGTAAATACTAGTACTAGTAGTACTAGTAAATACTAGTACTACTAGTACTAGTAAGCAATCACATCCTAATTGTATTTTATCAGGTCCTTTAGAAAATCGAACCCGATTTCAGTTTTTTCCTTCTTCCAGTTTTTATGAACGCTGTTGGCTATTGTTCAGTATTAGTGTCCAAACTGAATAGGTGCAAAGTGAGATTGCTGCCTACCTATAAGAAGATGGTGCCCTTCGCACCTCCTCAGTAAGGTTGGCTATTATGGTGCAATGTGCACCATTTTGTGTCAGACAGAGCACTCCCTGACTTTAACTTTTACAGATAAAAAAAAAGGGGGGCATGCACTGCCTACCACAGGATGGTGCACTGTAATAGCCAATCTTACTGAGCAGCTACAACGGGCACAATCTTGTGGAAGGCAGCACACTCACTGTGTTCACATTAGCTTAATTTTCAATTAATCACAGAATAAAAAACAACAAACAATCAACTGAAAAATTACCAGCCTTGAATACACTTACTTTTCTTAGGCTAGGTTCACATCTAAGCGAGTGCGAGAAGGTGTGTAATTGCACACCTTCCTACACTGGCAGAGGATAAACACACTACTGCTTAGAAGATTTGCGGAGGTACACTACAATGCGGGAAACCCTCAATCCACGCACGTTTCATGCACCTCATTCAAATTGCACCCCCCTTGCAATCTGCAGTGGGTGTCAGTGCTATCTTAAAGTGGTTGTAGAACCCCCCCCCCAAAAAAAAAAACCTGCAAGACAAAGACATAATGAGCTAGTATGCCTAGCGATTCGAGCCCATTCAAAATGAATGGGCCTTGATCAACACAGTAAGCCTGGTTTCACACTATAGTTTGCATGTAAATCACACAGGAACTGCACCACATTCCTGTGCAATTCACATGCGATTCTATTTGGTGCGATTTGAGCCCATTTTGAATGGGCTGAATCGCACCAGAGAAGTGCAGGCACCTTTTTTTGAAAACCAACCATGCGATCTGGTTCAGGCAAACACTGCGTTTGTGACCTTCTTTTGGGGAGTTGTTAACTTTAAATTGACACCTGCAGCAGATCAAAAACACAGTGTGATTGCAATGCAGTGCGGAAACGCACAGGGAGCACAGCGTTTCCTGTACCACATATGTATGAACCAGGGGTAAAACAGGGCCAAGGCATGCTACTGAGGGAAGCAGAAAGTCCAGCTTGGCTCTGGCATTGGCAGACATGTTGTGGTGCCAACTGATGAATCAGTAAGACAGTGAGCACCACAAAAAGCTTGCCAGTGCCAAGCTGGACTTCAGTAACACAAGCAATAGAAAACTCAGCCTAGCCTCAGTCAACTGTCAGTAACACAAGCAATGCAAAATTTAGCCCAGCCAGCCTCAATCACATACTTTGTCAGTTGCAACACAGAATCACAGACAGTCTCTCACTGACTCACAATTACCTAGTTTGAACAGCAGAATGCCAGCAGCAAGACAGCAGTCTGAGCAGTGATAAGTCTAAGGACACTCCCTGAGACTAGGCAAGAGATAAAGCAGGACATATCTGGACAGGACAGCAGCAGTTCATCCATATGGGGGGGCTGGTGGCTACACAGCACTTTACAAGCACTCTGCACTCCAGGGCCCAGGCAGAGCTCCTCTCCCAAGCCCAAGGTGTGAGTGGCACTGCAAGCCAATGGGCATACACAGCGTGCAGTGGGCAGGACTACAGGCACTGCCAGCTCCCACTGTGCTAACTGGTGATAGATCTGTCAGCCTTCACTCCGAGCCCAATAGACCGACCTGGCAGTGTACCACAACATGTGTGCGGGTATGCCTAATGATCTATTACACTTGCTGCAGCAGCATTATTACACTCTGTGTGCCACTGACTGCAGTGCTGTCTGTTGCTGGTGCCATGTGCGGCTGCAGAGCAGGGACAACATGCATTTCATTTTGGCCCGTGGGGGGGGGGGGTTTGAACACCCCTGACCCCTCCCCCCTTATCTACGCCCCTGAAGGATGGTAGTATTAGTACAGCAGCCAAGATAAATGCCTTGATGCTACACAAAACAAATACAATGTAACAATAGTTATAGTGGGCACTCAAAGGGCTTTCAGAGATGAACAAGGAAGGCCTTGTGAAAGACATAACTCACCATAACTTGTGCAAGAACACAATTATGATGTCTACCTTCTTTTCCCAATTTTAATAAAATATTTATACACTATTTATCATTTCTTAAAATATTACACTTACATAAGAAATTTAGTCAGCAGGAGAATCGCCGAACATATTAAAAAGTAGTCCTTCAGGTACATATACCTGGTACAGAACCTATACTATGCTTTTTACTGCAAATGCAAAAGCCTTAGATCCTGGTGAAAAAAATGCTGTAGGGCAGGAGAACATTAAAAATGCCATTGAAGGTGCATGGGCAGAGGCTGACTGAGCAGACATGCCAGCCTAGAGCTCCGCTCCTGAGGGGACGTTTCTGCCGTATTATACTGTGTCCCGGCTCAGCTTCACTCTGTGAATATTGTTAGTCGGTCTGCTAATAACCTCCACTACATAATGTAATGGTTCTTGGGAGCTCTCGCCTGAAAATGAAGCCATAGAAAAAAACAAAGATGTGCTGCCTTAGGCTTCAGTCAGAATGGCACTAGCTTCATCTTCCTCCTGGTACCTCACACTCAGTGAAATCCTCTCAAAGCTCTAAGGTATCTGTGGCAACACAGGGGGAATATGACTCAGATTCATCTATACAAACTTCACAAATTACATCCTTTACAGACCCTGCTCAGACAATTTGAAAAAAATGCTTCACAAAGACCTCAAACAGACCTCAGATCATATTACAGACAGTCTGACTGGGGAAATCAGAGAACTGGGCGAAAGCACTGCAAATCTTGAACTGATGGTTGATGTACGGTTGATGTACTTGAAAATAACACCCAGGCTTATGCAGTTGAATTTGAAAACCTCAAAGAGGAAAACTTAGTCCTTCAATCTAGTTTAGAAGATTACGAAAATAGAGCCCGGCGTTCTAATATCTGTATACGTAGAATACCCGAATCTGTCACTGATTTGCAAGCCACTATGCTATCCCTATTTCAAGAACTACAGCCTTCTATACCGGCCGAATGAATGGAGATGGACAGAGTTCATAGAGCCCTTATTTGTTTTCTGAATGTTTTCTGTGATGTTTTTTGTTACTTGTATACACCTTACCCCATCACTTCCATCCCTCTTCATATGCTTTCTCATGACACATTGATGGGTATGGAACTTTTTGGAACAATGGTATCATTTCTATTATGTATTACTTTTTATTGTTGGCAGTGTTCCCTTTGTTGGTGTTTTTGCGCCTCTCGGATACCCATTATTATGCGGGCTTCTGACGGTAGCTCTTTGGCCTCTGGTGAACCGCTTGTCACTCCCCCAGTACGCCGTTCTGTTAAGCTATTAGCTCTCTTTATTATTTTACAGATTTTAACCCTAAATCTCTAAGGTCTTAATATACCACAAAAACACACTAAAGCATTCCGTTCATTTGCTGCAGCTAAAATTAGAGAAACCACAAAATTAAGGCCGCCGAAAATTATCGGTCGAAAACAGTGTTTTTTCATTCGCCCAAAAGAAAAAAACAGCCGATACCGAAAGGGGGCATGGTCCGCCTCGGGTCCTGCCCATTGCGGGAGTGTCATCAATGCCACCCAGTCCTCCCCTCCCTCCTCCCCTCCTGGCTGCGATCTCCGTTTGTCACGGAGCTGAAGAGCCCGGACCGTAGTAACAATGTCCCGCCTCCTGTGACAGACGGCACACTGATCCAATGCCGAGACATTGAATCAGTGTGACGTGAGCACAGGAGGTGGGACATTGTTACTGCGACCCAGGCAATTCAAATCCAGATCCGTGACACGCGGAGTTCGACGCTGATCTGGGCACAGGCAGGCTGCATATGATTGCCACTGGTTAGGCTGCTGGGCACTGGTAGGCTGCATATGATGGACACTGGTAAGGCTGCTGGGCACTGGCAGGCTACATATGATGGGCACTGGTGAGGCTGCTGGGCACTGGTAGGCTGCATATGATTGGCACTGGTTAGGCTGCTGGGCACAGGTAAGCTGCATATGACGGGCACTGGTGAGGCTGCTGGGCACTGGTAGGCTGCATATGATGGGCAATGGTGAGACTGCCGGACACAGGTAGGCTGCATATAACAGGCACTGGTTAAGCTGCCGGGCCTTTAAAAGGTATGCTGCATAAGACAAGCACTGGTGAGGCTGCTGGACACTGGCAGGCTGCATATGACAGCCACTGGTGAGGCTGCCGGGCACAGGTAGTCTGCATCTGAAGGGCACTGGTGAGGTTGCTGGGCACAGGTAGACTGCATCTGATGGGCACAGTGAGGCTGCCGGGCACTGGCAAGGCTGCATTGATCTCTTGTATCATGTCTGCAGTTTCTGACCATCTCCTGTATCATGTCTGCTAGAGGTGCACCGAATGGAAATTTTGCTAATACTACTAGCAGTGTGTTTAAGTTTAAAGCAGCGTTCCACCCACAAGTGGAACTTACTCTCGTTGTACTCCTTCCCCCCTCAGATGCCACATTTGGCACCTTTTGGGGAGGGGGGGGAAAGGATACCCGTCTTTCACAGGTATCCTGATCCCACTTCCAGGAGCCTCAGCCACGGGTACTGACATCACCGCCCGGGCTCCCTCCTCCTTCCCCGGCCACCGGGCCAGTAGAAGAGAGGAGCGGAGCTTTGCGCATGTGCAGCAGGGTTCCCAGCGTGAAGCCGTAAGGGTTCACTGCTGGGTTCCCTTACTCGCAATGGAGGAGGCATGCACCTGACAGCTGATGGAAACATCAGCTGCGGTGCCGACATCGCTGGACTCAGAACGGTTAAGTGTCCGATTATTAAAAGTCAACAGCTGCAGTATGTGCAACTGCTGGCTTTTAATTTTTGCAGCAGTGGGCGGACATCTGCTTTAAGTAAGAGGTTGCAGAGATGATACGAGAGATTGTCAGAGACTGAGTACATGATACAAGAGATGGTCATAGACTGATGACATGATACAAGAGATGGTCAGAGACTGCAGACTGCCTTTTTCTTGACCTTTCTTGCACTAAAGGTGCCAATAATGGCCAACAATAAATTCATATTCATTTAAATTGATGATATTAATTAAAAAGTTGAATATAATACAATTATAGCTCGTAAACACTTTACATATTACTCTCATCCACACAAATCGTTTTCTAGGATTCATCAAATCTTCCTAAGCGTTGGCATGGCCTCAGAAATCCTATCAGTTATTACACCCTTTACTTAGTCTGATCATAGTGCAGTTTGTACTACCATCTCCTCTCCCCTATCCCGAGATCCCAGGATTCGTCTTGGTGCAATAATGATTCCATACTAACTCACCCATCCCATTGTCTAGATATTAAACATGCCCTCAATGGCTATCTCATTAATAACTAGAAAAAAGAGAAAAGGGGGTTTGGGACTTTATATGAAGCCATGGCCTGGTAAGGCTGAGTGCCTCCATCCCTATCAATTTGATAAAGGAACAGGAAGGTTGGGACTTTATATGAAGCACGTGGTTGCAAATGAGTAAATTGGTGAATATAACAAGATGTTTATTAGTTCATATACATGACGTACAGATAATCTTAATGTCAGGTTCTGAAACAGTTAAACAAGATAATAACATTGGTATCAATTAGTATCACAAGGTTAAAATCCCACAATTCACCAAAACGAATATAAGTACACACATATACAAATTACATGGTAATGCCTGCATGACCTATGGCCTCACTAGTCCCTATCATAATTGGTATTTGTGCTAAATAACATGAAAATCTGATAAGCACATGAAAATTATAACACTGCATCTGTTAACTCTACGCATTTCGTGGCTTTTGAGCCACTCTTCAGGAGAAAGCAGGTAATGTATCTGAAATTAAAAATAAGATGTCTAAATGATCTAACATGTATCAATAACATACAAAGTCCCAACCCTCCTATTCCTTTATCCCATTAATAACACTTCTGCAGATATTTCTCCTCTCACTCTTTGGGAACCCCATAAACCTGTAATTTGAGGTACCATTATCCGGCAAGCATCATATCTCAAAACGCGAGTGTAAGCTCCTTTACCAAAAATTAGAAAACAACTTTAATCTGTGTCACGGTGCATTCCAAAATTCTCCCTCCCCTTCTACTAAAACTAAGCACGATAAAGCCCACTTATAGGTAGACCCGTTTCTCACTGACTCTGCAGATAAAATAATATGTAAATCACAACGCCTTTATTACCTCAAAGCAAACAAACCAGATACCCTATTAGCTCGAACCTTACGCTCACTGCAAAAACCTACGCCATCTATGTGACTCAAACTAAACCGTAATTAAAAACAAAGTAACCCTGTTAAAATTTTACACACATTCTGCTCAAATCTTGCAAAATTTTATTCCCCCAACCATAATTTGGACCATGCTGCTGCTGATTTCCTTTTTTCACAAATTAACCTTCCAACACTCTCACAAACCCACCGTGAATGACTCGAGTGTCCCATCTCTGCAACAGAAGTCATCGCAGCTATTAAGGCTTTACAACTTAATAAACGTCCTGGCCCAGATGGACTTTCTGCTTCCTACTACAAGAAATTTTCTTAATGGCCATAATTTCCATGCTTCCAAAATATAAATCTGATACAAGCTCTTGGACAAATATCCATCCTATTTCGCTTCTTAATATTGATATTAAACTTTTAGCTAAAATACTTGTGACCTGCTTGAATCAAGTAATAGGCGAACTTGTTCGAGATCAAGTTGGGTTTATCCCCTCGCACCAAGCAAGTGATAATATTCGTAGAGCTTCTTTACTCGCCCACGTCACTAAATAGTGACATCTACCTGCGTGTTTTTTATCGCTCAATATAACAAAAGCATTTGACACTGTCTCATGGCCATACTTACAATATATTCTTCAAAAATGGGGGTTCGGACCGCATTTTTTAAGTGGATTTCATCCTTATACAACAAGCCGAATGCATTTATCAAATATGCTGGTTTTAAATGAGACCATTTCCCTATTGGAAGAGGCACCCGTCAAGGATGTCCTCTCTCCCCCACTCCTAACATAAAAAGTATTGAATTAGCTGGATGTTATAATAAAGTATGTCTTTTTACAGATGACATCTTACTCTTCATGTCATCTCCCCATATCACAGCACCTAATCTCCTCTCTGTCCTAAACCGTTTTGCACACATTTCGAGCTTAACAGTTAACTATCAAAAATCGACTGCACGCAACTTTTTTTGCCTCCTTCAGACCTTCAGCTTGCTAAAGCTTCACCCAGAGAAGGTGGAGGCTGATAGACTATAAGCATTATAAGGCATCAAAAATTACATTTAAAGGTAAACTTTTACCAGTATTGTACATTATATTTAACCACTTGACCACTGGGCACTTAAACCCCCTTCCTAACCAGACCAATTTTCAGCTTTCAGTGCTCTCACATTTTGAATGACAATTACTCAGTCATGCAATGCTGTACCCATATCAAATTTTCGTCCTTTTTTTCACATAATTAGAACTTTCTTTTGGTGGTATTTGATCACCTCTGGGTTTTTTATGTTCTGTATTATAAATGTAAAAAGACCGAAAATTTTTCTAAAAAAAATGCATTTTTCTTCATTTCTATTATAACATTTTTCAAATAAATAATTTTTCATAAACTTGGGCCAAAATTTATACTGCTACATATCTTTGGTAAAAATAACCCAAATTAGTGGATATTATTTACTCTGTGTGAAAGTTATAGTCTATAACAGGGATATGCAATTAGCAGACCTCCAGCTGTTGCAAAACTACAAGTCCCATCATGCCTCTGCCTCTGGGTGTCATGCTTGTGGCTGTCAGAGTCTTGCTATGCCATATGGGAATTGTAGTTCTGCAACAGCTGGAGGTCCGCTAATTGCATATCCCTGGTCTATAAGATATGGTGCCAATCACTGAAAATTGATCACATCTAATCACACCCTAACAAGCCAGGAAAGTACAAATACCAAATACCAGGAAAGTACAAGTAGACATTCCAAGGTATTTAGTAAAAGGCATGGTTACTTTTTTGAAGTTGTCATTTTTTCCCACTATTTTTTGCAAAATAATTTTTTTTCTCTTTTTTTTTTTTTTTTTACACCAAATGGTCATTATAACAGGTTATTTCTCTCACATGGCATGTACATAGCAAAAATGACACCCCAAAATATATTCTGCTACTCCTCCTGAGTATGGCGATACCACATGTGTGAGACTTTTACACAGCCTGGCCACATACAGAGGCCCCACATTGAAGTAGCACATTCAGGCGTTCTAGGAGCATAAATTACACATCTAATCTCTCAACCACCTATTACATTTTTGAAGGCCCTGGAGCACCAGGACAATGGAAACGCCCACAAAGTGACCCCATTTTGGAAAGCAAACACCCCAACGTATAATCGATGAGGCATAATGAGTCTTTTGAACAGTTCTTTTTTTCTAGAAGTTTTTGGAATATGTAGAAAAAAAATGAAAACGCATTTTTTTTTTTTTTTTTTTTTTTTTTTTTTTTTTACACAAAGTTGTCCATTTCTAAGATATTTCCAACACATAGCATGTACATAGCAAAAGTGACACCCTAAAATATATTTCCTAATTTCCTTACGATCTATTACATTTTTGAAGGCCCTTCATATAGCATGAACATACCAAGAATTACACCCTAAAAAACATTCTGAGCAAAAGGGTAAACAAAAGATTACCTGTGGTTTTAGTAGTGCAGTTGTCCACAGGAGGAGAGCCCTTATCCAGGCAGCAGGCAGGGACATGGTCAGCGACAGTGAATAGAATTGTCCAGGCAGCAGACAGGAATATTGTCCATAGTCAATACAGGCAGGGATACTGTCCATATACAGTCCAGGGTCAGTGCAAGTAGAGATATTGCCAGCAGTGCCAAAATATTGGTCCTGGTAGTAAGCAGGAACATGGTCCAAGTAGCAGGCCAGGAAAGAATGGGGACAGGGGTAGAGGCTTCTCCCACCCAAATCTCTTTGAAGCCTCCGAGTCTCCAGACCCTAATCCGGGAATGAGAAAACTAAAAAATCAGTTTTCTTCATCCAGAAAAACATTTCTGGAGCCCCTCGCATATGTGACACCCCTGTGTTCCCACTAGCATAGCAGGGTAAATGATTAGTCCAAGAGGCAGGCAAAAAACGTGGTCAAACAGTCCAGG
Source organism: Aquarana catesbeiana (assembly GCF_042186555.1). Taxonomy (NCBI): domain Eukaryota; kingdom Metazoa; phylum Chordata; class Amphibia; order Anura; family Ranidae; genus Aquarana; species Aquarana catesbeiana. Next base: position 368,253,288 of record NC_133324.1, on the reverse strand, counting down.
GTCGGTTCCAGAGAAGGCAGAGGTATGTACAGTTCAGTGCAGTGGCATAAGGGGTGTGGAGGAAAATGACAGGAAATGGGAATTACATTTACCATACTTCCCTAATAATGTAGAGAAGTATGGTAACAGCGGAAACATTCACCTATACAGAGGCCTATTTGGGAAGGACATTGGGGGCAATAATACGTGGTGTCTCTTCTAACTCCTCTTCTGAAGCACACCCGGCATTTCTTCTGACGTCTGTGGCCTGTTTCACGGGAGGGGGGACTTCTCAGGAAAGTGGCATTCGTGGAGTCTGCTTATGGAATCAGAGCGAATATTTTCTGGTGGGTTTTCAGGGTACAAAAGTGCGGAGATTACTTGTTCCTGGTAGTGAAGATAGGATACGGGGGTCTCAGTAGATTTTTTGTAAATAACATAGGTGTTATACATGGCCAAACTGAAAAAATAAATGGACACATTTTTATACCAATGACGGGATTTTCTTGTGGGAAGGTAGGGTTCAATCATCTGATCACTGAAGTCCACTCCCCCCATAAACAAATTGTAATCATAGATACAAGCAGGTTTCTGGATTGGGCAGTTTCGTCTGGAGACTTCCACATAGGTGTCATTATGGATTGTCGTGAGCATGTGGACGTTTCATCTGTCCCTCCACTTGACAGCCAATAGCTCCTGGTTCAGCAAAGACGCCGTCTCCACTCATCATAGCCTTTCATTGATGGAAGGGAAGCCCTTTCTATTGGCTCTTACTGTACCACTTGCTGGGGTGTCCCTCCGGTGAAGATTGCAGAAGAGGGGCAAGCTTGTATAAAAATGATCCACATAAAGATGGTATCCCTTTCCAAGGAGTGGATAGACAAGCTCCCAGACAACTCTTCCGCTGGCTCCAATATACTCTGGGCATTCAGGGAGATGCAGCTGGGAGCACTTCCTTTCATACACCAGGAAGGAGTAGATGTACCCTGTTGCTCGGTCACAAAGTTTGTACATTTTAACTCCATATGGGGCCTTTTTGCTGGGGATAAACTGTTTGGTGCCCAGCCTGCCTGAGACTTTTACAAGGGACTCATCCACCGAGATATTCTGTTTGGGGGTATAGAACTGAGAGCATTTTTCAGAGAAATGATTTAGGAGTGGCCGAATTTTAAATAATTTGTCAAAAGCTGGGTCATTTCGGGGAGGGCACTGGGTGTTGTCATTATAGTGGAGGAACTGCATAATCATAAGGTATCTTGATCTTGGCATAATGGATGAGAAGAGTGGTATGTGGTGTATGGGATTGGTAGACCAATAGGAGTACAATTCGTTTTTTTGTGAGTGCCATATTAACAGTTAGGGCTAAAAAAATTTTTGAATTCCTCTACGGTAAGTTCTCTCCACTCAAAGGTAGTTCTCTGCACTTAGACGCTGGTAGGCCTCCTCACTGGTAAAATATTTTTTTGCCATACTGGTGGCTGGTGAGGCTGCACTGCAGAGTACTTATGTGCACTATGGGGCACTGTAGCGGCACTGATGAGTTGCACTGATGGCACGGTAGTGGCACAGATGGGCACTGTAGTGGCACTTATTGTACTGTGTAGTGGCACTGTTTGCACTGTGGTAGTGGTGGGCACAGGTGGCACTGGTGGGCCCAGGCGGCACTGCAGAGGCGCAGATGAGCACTGATGGGCACAGGTGGCACTGGTGTGCACTGTAGTGGCACTGGTGTGGCTCTGGTGGCACTGATTAGCACAGAGGTGGCACAGGCAGCACTGGTGTGGCACTGCAGAAGTGCAGATGAGCACTGATGGGCACAGGTGTGGCTCTGGTGGCACTGATTAGCACAGAGGTGGCACAGATGTGGTACAGATGGCACTGATGTAGCACTGTTGGGCACTGCTAAATATATTAGGAACTCACAGTTTGTCACACGATCTCTCCTCTCATGCTGTATCAGTGTGAGGAGAGGAGAGCTTTGAACTTTCCTTGACCCTGATTTGTTGACATTTGTGATCGCTCCGTCATTGGACAGAGCGATCACGTGGTAAAAGGCCGCTGTCATTGGCCCTTTACCACGATCCGTGCTGCGCCGGGTCCCGAGAACCCGGCGAGCACGGCTGTTCCGGTGTGCGCGCCCCAGGGGGCGCGCGGGAGCGAGACTCTGGGAGGACGTCAGTGTACGCCCTCCCAGAGTTAGGGAGCCGCACTGTAGCCGTCATTCGGCTATAGTGCAGTGGGCAAGTGGTTAAAAGATCATATGCATGAAAAAAAAATTCTCAGCTTTTATTACTACTTTAATAGAAAAGATTTATATCTCCCTTCCACCCTTCATATAGCTTCAGGTCTGACCCCTATGTAAAATGCCCATATATCCTACTTCTGGGTATATTTATCATTATACAGTATATATGATATAAGTAATATATAATATTACTTTCACTGTTTCACAGTATAAAAAAACCCCTTAAAATATTGATTATCTGCTCTCTTTGTACTTTAAAGTGCTAATTTTTTTAACCCCATTATGACAGGTGCCAGGACAGGTATGACAGAAGCTGCTGCTAATAAAAGTCTTAAGCCTGTTTCACACCTATGCGTTTTTTGGTGCTTTTGCAGAAACGCACTACAGTTAATTTCGGATGGTTTCCTATGGGACACATTCACATCTTTTTTTCAGCCGCTGCATATTTGGAAAGGGTCAATTACTTTTTTGGTTTAATAGATTTCAATCGAGAAGCTGCAGAAAAGCATGTAGTGCGTTTTTGCCACAACTTGCATTTTTTAATCTGCCCAACAATAAATTGGCCAAAAAAAAAAGCATAACAAATTAAAAAAAATAAAATTGCGTGTGCAAAAAATGCAAAACGCACACCAAAAAGCACTGCAGAAATGGATCAAAAGCAAACTGCATAAGTGTAAACCGAGCCTTATGCTGGCCATACACGTATTGCTTTTCGGACGAGAATATTCATACGAAAAATCTTTATACATTTGCAGAATGAAAGAATGTCTGAAAATTTCATTTGCTTTTAACATTCAGTTTTAAAGTGAATGTAATTTCTGAATGAAAACCACATACACCGTCTGAAAATTTCTTTGACGAAGAAGTTTTCTATTCTTCCCCTTCGAATTTTCCCATCACTGTGGTCGAAAACAAACATCGATTTGACCCCACTAATGATTAGAAAGTCGAAAGAACATTCTTAAAATGAAAATTTTTTGAAGGAAGACATTGTTTTTGTATTGCCAGCATAAGTGACAGCAAGGGAGTCTGTCATACATAATATATTACAGTTCTGTCTGAAAATCGGCAAAACAGCCTTTCATTTTTTTTTTTCTTACCACTTCAATCCAGGAGGATTTACCCCCTTCCTGACCGGGTCATTTGAGTCTGAACTCCAATGATATTTACCAGATTCAACCTCTAATAGGATATACAGTATATTTCTTCTGTCTGTTATTCTAGAGTTACATGGAAATTGATCCTCTTACGGGACTTTAAAGGGAACACCTACTCTCAGGTCATAAAGAGTATGGGAGATGTAAAAGTTGTATGATAAAGTGTTTATTAGTAGTATAGATCTTTAAATAGATCTGTGCTACATGGGGTAAATGTGCAGCATGCGTGATGCATACAGAAAAATAGCAATACAAAATGCAAAGAATAATTCACAATCATAGAACGCCAATACACATGGAACACATATGCGGGGAGTATCCGACGCGTTTCGAGATATACGCTTCCTCAGGGGTATCAGATTGGAATCAGCAAGCAAAAGGTATGTCTATAAATTGAAAAAACAGTTATAAACCAATTGTAAGGATTTTGTAATCAATATATATAAACATAGATGTATAAAGAAAGGTGATGGTTAAACTACGAGTATACATATATGTGAAAAAAAAAAAAAAAAAAAACACGGTAGTTACTGACCATGTAGTATTGCTTGGAGGGCATGTGTCAAATCCTGCATCCATATTAAAAAAGAGGGAAGGGGGGTCTGGGGGGGACGTAACACCACTGGATGTAGAGGTATGTCCTGCTCCTGGTCCACAACCCGCACGGCCAATGTGCCCACCCCAGGCACGGCCACCAGGGAAAGATTCCCCAACAGAGGGCGTCAAAAAAGGCCACCAGTGAATGGGATGATCCTGGGAGGGCTCCAGTCTGCAGGGAGCAAGAGGTGGAAGAAAGGGTAGGGTAATGAAGAGGCAAGGGGGGTATATATGCATACATGTTTACATGTAGGACATGGGTATAACTGGGACCCTAGGGGTATAGCAACCCAATAAAGGGTAATAGACATAAGCATAAGTAGCATACCTGAGTCAGCCCGTCAGTGGTTTACTGGCGAGAAGCTGGGGGGGCTTCTGAGCAGAGGACGTCTGGGCCTGGGTCCTGTGTGTCTGGGTGTAGTACCCCAGCTAGGTGACCCCCAAAATCGGGGGGTTCCTGGTGCTGCAGGCAGGGGGATAGTGTGTTGCCGGCCAGAGGATGTTGCAGGGCACTGAAGAGAAATTCAACAAGGGTGCCAGGCCAGGGGAGGCTTGCAGAGTCCAGTCTGCAAGAGGTAAAATAGAGACAGTGAGCTAGGTATGACCCTGGAGTAGCGCGAGTCCAAAATGTGGCTGTCTTACCTGATGGGGTCCCAGGTGCAGGCTGAGTGTGATGTAGATCAGCGTTCTAGGGTGAAGGACGCCGTGGGGTTGTAAATGAAAACTTGGCCTCTTCATATAGTGAGGTCACGCCCGTGGCCAATGGGTGGGGAGGTGGACACCCCCCGAGCCTGGGGCGCGCGCACCGGCCCCATTGGACACCGCCACCGAAGTGCATGTGAGCCTCCGGGTGCGGTGACGTGTAACCCCCGGCGGGATGACGTACGCCGCACGGGGCGGAGCCGAGACCCTTCGGCGCGGGAGTCAGGAGAAGCCAGGCCGAATTCCGATCTAGCGTCTCCCAGTTACGAGAACGCCACCCGCAGCAACGTAGTTGCGTCAGGTGGCCCCCCCGCGCCGAGTGGGGAAACAAACCCGGCAGCACGGGCCGGAGTGGGGTGGCCCCGTAGCATGAGGAGGAGGGGCAGGACAGACCCAGCAGTGGGTTAAATATCAGGAACTGTAAACAGAAAACACACAGGGAGAGACACAGCCGAGTGGGGATTTGGCCAGACTCCACTCGTATGCTACTTATGCTTATGTCTATTACCCTTTATTGGGTTGCTATACCCCTAGGGTCCCAGTTATACCCATGTCCTACATGGAAACATGTATGCATATATACCCCCCTTGCCTCTTCATTACCCTACCCTTTCTTCCACCTCTTGCTCCCTACAGACTGGAGCCCTCCCAGGATCATCCCATTCACTGGTGGCCTTTTTTGATGCCCTCTGTTGGGGAATCTTTCCCTGGTGGCCGCGCCTGGGGTGGGCACATTGGCCTTGCGGGTTGTGGACCAGGAGCAGGACATACCTCTACATCCAGTGGTGTTATGTCCCCCCCAGACCCCCCTTCCCTCTTTTTTAAGAGATTTTGCTCCATAACCATACAGTTGATTATTTATATTTACCACTGCAGAGAGATATTTAGGAATAAATAGCCTTTTTTTAACTTTACATATTAACTAAATTATACACCATACTTTTTTTTAAGGTTATTATCTGATTAATCGAAACAGTAATCAGCCAACTAATTGATTATGAAAATAATTGTTAGTTGCAGCCCTACTGGCAACAGAAGGGAGATATTTTGACTTTGGCTAAGGATGATTCGCCCTCTTTTGAGTTTGGTAAAATCTACTCACAAAAAATTGTTTAAATGTAATTATTTGACTCAATTTCATTTAAAATAGAAGTGCAGAATCCTAAAAAAAATAAACACACAAACTCACCTAGATGGCTGCAGCTGTCCCCTGCTGGATCTAAACCAAGAACTGAGCGATCAAAGACAGCTGATCACTCAGTTCTCAGGTCCACTCAGACAACAGAGCAGTCACTGTCAATCACTACTCTGTGCTCTACCCTTCCAGTGTCAGTCAGGCATCTGGGTGGTAGAGGTACGCATCTTTACTGGTCTCACGATTTGATTACGATTATCCTGTCAATGATTTGATTACTGCCCATGGTTTTCATCAAAAAATTCAAGCAGTCAGAAGAACTCCATTTTTTTTATTTTATCCACGCCAAAAAAAAAAAAAAAAAAAAAAAAAAGGACACTCCCCGCAAGTCTGAATACAGCAGACAACAGTATTTATTTAGAACAGTAAATACTAAATGGCATCAAACTATTGTTAAGTGGTAGTGCAGTGTACTTCTTCATAAAAGAAAGCATGTAAATGTAAATATTAATATAAATATTTAAACCTTAAATTAAAACCAAAATAAAGGTCAAGCTTACCACCTACAGTGTATCCGGAAAGTTTTCACAGCACTTCACTTTTTTCCACATTTTGCTATGTTACAGCCTTATTCCAAAATGGATTAAAGTCATTATTTTCCCCACCAATTTTTACAAACAATACCTCATAAAAATAACATGAAAGAAATTTGTTTGAAATCTTTGCAAATTTATTAAAAATAAAAAAAGAAAATAAATCACATGTACACAAGTATTCACAGCCTTTGCCATGACACTCAAAATTGAACTCAGGTGTCTCCTGTTTCCACTGATCATCCTAGAGATGTCTCTACAACTTGTTTGGAGTCCACCTATGGTAATTCAGTTAATTGGACATGATTTGGAAAGGCACACACCTGTCTATATAAGGTCCCACCGTTAACAGTGCATATCACAGCACAAACCAAGCCATGAAGTCCAAGGAATTGTCTGTAGACCTTCAAGAAAGGATTTTATCGAGGCATAGATCTGGGGATGGGTACAGGAAAATTTCTGCATCATTGAAGGTCCCATTGAGCACAGTGGCATTCAACATCTGTAAATGGAAGAAGTTTGGAACTTGGGACTCTTCCTAGAGCAGGCTGCCCGGCCGAACTGATCAATCAGGGGAGGTGACCAAAAAACCCAATGGTCACTATGACAGAGCTCCAGTGTTTCTCTGTGGAGAGAGGAGAACCTTACAGAAGAACAACCATCTCTGCAGCACTCCACCAATCAGACCTGTATGGTAGAGTGGCCAGACTGAAGCCACTCCTCAGTAAAATGCACATGACAGCCTGCCTGGAGTTTGCCAAACGGCACCTGAAGGACTTTCAGACCATGAGAAACAAAATTCTCTGGTCTGATGAAAAGAAGTTTGAACTCATTGGCCTGAATGGCAAGTGTCATGTCTGGAGGAAACCAGGCAGTGCTCATCACCTGGCCAATACCATCCCTACAGTGAAGCATGGTGATGGCAGCATCATGCTGTGGGGATGTTCTTCAGCGGCAGGAACTGGGAGACTATTCAGGATCGAGGGAAAGATGAATGCAGCAATGTACATAGACATCCTTGAAGAAACCTGCTCCAGAGTACTATGGGTCTCAGACTGGTTCATCTTCCAACAGGACAACGACCCTAAGCACACAGCCAAGATAACAAAGGAGTGGCTATGGGACAACTTTGTGAATGTCCTTGAGTGGCCCAGCCAGAGCCCAGACTTGAACCTGATTGAATATCTCTGGAGAGATCTGAAAATGGCTGTGCACTCGCGCTCTGTCCAACCTGATGGAGCTTGAGAAGCCCTGCAAAGAAGAATGGGAGAAATTGCCCAAAAATAGGTGTGCCAAACTTGTAGTATCATACTTAAAAAGACTTGAGGCTGTAATAGGTGCCAAAGGTGCTTCCACAAAAGTATTGAACAAAGGGCTGGGAATACTTATGTACATGTGATTTTTTAAGTTTTTTTTTATTTTTAATAAATTTGCAAAGATTTCAAGCAAACTTCTTTCACCTTGTCATTGGGGGTATTGTTTGTAGAATTTTGAGGAAAATAATGAATCAAATCCATTTTGGAATAAGGCTGTAACATAACAACATGCGGAAAAAGTGAAGTGCTGTGAATACTTTCCGGATGCACTAGTGTGAAAATGGTCATCCTCACAAAACAAAACCTTAATCTGTTACGAATTGCAATAGATTACAAGTGTGCTGTAACCTGTAAACTTCATCTACAAAATAGAGCACTTCCTGATTGGCAGACATCACAGTGAACCTGGAACACTGTGTGTTCCAGAACTTCCAGGTTCACTGTGATTCACACACACACACACACACAGTAGACATTACAACAAGTAGCACTGAACTATGCCAGACAACTGAAGCCAAGCCACCATTAGGAAAATCCTTGAAAGAATAAATCGTAAATTGAAGCTTAAATCTGGATCACAAATATACACGTACAAACATACAATACCAAAAAAAAACACACATGCCATAGAGAGGGAGTCATGGTGAAGAAAGGGGGGCACATGAGGTGTGTGTTTTTTTTTTTTTTGTAGTGTGTGTGTGTGTGTAGATTTGTGATCCAATAAAGATTTACTCAAGGTTTTAGGCTTCAATCTACAATTTATTCTTTCAAGGATGTTCCTTCCTCTACCGTGGCTTGGCTTCAGTGTACATGGCCTTCTGTTTGTGTCTGAACTGCTTTGCTCCCTATACAAAGTCAAAGGAGATACAAAGGCAGCTTAAAGCAGCTCAGTGAAGGTCAGGAACAGATCAGTTGGAGCCTAGAGGCATCTCAAATACAAGCTAATTGCTCCAGAAAGTATGCTATATTAAAAGCTACATTCATCTAAATTCTGTGTAACTGCATACAGAATAATTACACATTTCTCTTTAAATGGTTATTCATAGGAGAAAGGGTATTTAAAGGGGTTGTAAAGGCAGAAGGTTTTTTTATCTTAATGCATTAATATAAAATGCAATAATTGTCTGCTTCTTTATGCAGCAGCCCCCCCAGCATCCCCCTAATTACCTACCTTAGCCCCTTCTCTCTCCAGTGATCCCCTCAGCAATCTAGGACACTCCTCCTGATTGGCTAAGACAGAGCCATGGCACCACTGGCTCCCGCGGCTGTCAAAGTCTGTCAGCCAATCAGGGGAGAGAGTGGGCGGGGCCAGGTCAGAGCTCTGTGTCTGAATTGATACACAGAGCTCTGATTCGGCTTGGGTGCCCCCTGTGGCAAGCTGCTGGCTGAGGGGCACTCAAAGGAGGGAGGGGCTAGGAGCAGCGAAGAGGGACCCAAGAAGAGGAGGATCCAGGCTGCTCTGTGCAAAACCAACTGTACAGAGGAGGCAATTATAATATGTTTGTTATAAAAAAAGGAGCCTTTACAATCACTTTAATTCTTGAAAAATGTGCTGGGTAGCTTCCTCCTTTTCTGCTTCTAGCATCACCATTCAAATTCAAAATTCTAAGTAGGCTATGAAACTGATTAACACTTTACCCCTTTATCGGATTTTTAAGGCAATACAATCGTATATAAAAAAAACCTGAAAATTTACTATCAAATACTTACAGTAATTTTCCTTTCCTGATGGACTCCATGGCAGCATATGTTTGGGTAACCCCACCCTCGCTCCTACCCCATAGGACCCCACTCACATAAATTTACAGGCTGAGCCAGAGGTCACGTTCCGTAACTAGCCTACTGATGACTCTGGGAGGGAACTCCTGCTGCCACTGAGTCCATCAGGAAAGGTATATATATATATATTTTTTTTTTTAAATTCCTCTTTATTGAAAATTTTTCCTTTGGCAGTACAAAACAGGGCCATTGGAGCATACCCCGGCCAACCGGTGCACATAGTCATGTGCATAACATAGTACTACTAACAGATCTAAAAGCTACAAATTCTTAACTATAAACAACACAATCTCTGCTCAGGTAACACATTGTAGGATCCTGATATGTGATATTGTTTCTTGGGGGACTGTCTCTCGTTTTTAGTTATTGGCCCTGGACTCTAGAGGGACATGAGAGAACAAATGTAAATGTTTTGATTTTTAGGCTAGCACCTCAGACTATCCATCTGGGGTCTGGGCCTCAGTGCTCAGAAGAACCAGACAGAGATAGAGGAAAATGATGGTAAATATTTGATAGTAAATTTCCCATTTTCCTGACAGACTTCCATGGCAGCATACGTTTGAGAACTAACTATTCCAAAAAAACAAGGGTGGGATATCCGAAAAGTAGGCTTTCAATCATAGCCAACAGAAACCCTATGGATAGATATTAATAGCATAAAGAAGTTAGCTACACCCCACAATGAGAAAGAACAGCTTTAATGGAGGACATGTCATCCTCCTACAAATATTCCTGGTGCCCTTTCACAGGAGGTCCACGAAGCCTATACACACCTGGATGAGTGTGTGGTGACTGCTTCCATAGGAACCAAGCCCTAAGCTTTTTAAGCCTAATGGCTAGCTGGAATGACCCATCCAGCAGAAATTCTGGATGACATCTCCATCCCGCTAATTCTGCTGGAGAGGATAACAAATATGTCCTAAATCTCTGAGCAAAGCTGTAGCTTGAGAGCATGCTCGAAGTATCCGAATATCCATGGCATGGAACCAGTTATTTTTTTTTTTTTAATTCTTAATCTTTATTCATTTTTTCCAATACAAAGTACAAATAGTCATTACAATCATCATAAATAATCAGAAAAAGAAAATCAATTTACATTTCCTACTCTGATGTTGCGAAGATATAACAGTACGCATTACCCCCTCCCTCTCCTTCTTCCCCACCCCCCTTCATTAACCAATTAATCTCAATATATATAGAGATATATATATATATAAAAAAAGGTATGTAAAAGCGTTTCTATATTAAGTTGTCTAGTTCATAAGTTCCATACCTTACTTTTAGCGGTTCTCTGATCTTATTTTATCCTCTCCCATTTTTTTCCAACCAGGGTATCCATATCCTGTCATATTCTTTAAGATTTCCTCTTTTTACATAGGCTACTTTTTCCTTACATATGGTTTTATTAATTGCACTAATCCAGTCTTTCACTACCGAAGGTGTCCTCGACTGCCATCTCATCGCAATGACCTTTCTGGCTTGGAATAAGCATCTTAATATTGCAACTGTGATACTCTTCCTTTCCTCTAGTTCCTTCCTATATCCCAATATACAAAGTTCGGCCTCCATCCCCAAAGTTATCCCATATATCTCACTCATGGTATTAAGAACCCCTTCCCAATATAGGAACAGCTTTGGGCATCTCCACACCATGTGTATGAGATCTCCAGTCTCCTGACATCTAGGACATTTATCATCTGGTCTTCTACCATACTTGAACAATCTCTTCTTAGGGGTATAATAAGCTCTATATATCAGAATCAAATGGGATACCTTCTGCGAAGGCAAGACCAAAATCATTGATCCTATCTCCAGAATCCTCCACCACTGCTCTTGTGATATTTCCCCAATGTCCTCTTCCCATCTCTCTTTATCCTTACGGGAGTCCGGTTGAGTATTGAGTCCTTTACGCAACTGTCCGTATAGTTCAGAGATAAGTCCCTTAGTTGTACCTGCCTGGAATATATTTTGAAAAAGAGGGGTTTTATTCCATTCTAATGCTTGAGTCCTAAATTGCCAAATCTGTAAATATCTAAAGAATAAATGTTGTGGCATGTTAAATTTCCGTCTCAAATCCAAGAGGTTTTTAAAATTATTACCATCATACAGTTGTCTCAGCCTATTAATACCCTGCGTTTCCCAGTCTTTAACTTTTCCTATCTGGAGCAGTTCCTGCAGGTTCCTATTGTTCCGTAGGGGAGTATATTCAGAAAGCCCAGTATAACCCATCTATTTTTTAACTGTTTTCCATATATTGGTTATCATTTTTTTATCGAGTTCCTACAACAAAGGGAGTCTGCCTCTAACACATCAATAATTGTATTGTGCAAGGGTCCTGATAGGATTATTCTCCCATTAGGGGTACCCACTCCCGAAATCTCATATCAAATTAGATGTTGCAAGTGTTCTGACAAATAATAAATCTCAGGGTGGGGTACCACCAATCCCCCCTCTCTAGTCTGGAGCTGTATAGTTCGAGTTCGATGGATCCTAGCTTGTCCGCCTTTCCAAATTAACTCTCTAAAGAGAGTTTCTATTTTTTTTAACCTTTTCTTACCTATCCACACTGGGGAATTGTGTAATAGATATAATAATTGTGGCATCCAGATCATTTTAATTAAACTACATCTACCTGCCACCGACAAAGGTAGCCGCTTCCAGATGTTAATTTTTTGTTTAAATTTGGTCAAAAATGGAGTTAAATTTTTACTAATATATTAATTGGGGTCTTTCATCACGAGTAACTCCAAGTATCTCTGAGTATCCACTACCGCCAGTTGTGGCATTCCTGGTATAGTTGGGCCACTCAAATTCCTCCACTATACTCATTGCTTTTACTAAAGATTGCCCCGTATCTCCCAGGAAAAGCAGGACATCATCCGCATATAGGGCGATTTGGATCAGTTACATAGTTATTTTCAGCCACTACCACCTCCCTTCTGGTATTTTCCTCCCATTCCCTAGATTTTTTATTAAATTTGGCAACTTGCTGGATCAGAATACCTCTAAGGTACGCCTTCAAGGTATCCCAAAGTGTTCCAGGTGCCAACGTACCTTCGTTAAACTCTTAAGAAGTCTCTCAATTTAGGCAGGACCTCATCTGTTTTCTTTATTGATTCAAACTAGAATGGGCTTATTTTCCAGGCCTTCTGAGCTCTTTTCCCTCCTAGGATCAATGTTACCAGCATCGGTGAGTGATCGGAAACCCCTCTTGGCAAGTATGCTATATGTTCTATGATTTGCAGCTCTCTATTATTTCCCAGGGCCATATCTATCCTGGAGAGGGTGGAGTATGAACTTGAACAGCAAGAGTATTGCTGGACAACTGGGTTCTGTGCTCTCCACATATCCATCAGCCCTGTTTCCTCTAAGAATTGACTTAAACTGCTCTTTTCTGTGGGCCCCGGCTGTATCCAGATAGGAACCCTATCTTTTTATGCAAGACCTCATTAAAATCTCCCACTATTATAGCCGGTACCTCTTCCTTAATTAAGATAAATTAATTTAGTCTAAACATAACATCCATTTTAAAAGGTGGAGGGATATAAATGTTTGCAACCACATATATTTTTCTTTATTGTTCAATTGAGAATAGAAGGTAACGACCCACTTCATCTATGCTGGCCTGTCTGCAGGAAAAAGCCACCCCTGTTCTTACCATAATACTTACCCCTCTAGAATACTTACCCCTCTAGAATAAGAGGAGTATACCGAATGGTACTGAAGTTGATATTTCCTACTCTTCAATTGCGAAGCTGTATGTTTTGTTAGGTGTGTTTCCTGCAGACAGATCAGCTCAATTCCATATCTCTCCAGCATAAAAAATACTACTGCTTTTTTCACCGGGTTACCCAATCCCCTGACATTCCAAGATCCTATAGTGAGTGTTTTAACCTGCATCTAAAGGCGGAAGAAATATAATAAGCTGTTGAAAATACCATTTCAAACATAGATTCCTATCAAAATCAAATCTTGACTGTGCATTACACCCCTTAATTCTATATTGTGACCTCTGTGGGAATCTCTATTTTGTATTATCTATCATTATACGTTTTGTCATCACTACCAATTAACAATCAAGTGATAATATAACAACAACTACTCAAAAAAATAACTTCATATACATTTCAGACACTATTTCTATTACTGCCATTGATCCCCTGTGCACTGTGTTGCAACCACTGTATGTGTTTCATAATTATATTCTCTTCTAGTACATACTTTATTATTGAGTTTTTGTTCAGTCTACATTTCCCCTCTACTAACAAGGGAACTATCCCACTATTTCCCCCCCTTCCCTATCCTCTGTCCCCCCACCCTGCCTCCCAAACACCCCTCCCCCTTCCCCCCCCTCTCCCCCCACCTATCTAGGTGTACCGTAAGGGGCTTTCCTATCACTGTATCCCTCACCACTTGTTCCTCATATTCTCTCCTATCCATCCCCCTTACTATCAGCATAGAATAAAGTGTTTTTTTTTCTAAAGCATGCTCCTTTCTCATTCATTAATAGGAGCCAACTCCCACTCATCATATGTATCCCCCCCCCCACCCTCCCTCCGTGCAATATTAAAAAGAAAATTCAAACATTATTTCCAATTCCCCCCTCTCTCCTCCCCTCAGTTTGTTTGCAGCTTTTCCTTGTTCTCCTCCAACCATGTCCCCGCTCTGACCGGGGAGTCAAAGATCTGGGTTTCTCCCAGTGCTACTACCCGTAACCATGCTGGGTAAAGCAGAGCATAAGTCAGCTTAAATTTTTGTAGGGTACGTTTAGTCTCTGTAAACTCAGTTCTGCGCCTCTGCAGTTCAGGCGAGAAATCTGAGTACAGTGATATCTTAGTGCCTTTTAAAAAAAAAATGTTCCCCACCTCCCTTGCCTTCGGTAACAGCGTCACTTTATCTTTATAGTTAAGAAGTTTCACCAATAATGGCCTTGGATATTCTCCTGGTGGTGGAGCCCTAAAAGGAACTCTATGTGCTCTTTCAATTAAGAATATTGCTGAAAATGTCTCTTTTCCAAAAAGATCAATAAACCATTTTTCTAGAAACTCTATGTGACTAGTACCCTCACTCCTTTCAGGCAGCCCCACCCCACATTATCTCTTCGGAGCCTATTCTCCATCTCATCCATTTTTGACACATATCTACTCATCTGTTCTTTCATGTTTTTAACCTCATTTTTTAATGGGTATATATCATCTTCCATCTGGCTTATCCTCCCTTCCAGGGCCGTTGTTCTTTCTGCTGTTTTTTTTAGATCTTGTCTTACCAATATCAGATCTTCCTTCACTCCCTTCAACTGGTCGCATAATTCCTTTAATGAGTCCTTGCATACATTCACAGCCAGGAACACATCTTTTAATGTCGGTTATTTTTCTAAGGATAGGCTGGAATCAGGGGGTACCTCTATATTTTGTTCACTCGGGCCTGAACTCTTACTGCTCACGGTTTTTATTGTTGAGGCTACAAATACTGTTCCTGAGGGATGATCCTGGCTTTTTCCATCTGGCATTGCCCCCGTTGCACTTTGGTCTGCAAGCCTCCTTTTGTTGGTGTCTGAGTATGTACATAGAGCTCCAGTTTTGCTGCAGCTGCTGCAGACACCTGCTGGGGGTTCTTTTCCTTTGCAGAGAGCAATTGTTGCACCCCCACATTCTCTGACTGTGATTGATCCTCTCCTCTTCTTCTTGTTGTTGTTGCCATTCCCATAAACAGGCCTATGAGTTTTGCAGTACTCAACAATTGAAGATGGGGAGGAGGATAAGCCCCAGGAGTATGGCTTGTTATATGTTAAATTATAAAAGCAGGTGCAGCCTTATACAATCTTATATATTAGTATCCCCAAGATTGAGACTGAAGCAGTGATTTTCTGTAGGATTATGTGCTAATATGCTAGTACTATGCTAGTAAAATGCTAATATGCTAGTACTGGATAGAAGTCATCTACAGCACTGAGCCTTTAAGCTGCTAATCGACATATTCCTGGATATTATATAGCATGGTCAAAAAAAAAGTTCCGGAAACGATAGTACCAGGTAAGAAATGCACATAGAGGGAGTATTAGTTGTGGCCCAGGTGGCAACAGCCTAGTGTATGGATATACTTGTAGTTCATTAAATACAGTTCAATTCAGTCTTCCTATGCACTGTCTCAAAGCGAGGATAGCTTATGCAGGAATGTCACTCACCTCCTGGGTCCGCTCCCGACCCCCCCGGCTACTCCGAACGAATCTTCACATGGGTTCCAGCACAGGTAGGGTCTAATGCATTGGCCTATCTCCACTGTTTCCTCGGTGCATTCAACAATGCACGGAATACCTCAGATGCTTTCGCTTCACCGATCACTTTTTTCCCCAGGCTCCTCGTTCAAACAGCCTCCTCAGCTCTGGCGGGATTTCTCCATGATATCGCGAGATGTGCTCGTTTTCCTTTGGCTACTCGGATACACTCGTAGCTTTCCGGCAGTCTTTCCCCCTCCTCCTCTCCTTCAGCTCTGCACACGGGGCGGTCTGGTCAGATCAATCAGCCAGTGGTCAGCGTTCTCCCATTCTCACAGTATTCAGCCATTGCTTCAAGACGGGGGGCAGGAGGAAGCCCACACACATCCTTTCACTGTCACTCCTCACTCTCCCACGTCTTCCCGAACCAGTTATTCTAGGTAGACCTGCATATGGGAGGAACAAATCCTTTGTTCTCATAAAATGCCGAAGCCATCTCAGATTGCTGCCCAGTATGGAAATAAACACTACCCATACTGGGTAGAAAGCCACAAGGATCCCTCTTGGCACAGGGCCCAGATCCTGGCAAACCTCCTGATTGAGGAAAAATAACCCGTAGAAAGACTGCCTTCATGACTGAGACTTTACTCAAAACTGGACTGAAAGTTTCTATTTGGAGCAGCTTAAAGGCCCTGATTTTGGCCAAGCTTCCTGCTGAGGATGTAGCCCTAGAGAGATTGACACCATGGCTAAATACTTACTCCAACTGGACTGGAGGGGATCCCATCTGGAGCTGTAAGTCACCAAAGGAGCCTTCCTAGCCTAAAGCTTTGATCTTGGTAAATTCCTGGCTGAAGAGATAGCACTTAGAGTGTGTGTCTTCATAGCTCAGTCTTTACCCAAGCTGGACTGCAAAAAGATCCCATCTGGAGCCGGCAAGGAAGGTCCAGAGCAAGTAGTAAACCCTGCCTAGAGAGTCTTGGCTCTCCTTCGAGTCTCAGATGCAGCCCCCCATCAAAGTATTGGCTGAGTAAGGGATCTACCCATGAGACATTGGATATGATGGAGACTGCAGAGATCTGCCCTCTAAGAGACCTTTAGGATCAGCTGAAGTCTGGAATGCACCTGACCAGAGAACTGAAGCAAAGTAAACAAAGCACTCCAAACTGAACAAGCTCTATTCAAATCCTTCTGTAGGATTTATAGATATTAGCTTAGAGAAACAACAGCCAAGCCTGATCAGTCTCTTCCTGCCAGGATGAGAAAGATGAACAAGGATGGAATATTGCTCTTTATGACAGAAGATCTCATCCGAGAGAAAGGACTTCAATCCGATACCCTGGTATCAAATGCAGGAACCCAGGCCTGTTTGGCTATTAGGGAATTACTGCAAAAACTGTCATGGTCTTTAGCAACAGACCCCCCCCCCTATGAAAACTGTATATGGATTGTACTGGAAAGCATATGGCTTGTGAGATCTTTCCTGATCTGTCAGAGCATCCGCACCCAGGCCCCTAGGGAACAGTTTTCCAGCTTGTAACAGTAAGGAGATGCTACCAGATCTGATTCTGAAATCTTGTCCAGAGATAAAATCCACTTGGAGGGACCTGGATGTAGGAAATACTTATTGCCCAATTGGGCCACAGAATATGGATTCTTCCCAGAAATTCTTTGTAGACTCAAAAAAGATGAAAAGAAGATTCTACTCCACCCAGATCACAATCATCGCTACCTCTACTCAGTGGACTGACCCTGCCCCCTGATGTAGAACACCACTGTGATGTTGTTCAGCCTCACTGGAGACTAAAAAGCCTGCTGTTAAGGTC
Source organism: Aquarana catesbeiana (assembly GCF_042186555.1). Taxonomy (NCBI): domain Eukaryota; kingdom Metazoa; phylum Chordata; class Amphibia; order Anura; family Ranidae; genus Aquarana; species Aquarana catesbeiana. Next base: position 368,235,745 of record NC_133324.1, on the reverse strand, counting down.
GAAAGGGAGCATAAAAGAGCTGGCCAGAAAACCAGTGTTCAAACTTCCCAACCGGGGAGTTCTACTGGCAATAACTCAGCAACACATATTTATTACTGTGCCAGCACCCAAAGCTTCATCTTCCTGTTTGTGAGACATGAATCGCGGGGTGCATGATCGACAGAGAAAAAAAAAACCTTTCAGGACAGGGCGCAATTTCCATTGAGCACACCTCAATATAGGGATGGGAGAGACCATGATCCTGATCATTGGGTATTGAGATGCTGACAGGTGAAAAGAGGAAAATCAGGATTACCCAGCATCCTACCACCAGTATGCTCAAGTGGCAAAAACTATTTATCCTGAACCATGATGGATTAAGCTCTCAGATACACAAGGATTTGCGCAGGAGTCACATGACCCATTTGAAAGACTAGCCAGCCAATCTCTCGTAGGGTTCTGAGAACTCCCTCCGTATATTTGACAGGAATCCCTGTCTCGAGGAGGAGTGGATGGAGAACCCAGCCAGCATACATACATGCTACATGATGTCTTAATTCATGGAGAAACAAAGGTATGTCAGAAGACAGCTCTGGGTGTTGGAAATAGGCAACCCTCTGAGCAACAATAGTACTCTTCTTAAAATCACATCTGCTGGAACTGGAACTGCCGTCCCTAGAGACGGTAAGAACCACATTGGCTAGCATAACTTACTTATTGTTGCTGGGGCAAAGGATTCCTCCTGGCACAGTCAGAGGCTCAAAGGTGACCGATTGACCCACATGGACTGAAGCACTTGACCTGAGTGTCCAACCGTCCGAAACCAAAGCTGTATCTTCCTATCAGAAGAGGAACAACCAGGTACCTATAAGATACGTATGGGCAACACAGATATGGAAAAAGACAGTAAGCAACCTCTCCCCCAGAAGTGGAGCTCTTTGTCAACTACTTGGTTGAGGACTCTCTCTTTTCAATTCTTTTTTTACTTCAGGCCGGAACTGCAGGAGCAAGCCCTTTGGAGTTAAACACTGACTCTTGAACCGCAGTGCTCTTTCATTCAGCAGATGAGTACTCTGAGGCAGGAGGCAAGACCAAACACAGCTCTTAGCTGTCAAATGAAGCTAGCCCTTGAAGGGGACTGCATAGACACTCCCAAGGCAGACAAGAGTGTCCCACTTGTAGAATTATTCCCAGCTGTTTGTTATCTAATGAAGCTAGCCCTTAAAGGGGATTGTTTAGACTCCCGCAATGCAGACAAGATTGTTCTACTTGTAGAATCATCTCCAGCTATTTGCAATCCAGATAAAGCAAGCCCTTGAAGGGGGCAGTTTAAACTCTTGCAATGCAGACCAGATTGTCCCACATGTCAGAATTATTCTTTAGGATAGAATATTCTTCATCCCAATTTCCATTGCATTGGAAGAAGGGCAAGGGTTAAAGCAGGCTCTAACTCCAGAACTGCAAGGCGCTGACAACTAAGACATTCTGCTGCTCTGTCCTTTTGTTCAATTTGCACCCCTCTTCAAGAATGAGCTTCTAGCCTAATCATCATAGGAAAAAGGGCAATGCACTCCTTTGGAAGTGCTAAAATACTTGCATTACAGTTAACGCTGCCATTTTAGGCATCCTAACAGCCTTACAAAAGGAGGTCCAAAAAACCTGTTTAAAGATTTTCCTCCTCTGCATATCCCTTTTAGGAATTGTTTGAAGAGGGTTAAAATTGGCCAGTTGGCTGGTCCTGCAAGAAAAAGCTTGACACTGTCAGAGTAGAGAATCCTTGCACAGGGAGAGTTGTAACAGACTCCTTTAAAATGACTACCCGTGGCAACCTGTTGGTCGCGGTCATCTTGCTCCCTCGATGCCTGAACATGGCAGGAAATTCATACAGGGTTTTACCAGCCAAGACATGAGCAGCAAAGGCCCCATTTGCGGTGTGCATAATACATGTAGATCTGGAAATGCTTAATAGCAAGTATCCATTAGTCAGCTTTCCATACACCAGCTTTAAGAGGCCTGCAGAAGGGCTTACCATCCAGGAACAGTATCAGTAAGAAAGACACTGCCCCCCCTCCAGCTATAACCTGCATAGAGGTATTAGGCTGCAGGGAACAGGGACTTGTTGCAAAATAAACAAATCTCAGTAAGTTTAAGGGAGTAGAAGAGAACAAGAAGACCTGGACAACCGCACACCGGAATGGATAAATCCGTCTTTTTATTCAAAATATAGGATCATGGGGTACACAGAACACGGTTGTGGGGTGGTACAAAAATAGCTGATGCGTTTCGCACTTACACCAAGTGCTTACTCATAGCATTAAGTTTAAGGGAGGTCACATTGTCAAGAAAATAAATATTATAACATGTACAATTGCTACTCAAGTCATGCACTAATTTGTTAAAAAAAAACCTTCCAATTTGAACTGCAGCTACTGAAGTTTCTTAAGGCATCCAGAGAAAAAAAGTAACAGTTTGTTTGATAGGCAAGAGAAAACCCCTAAGTGTTTGTGAACCCAACAGTATAAAGCTGTGCCAGCCCTCTATTATAGGCAGGCATAGCACGCTGTATAAGTCTTTTAAAAAAAACGGGACTGTAAATACTAATTTAGGGCGATCTTCAGGTCGGTCACATGACTCACGGCTGCTGTATAGCTCCGATGGATGGCTTCTGCAGTGGGGGCCGAGATCTCCCTCTGTCGTCAGCTGGGGAGGTCACATGGCCGCTCAGCCCCTCCTGCAGTAGCCCTGGAAACTGGCCGAGAGTCACGTGACCGACCTGAAGATCTCACTAAATCGGTATTTACAGGCCTCGTTTTTATCAAATATTTATACAGTGTGCTATGCCTAACTATAATAGAGGGGCTGGCAGTGACCAAATATAAACTTTTATTTCTACCAATAGCGGCAGGAATGGGGGGCGGAGACAGACACACAGAGACACAGAGCTGACAGGCAGGGAGGAGGGGGCGAGGGGCAGAGAGGAGAGCAGAGAAGACAGCTGCAGGTGACGGAGGGACGTACACTGACCACCTGATTTTCATGGTCAGCCCAGAGAGGATACAGGAAGTGGCAGGCTCAGCCAGGTTTTTTTTACAGTTTAGAGAGGGGCAAATTACACAGCAAAAGCACTGTGCTGTTTACTCTGCTTTAAGGGACCAGGATCTCAATTTTTTTTGAGTTAACAAACACTTTAACCATTGCTAAAGGAACACTACCACAGCAGACTTCTCTACACAGGTGATTTCATAGACAGCATCTCCAACACAAAAAAAAAAAAACCCTGCTAAAACAAACACATATCTGTTCAGGAGAGAAAGCAACTGCACCAAACTTTGATAAAAATGCTACAATGCACATCACAGCATAGACATAGACAGATATGTTTTAATTTTGGTTATCCATTTATTTTTATTTTTTATAATAAGTGGAGTTACTCCCTAGCAGCCCGCATGGCGTCTGATCCCTTCTACTGAGTTCAAGCCAAACATACTCACGTATCCTGAACCTCTTCCATAGGGAAATCGATGCATCCAGAGGGCGACTTGGATCACAGGAACAGCAAGCACACCGTCATGCTGAGCACACTTTGGAGGTCACCTGCTGTTAGCAGGGCATCCAACCTGGCGCAACTGCTTGCCACTGGCAGAGCTTCCGTTATTACAGGTGTCAATCCTTTGCGCATGTGCCAGTAGTGTATTTAGGTTTTGTGCTGCCCTAGGCCTGACTAAACTCGTGCACCCCCTAATTTAAATATGACCCACCACTTCCTATCAAGGCCACACCCCAATGTAAAGGGGGACTGCTGCGGACTCTAGTGTAATAGGAAATTCTGATGTAAGGGGTCTCTGGTAACCACAGCCCTTTCTTTACAAAAGAGCCTACAGAGCTCCCCCTTACATGGCACAAGGGACGGCCAGAGACTCCGGGCATGGCACAAGGGACGGTCAGAGACTCCGGGCATGGCACAAGGGATGGCCAGAGACTGCATACATGGCACAGAATGAAGTGTACCCCCAGGTGAATGGGGCCAACCAACCTGCAACCATGTGCATTGCATGCAGTTGCAGCACTGTGATACTGCATTTAAGGGGTTAAAACAGGCATTGCGGAGGCAACTTATTGCCTCTTCACTGCATGTCAAATTCCTCTGAAAATAGATCCGAGAATGGATTGCTTTTCAGAGGCGTGTCATTTGTTACCGACATTGTGACCGAGCATTAAAAAAAAGCAGTTGTGATTGTACAAGATTAAGGGCAAGAGTAACGTACATATACACCAGTGTTTCTCAACTCCAGTCCTCAAGGCGAACCAACAGGTCATGTTTTCAGGATTTCCACTATTTTGCACAGGTGATTTGATCAGTTTCATTGCCTTAGTAATTACCACAGCCGTTTCATCTGAGAGAAATCCTGAAAACGTGACCTGTTGGTGTGCCTTGAGGACTGGAGTTGAGAAACACTGATATACACACACACGTCGCCAGCAACACCCAGGCACCGCCATGTTGCCAGCAACACCCAGGCACCGCCATGTCGCCAGCAACACCTGGGAACCGCCATGTCGCCAGCAACACCTGGGAACCGCCATGTCGCCAGCAACATCCAGGCACTGCCATGTGGTCAGGAACACCTGGGTACCACCATGTCGAACACCCAGGCACCGCCATGCCGTCAGCAACACCCGGGCACCGCCATGCTGCCAGCAACACCCAGGCACCACTATGTCAACAACACCCGGGCACCGCCATGCCGCCAGCAACACCCGGGCACCGCCATGCCGCTAGCAACACCTGGGCACCACTATGTCAACAACACCCGGGCACCGCCATGTTGACAGCAACACCCGGGCACCACCATGTTGCCAGCAACACCCGGGCACCGCCATGTCCCCAGCAACACCCGGGCACTGCCATGTTGCCAGCAAGACTGGGGTTCCGCCAGGTCGCCAGCAACACTCAGGCTCCGCCATGTCGCCAGCAACACCTGAGCACTAATATCTCACCTGTTAGACCCAGAGACATCTATTCATTATCAAGCAATGGTAGCCTGCATGTAACAGGATACAGAGCAAGCTGTCCCTGCCTGTCACCTCTCTGTGCTGTGCAGTCTTGTCAGCCTCACCTGGTGTCATATGTTTTCATGCTGACATCTTCCCGGCCACTCCTCTCAGCATCTTCTTTCAGTAGATCTCCCCCGGCCCCCACACAGAAAGCCAGAAACTCCACTTCCCACCGACTCATACAGCATCCTCATCTGCTCGTCGTGCTTGAACTTATATAGACCCCTCCTCCGCTGCTGCAAGAGTCCTTATGTCGCCTCTGCATTGGTGCAGGACCCCGCTCACTGGCGGTGCAGCTCCTTCTGCCTGCCCCGATGACACTCCAGCTTCGCTGATCTATACAGCGCTGGGAGTGTACAGTTTACAGGTGTGTGTGGGGGGGGGGGGGGGTGTAGAGCATACAGATGGGGGGCAGTGGCAGTACACAATACAGATGGGGGGTGTATAGTATACAGGTGTATGTGGGGGGGTGTGTACAGTATACAGGTGTGTGAGGGTGGTGTACAGTATACAGGTGTGTGTGTCTGGGGAGGGGGTGTACAGTATACAGGTGTGTGCATGTGGTGGGGGGGTGTAGAGTACACAGATGGGGGGGCGGCTGGTGTACACAATACAGATAGGGAGGGGTGTATAGTGTACAGGTGTGTGTGGGGGTATGTACAGTATAGGTGTGTGTGTGGGGGGGGGGTGTACAGTGTGCAGGTAGGAGGGCGAGGGGTGTACAAGACAGAGGGGAGGGAGTGTACAGTATACAGGTGTGTGTGGGGGGGAGAGTACAGTATACAGGTGGGAAGTACAATACAGATGGGGGAGGGGGTAGAATGACACCATATGGTAGTACATCCCTCTCCTGTACACAGTGTAATACAGTCGGTATGCAGACAGCTATGTAGGAAGATCGGTGCCCCCCTGGTGGTATGTTCTCCTATCACACACAAGACGGTTAGGCTGGGTGTAGTCAGTCGGTGTGTAGAGAGGTGACTCACCGTCAGGCAGGGGACGATCAATGTGATGAGTATGGGGGGCCCCATCCTGACTCCTAACAAAACCGGACACAACTCCGCTCTTCCCCATTACCAACCACAGATTACGGCCTCTTTATGACTCCTAACGGCCCAAACCCGCCTCCTATGCAACGTCATACAACTCCGCCCCTCACAGTTCCTCATTCAGATTCCTGCCTTCCCCCAGACGTCACAGGACTCCACCCCATGCAGATTGTCTAAACCTCTTTCTGCCTTCTGAGGAGTGACTGAGCAATGTGAGGGAACCGAGAGTGAGGGGAAGGACTGACTGAAGGAGGGGGAACTCAGCCTGCTCTCCTCCAATGATTACACTTGTCCTGACATGCCTACCCTTCACAGCCAATCACTGGAAAGTTCAGTGTACTGACGCTTCTCTCCCCCCCCAGCTCTTATGCAGCTGAAAACAGAGGGAGCAGAGGGAATGTGATCACTTCTAAAAAAAGTGAAAAAAAAAGGTATTTATAATTTTTTGTATATGTATACACAAATGTTTCACCTTTCATTTCAATTTTAAACTGGAAAGGTTGTTTTATAAGGTGATCATTTACAATCACTTTAAGCTGCTGTCAGCTGAATCTGGAATACAGGATTGCAGAACCAAATGCAATCCTATGAACTACATGAGAAGTATGTCCAAAAGAGCTTTGGCCATACTGCTCCTTTAAAGTCTAAGTTCACCTTTAAAAAATAATATATACACGCTTTGTAGAAAAACAAAATGTGATTTTTTTTATTCAAAGGAGTCTGTAAAAGCATTGCACTCACAATCAGTACATTGTCAGGCTGAAGTGTCAATGGACTACGAGTGTGCTAATCACCACATTCATATTCTTTTGAGACGTACAAGTTCGTCTGCCATCTTGGCATTGATTTCTCGTACTGAGAAAAATGGACATTCTGGAATGAAATAGTAAATACGGTAACAGGTTTTCCCGTCTTTCATGAGATTCAGATGTTAAGTTTAGCAAATGTAGCACCCTGAAGTTTAGGCAGGGTTGCTTCTAAATTTACCTGCAAGATGTAGTTACCTTGGCTCATTGTTCGGGATCAATTGAGTTCTCCCTAAGGTGTCCTTTTATGAAACTGCGGTAAAATACCGCGATTCAGTTCTCAGGCATTCTCAGAGGAGATCGCTCTCCTCTGAGTGCCTGTTTATGAAAGTGTGTAGATCGCTTCTCATGTTGAGTTGAGGAGCGATCTACAAACGTCGGGAACTCCTGAGAATGGCTCCTTTCACTGTAATCTCGTGTGATATAGCGGGATTACAGTATGAGGAACCATAAAATACAAAAATGTAACACGAATCAGCACACATTATTCCCCAACATATTAATAAAATAATAAAGTTAAATTCCCCCTACACAATATACATTAGCCTAATTATTAAAAAAAACATTGTTTTTATCAATATTTAAAGATCATACATGTGCCTATTTAAATGTGAATGGTGTATAGTAAATGAATGTAATGCACATATGTAATGCAGCTATACACCATTCATATAAATGCAAAATACATTTATAATCATTAAAAAAATAATTTTAATAAAGTATACAAGTATAAATATGTATTAATAAATTAAAATAAAATATATTTCATAATTGATAAACATAAAAATTGATAAACTGGTGCAATGCGAGAACACTGCGAATCCACTGTGGGTTCCCGCATCGCACCGACTCGCATGTCAGTTCACACTGCCATATGCGAATCGCTGGGGATTGTCAATACATTGTTAACGACACCCCCAGATCAGCTTGCATATCGCACTGCGAACTGACAGTTCGGACATGAATTGGATCGCATATGTGTGAACACACATGCGATCCGATTCTGGTCTGAACAGAAAAAAGGGTCCTGTGCGTGTTTGCACCGAATGCGGTGCAATATCAGCCATACTATCTGTATGGCTGATATTGCACCGCACGGACATCGCATGTAATGTGAATGGCAGTGTGCTGCGAATTACATGCGATGCCTGTGCGATGTCCTGCATCGGACAAGTGTGAACTGGGCCTAAAAGTTAACAACACCCCCAAATCAGTTCGCATATCCCAGTGCGATCTGCAAACTCGGACAGTAATTGAATCGCATGGGTGTTCACACCCATGCGATCCGATTCTGCTGTGGACCAAAAAAAGGGTCCTGTATGAGTTTGGTCCGAGTGCAATGCAAATTCAGCAATACTATCTGTATGGCTGAAATCGCATTGCACAGAGATCGGATGTGATTTTGCACTGCAGTGCGGTGCGAATCACATCTGATCTCGGACACCGCAGCAGTGGGAACTGGCCCTAAATCATATTGCATTTGCACCAAAATGGTACAGGACCCTTTATTTGGTCCGCACTGGAATCGGATCGCATGGGTGTGAACACCCATGCGATCCGATTCCTGCACCATTACATAGTTCGCACTGCGATCTGTGAAATGATCTGGGGGTGTCATTAACTTTACATTGACACCTGCAGTGGTACGCAGATGTCATTGTAGGTGCGATGTGAAAACCCATCACGCTGGTTCACGCATCGCACAAGTGTGAACCGAGCCAGAGACGTGAACATCTAAAAAAAATATATATATATATATATATCTATCTATCAATAGATAGATATAGCTATACAGATATATATATATATATATATATATATATATATATAGATAGATAGATAGATAGATAGATAGATAGATAGATAGAGAGAGAGAGAGAGAGAGAGAGAGATCTGTATATGCAGATTTATATTATAACATGTTCTCCGCTGATTATCTCAGTTTCATAAACTGGTAATGACCTGAGATCAGCGGTGAGACTCGGGATCACCGCTGATCTCAGTTTCATAAAAAGACACCCAAGTCTGGAATTGCTGCACGTCTCTCTTCTGCCGCTAGGTGGCCGGGTACTTGGCAACATAAGATAAGATAAGGGCAAAGCAAGGACAGATTAGGAGTATATGGGGCATCTCAGCTAATGGGCAGGGGTTTTTATAAATCCCTTGGCCTGCTGGGAGAACCTATATATTGGTTGGAGTCAGGTGATCGGTGTTCTGTGCCACCTGGATGGCTGTCTGGGTGGATGTGTGTTGTACTGCCCAGGCTGCTAGCCCGGAGTTTGGGCCTATCCCGGGCACATCTGACTGCTAGACTGTCTGAGGGCCTATCCAGAAGCAAGAGCATATGGTTGGGATTGCTGCTTGCAGTCCAACCAGAAGTGACGGTTCTGCCAACCGGAGAACCTGTAAGGGTCTGAGGTACAGGGGAATCTGCCGCCACTAAGGGTCCAACCACCTTATTACCAGGGACCACAGTGAGTAGCTGAAGCAAGTACCGGAGCAGTATTCTCACCAACTGGAGACAGTGAAGAGTTGAGAAACTTCAGGATGTGTCAAGTCAGGGACCCAGCCAGTGGAGGCGGCGCTTGCAGAGCAGCCTTGTGTGTCAAGCCAGGGACCGAGCAGGCCAGTGGGGTGAAGCTTGAGAAGTATCTGGAGCTAGGGACCCAGCAGAGAAGCGGGGGGGGGGACGCTTGAGGAAGATACTCAAGTGAAGATTGGAAGAGCTCAAGAGATTCAGGGGCAGTGAATCAGCAAGTCTAGTGAGAGAGACTGGGAGCTCAGTGGGTTGAGAACCTACAAGAAGTGACTGTAGAGAAAGTAAAGGAGTTTGTCACAACTTGTGTTAGGAACTGTTCCAAGATTGTTGCCATAGGAGACAGCATTCCAGACAGCATGTGATGTCTTGCTGGATGCCTTTCCCTGCATGTTTGTCTACCTGTAGACGTCTCGGAGTCTGCTAATTAAAATTGCAACTACCTAAGAGTGTCATGGCCCTAACCCTCTCTCCCAAAGTTCTGTTAAAGAGAAATAAAATCTATTTGCATTCAAGAAGCGTCAGGCGCCTATGAATCTATCTTGCATTACACCCACTATGCCTTACAACCCACTCTATACAGAAGGGTGTCAGCAGCTCTTGGCTCTGGAGGTTCTCATTAGACTCAAGGAGGCCTGGGATCTTGCTACACAAAGAAGTTAATAAAGAAGGTTTCTACTTTACCCTGGGTTCACATATGTGCGATGCAGGAACCAGCGTGATTACATCGCTGGTTCCCGCATTGTATCCCTCCCGCAGGCAGTTCACACTGCCTTCTGCAAACTGCTGCGGGTGTCATTACCAAAGTTAATGACACCCCCAGTTTAGTTCACAGATCGCAGTGCGAACTGTGAACTCGCACAGGAATCGGATCGCATGGGTGAGAACACCCATGCGATCCGATTCTAGTGTGGGGAAAAACAACTGTATGGCTGAACTCGCATTGCTCAAAGATCGCTTGTGATCGGCATCTGTGGTGCGGGTGCGAATCACATGTGGTCTCAGAGATCGCACTAGTATAAACCCAGGCTTAAAGAATCTATTTGGGTCACATTGTATATTTGGATCAGATTGTTCTCAATTTAAACAAGGCACTTCAATGCAATAAGATAATAGACTCAGTATTGTGGGGCTCTCTAGCCAATACTTTCTTTTGTCTTTTGGTTAGAGTGGGTAAGATTTATCATGGACCTCTGCCAGCGATAGGCACAGAGAAAGGCTGTGGTGGACATTTTCCAAAGTACAGACCTTAGTGAAGGAAACCAAGGTACATTTCAAATTAAAACCATCAAAAAACACTGTCTACAAGTAGGGTCCCCATCAATCCTCCTTTAGCCTCCCTGGCGGTATGATTATTTCGGATTTTAGGTGCTGAAAGCGGTACAATTATTTTGCATGGAAATTTGGCATTTTGTATTGTAGGTCTGTAATTCTTAATAATAACACACTTAAATCTGTCCAAACAAGAGTCTAGTAGATATCCAGGGTATGATAAAGTTTGAAACACAAAAACATAAATTATAATATAATAAATAAAAATAAATAATTAAAAAAAAAAAAAATTAATAATAAAATAAATTTCCCCACGACTCACTATCGCTCAATTCTGCAAGTGTTCTAATTTACTATCGCTGTTTTCTAGCTGGTCTAAAGCCACTTTTGATGTAAAGGGACACTTTTTGGTTGCTATGGACAATCTCCAGTTTCCAGGCAGAAAGAACAGTATATATAACATAAAACTGCATGCAGGGCATAGGACAAAGCACTGGGGACAAAAGGGATGTGAAATAATTTCATACAGTACTGTAATCTGTAAGATTACAGTACTGTAAGTGTTATGATTTTACACTTTTTTGAATTTGCCGCCAGGCTGCACCCCGTGCGTCGCGCCGCTCGCAGGGAACGGAGCCTGGCACGGAGAGGCTTCGGAGGAGGACGGAGCCCGCAGACACAGCGGGGGGACATCGCAGGATCCTGGGGAGAAGGTAAGTACAGCGCACCAGGATCCTGCGATGTAATCCCGAGTGTGGCTCGGGGTTACTGCTAATGGTCCTGAATTTTAAACCCGAGCCACACTTGGGAAAACCGCCAGGGAGGCTAGTCTTACCTTTTCATCTATATTCCTCATGCTACCAGGTTTTCCTGCACCACCAGGTACTCAAGGCTCTCCCTGCAAAGAATATATTTATATATATATATATATATATATATATATATATATATATATATATATATATATATATATATATATATATATATATATACACACACACACACACAGTGGGGACGGAAAGTATTCAGACCCCCTTCAATTTTTCACTGTGTTGTATTGCAGCCATTTGCAAAATCATTTAAGTTCATTTTTTTCTCATTAATGTACACACAGCACCCCATATTGACAGAAAAACACAGAATTGTTGACATTTTTGCAGATTTATTAAAAAAGAAGAACTGAAATATCACATGGTCCTAAGTATTCAGACCCTTGCTGTGACACTCATATATTTAACTCAGGTACTGTCCATTTCTTCTGATCATCCTTGGGATGGTTCTACACCTTCATTTGAGTCCAGCTGTGTTTGATTTATACTGATTGGACTTGATTAGGAAAGCCACACACCTGTCTATATAAGACCTTACAGCTCACAGTGCATGTCAGAGCAAATGAGAATCATGAGGTCAAAAGGAACTGCCTTAAGACCTCAGAGACAGAATTGTGGAAAGGCACAGATCTGGCCAAGGTTACAAAAAAATTTCTGCTGCACTTAAGGTTCCTAAGAGCACAGTGGCCTCCATAATCCTTAAATGGAAGACGTTTGGGACGACCAGAACCTTTCCTAGAGCTGGCCATCCCGCCAAACTGAGCTATCGGGGGAGAAGAGCCTTGGTGAGAGAGGTAAAGAAGAACCCAAAGATCACTGTGGCTGAGCTCCAGAGATGCAGTCGGGAGATGGGAGAAAGTTGTAGAAAGTCAACCATCACTGCGGCCCTCCACCAGTCGGGGCTTTATGGCAGAGTGGCCCGACGGAAGCCTCTCCTCAGTGCAAGACACACGAAAGCCCGCATGGAGTTTGCTAAAAAAAACACCTGAAGGACTCCAAGATGGTGAGAAATAAGATTCTCTAGTCTGATGAGACCAAGATAGAACTTTTTGGCCTTAATTCTAAGCAGTATGTGTGGAGAAAAACAGGCACTGCTCATCACCTGTCCAATACAGTCCCAACAGTGAAGCATGGTGGTGGCAACATCATGCTGTGGGGGTGTTTTTCAGCTGCAGGGACAGGACGACTGGTTGCAATCGAGGGAAAGATGAATGCGGCCAAGTACAGGGATATCCTGGATGAAATCTTCTCCAGAGTGCTCAGGACTTCAGACTGGGCCGAAGGTTTACCTTCCAACAAGACAATGACCCTAAGCACACAGCTAAAATAACGAAGGAGTGGCTTCACAACAACTCCGTGACTGTTCTTGAATGGCCCAGCCAGAGCCCTGAGTTAAACCCAATTGAGCATCTTTAAAGAGACCTAAAAATGGCTGTCCACCAACGTTTACCATCCAACCTGACAGAACTGGAGATGATCTGCAAGGAGGAATGGTAGAAGATCCCCAAATCCAGGTGTGAAAAACTTGTTGTATCTTTCCCAAAAAAGACTCATGGCTGTATTAGATCAAAAGGGTGCTTCTACTAAATACTGAGCAAAGGGTCTGAATACTTAGGACCGTGTGATATTTCAGTTTTTCTTTTTTAATAAATCTGCAAAAATCTCAACAATTCTGTGTTTTTCTGTCAATATGGGGTGCTGTGTGTACATTAATGAGGAAAAAAATTAACTTAAATGATTTTAGCAAATGGCTGCAATATAACAAAGAGTGGAAAATGTGGCCTCTTGAAGTGGCTGGTTAACCCTACGGCAGGCTTGAGCGAATGTGTCAAGTCTCCATATTTACTAAAATAAAGCTATTTGATTATTAATGTTGGTTAAATAGTAGATGGCACCTTTTAATGGTTATTAGATAAGGTGCCGTGTTTGTTTATGTATTTATGTATTACATTGGGCCTGGGTATGCCCATTAGGCTCTGTTTTGTATTTAAATATTTATTTAAAACTGAATAAATGAATGAAAAAAAAACAAAAATGTACTTAAAGTGAAGCCATGCCTTTTTCACTTCTCAATGCACGTAACTACACTAGCTCTATGGGAAATATTGGTCAGCTTGACATGGCACTGTTCCCGAACCATAAATCGACAAGGACACCAAATTTGGGGAGCATGTTAAGGGGACTACAATATGGTAGATTACCAAGGCAAGCTGACCGACCCTAAAATCATATATGTTGTAGCCTTGGGTCTCCTCTCGGTGCTCCCCAAGTTTGTTGTTCCTGCCACTTATGGTTTGGGAGAAGTGCCATGTCAAGCTGACCAAGGTTTTCCATAGATGCCAATGTTAAAAAGCGGGAGTAGTGCCATATCAAGCTGACCAAGATCTTCTATAGATGCCAATGTTAAAAACCGGGCGCAGTGCCATGTCAAGCTGACCGGCGGCCGTGGACCCTGCAATGATCGCTCATGGACAACAGTGTCCGTGTATGGACACCTTGCCGATCCCTGACTTCTGCTGTTTAACTGCTGTCTGTGTCAATATTGTCAAGATTTCTGTCCTCTCAAGACAGAAAGATGAACGGGTAAATATAACTGCTGGCACATCAACTGACATAAATTGACCTAAAGTTAGTGCAAAAAGTTTTTGGTAGAGAAGAAAAGAAATAAACTTTTTAAAGAAATTTAGGAACTTAAAGAGAAACACCAGCCCTATAAAGATTCAATTGAATATAGTTCTCTTTCGTCCTATTTAAAAACCATTTGGAAAAAGAAGAACATAAACAAAACAAAAAAAAAGAAAGAAAGAAAAATGGTTCGGGATGCGGAGGACTATAAACCGGGGGTTAGGCTTTAGCTGGTGGAAAAAGAAAGATGTTGAGATGATTGATAAGTGTCAACGGGGAAGTCATAGACCCGAGAGACCATGTGAACCCAGGATCAAGTGTTCCCCCACCTTTGGGTCATTACATCCAAAGGACAAGGAGGCCAAATCAAAGAAATGTTCCCTTACCACAAAGAAATAGGAGACCTAGCTATAGGACTCCTAGTAATCATAATAAAAGTTTCCTCAATAAAAACTTAGGTGGCCCAAATAAGAAACGAGTAGAAGGTGGTCACCACCAATTCCCAAGGATTACGCCCAGAAATGGATGGGAAGATTACAGAAGACAGTCACCTAGGACTCCGTTGAGACCCAATCTGAAAAGTGAGGGGAGGGATTACTACTCCCATAACCATAACCGCAGCAGATTTCCAATAAGTATCAACAATAGATATGCTTCTTTGAAGGATGATGACCCTGGTAATAGCATTTATCCTTATATGGTGAGGGATTTTGATAAATATGATCAATCTCTATATAGTTATAACCAAGATCACATACATTTAAGTAGAGGGTGGGGTTTTCCCGGAGAAACTCAGGGAAGAAGGGTGGAGCCTGTGATCGTGACATCATTGTGTTTTAAAGATCCAGGAAGCGGCCCATTTGATTCCCGGGACAGATATTTATGATAAACGCTATCTTTCTTCGGAGCTTGTAAGTAGTTATTACATATTTTTTAAATAAAGAGTATCTGGCAGTTTTACGCTATGTGGTTGTATTTGGTGTTTCTTTATATATAACTGCATGTGATGCCGGTTTGTGACAATCATGAGGTATTAATTGAAACCCATCACAAAGTGTTTGGCCCGTATGAGCAGAGGCTCAGCTTTCTTGACAGTGGTTTGGAACCACAAAACCCTACCTGACTCTGTACTTATTCTATGATTGTCCATTTGCTCTAGTAATCTTGCATGGTCTATATATGGTGGAACACAGAGCGATTTCATATATCACAGACTGTCAGTCTCATTTACACCAAAGCCTTCAGCGTGATCTCTGGATTGATGTTTGGACTTTCACTGCCATCTTTACAGACTTTGGACTTTATTTATCACAAGTGTTTTCACTGATTGTTTTTATTTTTACATGGAGATGAGGAGGACGTAGCTGGCTTCAGCTCTCAGCCATGCATCAAGAACCTGAGCCAGCTGTCAATCAAGCAACCAGGTGAATCTAGACAATATGGTCGGGATCCTTCCACAGCCTGGAGTGGTTCTGTGATATTAGCTGACTGCAAGCTGACTGGGTCACAGTACAGTACGGCAAAGTAGAGTTGTAATAGGTGCAATGCCTTGTCAGTCTTAAGAACACAGCACTCAGCCTGGGAAGTCTCTGCAAACCTTCATGTGCAATCCATGCAAAAAAGGGAGAAAGGCTGTATTAATACAGGTGAACAATGGTCAAAAAATCCTACTCGTTCCGACCAACAGGCCTTAATCATGGCTGAGTACATCAAAGTAGGTGCACTTCTGTGACCAACAAGAGAAGTATGGCCAAAAAAGCTTTAGCCATACTTCTCTTGTAACAATTAAAAAAAAAAAAAAAAAAATCGCTGCAAAAAGAAAACAATTCCTGATATTTTCTAATACACAGCATGCCTACAGTCCTAGGAGTAGTATATTTTTCAAGCAACACATACCTCTTATAGTTATGCAATTATTGTAATAATAAAATAAAGTAGTAATAACAATCTACAATGATCGATTCTACCATTTTATAACACTGCCAGCTTCTCATTATGCATATCAAGCTGTTGCCAGCAATTCTAATATTTGGTCAGGACAGCACACACCTAACCTATCAGAATGTCAGAAGTAGGAGAGCTGCTTATTTGCATACCTATTGGAGCCATGAAACCAAAAAGTATAAATGCAGAGTCATAGCCAGAGTTTTAATAGCTCCCTCATTGCAGCTTATATGGAGATTTTCATTTAGACCAAAGTGTGCTTAAAGGACGTATTGACTTACACTGCCTAGGGGCAACTTCAACAAACTACACAAGCCCACTAGCATTATAACTGTAGGACGCATCCCTACCAAAAACATATCTCTATAAAGAAACCATCAGTAAATCCCAGAGCTCTGTACACTAAGCACACATATCAAATGACCAATAATACAGCAAACATAAAAGTCAAGCTGTCCAGGCATTTGATGTTTGCATTATAATAGGCCTGAGTTTCTAAAATTAAAAAAAAAAAAAAAGTTTTAATAAAACAGTCTTAAACCTCACCATAATAGTACATTTTCATGCCAATATACAAAAAAGGAAGTGCAAAATTACTCAGAGGTAGCCCATAAACAGCTGTTGGGATAAAAAGTATTCAGTGTTTGCTGAAATGCTTTCTGTAAAATTCTGGAAATACATTTTACAGTGATTAAGAACATATTCATTTTCTATCCATGCCACAAAATCTGATGATCATTGAGATTAGATGTTACCAGTGTAGTACTGTATAACTATTAACCAAACTAATTGCAGGGATACAATTTCCTGTAAGGCTGCCTGTCTTCTATTTCATTCATTGTCTTCGCCATTAGCAGGCTATTCCTGTAACGGAGACAGAAATTGCTTGGCCATAACTATTAATATGGTGTCTTTTAATTGATCTCCATGGTTTCATCAGGTACTTTATTATGTTAATGCTGATGTAAAGCAGCCTCATGTCATAAACGTCCAGCAAGCCTGTAGGCCTGCACTGCCCTCCTGCTGGCACCACTACTGCAGATGAGTGAGGTTTGTAGGGCTTCAGCAGATATTTGTTTCCATTTGATGATTATTATTATTATTATACAGGATTTATATAGCGCCAACAGTTTACGCAGCGCTTTACAACATTAGGGCAGACAGTACAAGTACAATACAATTCAATACAGGAGGAATCAGAGGGCCCTGCTCGTTAGAAGGTAGGTATTAAGAGCTGTAATTATCACACTTCTCTTTCAAAATAATTCTATTGACTGTTTAACCTGGTCAGATACATTTTAATGTAATAAAAAAATCTTCATAACAGTTAAAGGCAAACATTTAAAACAATACGATTATGATTTCCTGCGTCACAAAGAAAACATAACTCAACAATATGACACAGTAGTAAAAACTTTTAGCTACATTCTCTGCTTCCCACACACATAATGCAATCTCAGCATAATACAGCAGAGAACATAGTTATGCCCTGTACACACGGTCGGACATTGATCGTACATTCCGACAACAAAATACATGGATTTTTTCCGACGGATATTGGCTCAAACTTGTCTTGCATACACACGGTCACACAAAGTTGTCGGAAAATCCGATCGTTCTGAACGTGGTGACATAATACACGTACGTCAGGACTATAAATGGGGCAGTAGCCAATAGCTTTCATCTCTTAATTTATTCTGAGTATGCGTGGCACTTTGTGCGTCGGATTTGTATACACACGATCGGAATTTCCGACAACGGATTTTGTTGTCGGAAAATTTTATAGCCTGCTCTCAAACTGTGTGTGTCGGAAATTCCGATGAAAAATGTGTGATGGAGCCTACACACGGTCGGAATTTCCAACAACAAGGTTCTATCACACATTTTCTGTTGGAAAATCCGTCCGTGTGTACGGGGCATAAGAGTTTTGTAAGGTAAAAGGAGGAAGGGGAGTGAGTGGATAGTTAAAGGTTCTAAGGAATATAAAGAAGAAATAAGAGCACAAGTGTTTACACTAATCTATTTATTTAAGGGAAAAAATGGATAAATTCCAGCTGTTTGAAACACCAGGAAAGTGGCTATAGACTGACACTGTGTAAAAATTGTACTGAGATGATGTAAAGGGTGATGCACAGAAATGAACCATCTGCCTTAAAGGATACAACTACTATAGAAAGCAAATGGGAATTGACAGAAAACACTGCTGTTAAAACAATAACTTTATTTACTTCTAAATCTGTGCCGAGTACAGGAAAGAAAATTGGCCATTTTTATATTGGATAACTTGGTTAAAGTATTGTTGAACACAGCAATGTCCCGTACACACGATAGCATTTTCTGACAACAAAATCCATGTTTTTTTTCCGACGGATGTTGGCTCAAACTTGTCTTGCATACACACGGTCACACAAAGTTGGTTGGAAATTCCGAACGTCAAGAACGCGGTGACGTACAACACGTACGACGAGCCGAGAAAAATGAAATTCAATAGCCAGTGCTGCTCTTCTGCTTGATTCCGAGCATGCGTGGAACTTTGTACGTCAGAACTGTGTACACATGATCGGAATTTACGACTTTGTTGTCGGAAAATTTGAGAACCAGCTCTCAAATTTTGTGTGACGGAAATTCCGATGGAAAATGTCCGATGGAGCCTACACACGGTCGGAATTTCTGACAATCTCCTATCAAACATTTTCTGTCAGAAAATCCTATCGTGTGTACGGGGCATAAGTCTTTGCTGCACACTGGAAGTTGGAGTGTCCATCAGTGGGTACTTTTTCTGTTTCCCAACCTTTTATCATTATAAATATCTTACACAAACATGAAGCATTTTTCTACAAGAAGATGAATTCTGCAGGTATGGGCACATTTTAGAGCAGCTATGGTCAACATTTTAGTTACAGGGGACCTCAAGCGATATTACCAAATCACAAATCATGTTCAGCATCTGTCATTAAATTGCATTTTAAAGCCTAAAAGCCCTTTCACACCGAGGCGTCGGTTCGGCAGTAAAGCGGCGCTATTTTTAGCGCCGCTTTAGCATCGTTTTAGCGACGCTATTCGGCCGCCAAGGGGACGGTTTTAACCCCCGCCAGTGGCTGAAAAAGGGTTAAAACCGCCGGCAAAGCGCTGCTGCAGCGGCGGTTTGGCGGTGCTGCCCCATTGTTTTCATTGGAGCAAAGATGCGGCTTGTAGGACTTTTTTTTACCGTCCTGCAAGCGCATCGCTCCCCCTCGGGCTTTCACACTGGAGAGACAGGAGAGGCTCTTTACAGGTGCTATGCAGGCGCTATTTTTAGAGCTGTATCGCCTGTAAAGCGCCTCAGTGTGAAAGGGCTATAAGTATACACCCCACAGAAAAATAGTGTCATCAAAACGTAACTATAAATATAACTCAGATGTCCATAAAATAGTCCAATTAAGGTGCTCAGTGCACAATCTTGAAAAAGGGTGACACAAAAGCATACCGTGTCTCCACCAAATAAGTGAACAACACACTCACCAGAGATTTATGACGGCTTTTGTTCAAAGGAAGTCACAATACGCTTATTATATATCCCCAACTTGCAGTCTGTCATGCCAGGTTATGGAGTTCAGCTCCCTGTTCCATCCAACATAAATTCCCATACACTTGTACAAATGCATACATACCAGCATACACTTATTGGTGCTCCTGCACCTATAAGAGACTCTACATATATCACAGTGACATAAAGAAAAAGATAGAGGAGCCTCTCACACTATACTACATTCAGTTTAATGAATAAAGAATTAAAATCGCACTAACATCAAT
Organism: Aquarana catesbeiana; assembly: GCF_042186555.1. Taxonomy (NCBI): domain Eukaryota; kingdom Metazoa; phylum Chordata; class Amphibia; order Anura; family Ranidae; genus Aquarana; species Aquarana catesbeiana. Next base: position 368,215,857 of record NC_133324.1, on the reverse strand, counting down.
TACAAATACTCAGGCATTGAAAAAAAAAAAAAATGAAGAACGTCAGTTTGCGTTCCACCTGGGCTCCAAACACTGGAAGTGACATGACCCTCCCAACGCGCTTCGTCAGCAACACGTTTCCACCTTTATATACACTACCGCCATCCTAGATCTATAATTTACCTATAATTAAAACTTAAGTATAATCAATATACTAAATATATCATACTTAATTTCTAGATGTTGGTGTTTTGATATCCAAAAAGAATTTAGTTATTTGTTATTATGGACATTTCCCATGAGAAATTTAAGGAGGACATCTAGTGGCTAAATAGAAGAAAAGGCATGATCCAGAAAATAAGTAAAAAAGTAGTTCTATTGATACCTTTTAATAAAAGATGTTACTCTTGAAATTAGTGAAGGTGGAATGTCTTGGATCCATCTAGCCATGTGTTTGTTTTTTTCCCTTTTTTAATTATTTTTGTGGCACATGCTCCTCTGCGAACTTGACACTGGTGTCCACACAATGAATTGGAAAGGAAGCACTTCTCTCACATGTCCAGACTGCTGCATACCTGTGGGTTGAAGCTCTGGCAGCAGAGAAGACCAGGAGCTGGGGTATGCAGCCCCTAGGCTAGACAGAAGGGTTTTAGATCATTTCTGATAAAGTTCTCCTTCTGCTCAAGTCAGGATTATACCCCACTCCTCACTGCACTGAGCTGTACCCCCTGTCATTCAACTGTCAAATGTTCAATGGGCATAATCGGCTCTAGCACCTGAATAGACAGTGTTGGGGCCTACTAGGCAGAAAGCAGGGCTAAAAGCATGGCTCCAGCAGTAAGATTTTTTGAAGACAAAAATCCATAACTGCAGCACATCAGCACTGCTGTTACCTTAGAAATGTTGTAGGTCAGGTCAGCTTCACTTTATTTTCAGCTTGATCCCAGTACAGAGAGTGAGCGGTTATGTGGGGATCCCAGGGCAAAGGCAGACAGTAGATTCACAGCTTTATTTTTGCAGATTAGACCATAGACTAGAACTACGCTTTTTGCTTACCATGACCAATAACAAAACTGTTCCAGCACAGGCGTCCCAGAAACTGTCCAAGAACAGGGAATTTTTCAATCGCCGCAATAGTACTCTGCAAAAATAATCAACAGGGATATCTGAATATTGTGGCTTTTACGCTGTCAGTCTAAACTGTTTTTAAAAAATATTTTTAATAACTAAAAAATTAAACACTGCACAAAAAATAATATTTGTACCACATTTTAAAGCTGGACCCCAGGCAGATGTAAACGGCACACATTAATACAGCTCTGTATTTATTAACACATCATCAAATGCATTTTTAGCGCAGGCATTTTACGCATCAGAATACGGTATGACTCGGTATCACTCCAGTGGGGCTCAGAGAGGGGGCGGAGAATTAGCTCAAAGAGCCAATCAGCTGTGTTGCAGTGCAAGAAGTAGGCTGATAGGATGAGAGAGCAAAGTGGCATAGAAATTAGCTCATCGATGTGTTGTTTCTCTTTTTGTTGTCCACTCACAGAGAAGAGCTGGGGGGCAGGCCTGTAAGTGTAAGTACAACGCAATACTGCAGCAGCGAAAATTCATCTCAGGAATAGGTGAACAGAAATACAGCTATTTTGGCATGTAAAACAGCACAAAGTTATTTGTCAGCAATGCAGCAAGATCACGATTTGCTATCAGATATAGCAAAAGATATAATATACAATAAAAATATAATGGATACAGTTAAAATAAAATTAACAAAGACAGGTACAATAACTAAAATATTCAAAAAGGGTCTTTCAATGTTATTCTTCGGCCATCTAATTTTTAACTAGCTTATCTATCTATAACACACTAAAACTGACAAATGAAAATGTTGCTTTTATACAACAAAGGGTCTGTGGGTGGGGGGGTTATTTTGTACCGAATCAGTTCATGTGATTGGCTTATTATTTTACGCACAAGTATGCACAAAGTTTGATGTCAAATTTCAGGCATTCCTGGCAATCCTTAAAGTTAGCTGCTATGATCTTTTTTGTTCTTGGTGAAATACAGAGATGCCTATTTATATGTTTTCTTTTTTTACTAAACTGGAAATTATCATTTGATTATAGTAGGCAGACCCTTCCACTTAGGCAGGCTGTTGGAGGATGTTGCTGTAATGGCCTGATCCGATGTCTACACAACAAAAGCAGATAAGAATCTGCAATTACATTTTCTAAAAATCTAAACATACGTATTTAGTGCAGAGAGGATTTTTTCCCTCCCAACTAAAGCAGAGTTTCACTTTAAAAAATTTCAGATTTTGAAAAGATTATTGTAGTGTGTGCTAAAGCACTACTAGTAAACTAAACAAGAATATCACAAAGTTGTAAGGAATGTGAAAACACAGTAAAGTATAACAGACCACCAATGAAAACGTTTTTGTAGATTTTCTTTTAAACCTGCATTGTGATGGCTCATTCTTTTCTACCTGCTACCACATTTATAGCTACATCATACAGTTTTAAGTAAGTGCTGAACAGGGATAATGCACATGTAAAAAAACTGCTAACCATCTCCTGCTGTTGCAATAAACATAACATCTTTGTTTTACATGCGTAGCTCACTCTAGACTTGCTGGGGCCATGCACAGAGACAGTCCATTGAGAGCCAACCTAATAACTGTACCAAAGAGCTACACAACACACAAAGTGGCATAGGCTCCTCATTATAGCTAGTGATAAATCATGGTTATTGCCTTGCTGCAGCAGTTATAGCTAGCAAGCCAGAGATGCTGTTGTTTACTATTGCTATTAACAAGCTACATTAATCTTAAATACATGGGACCTGCTTCTTGCCAGCAATTCGACCCACCAAGAGACAACAAGATTGAAGCTAATTGGGTTGGCAAGGATTAAGAGATCTTTTGTCTGTGTGGTAGAAAATGTGGTTTGAATTTGTGGTTTTGTGTTACTGTATTGTCATTCAAATACTGGAACATCAACATCATATGTTGCTTTTTTGGATAGAAATGCATACAGCACATTTGTATATATAGAAAATAAATTCATAAAGTTGAGTATGGTTGAATTTAATTGATCCTCTTGCTCTGCAGAAAAACACCCATGAAGAAAATGAATGGCAGTAAGTATAGCTAGGTAATTAGAACACAGTTTTCTGGTACAGAAAAAGCTATTAAGAATGGAAGTCCCACGTGATAGTAAGTGCAGCAGACTAAAATAATATATTTGATATACTTACCAGATTGAGGTTATTATTCATGTTAAACCACTGGAATGAAATGAAAAACCTCCATGACAATAAATCACAAAAGGAGGAAACAGATTACTATGTCTTTTAATCCTTATTTGACGCTTCGATAAAGAAACATACCTCAGGTCAACACCATAAGTCTGCAAACTGATGTGAGACTGAAGGTTTGATGAAACTTAAGACTGTGGGTTAATACTCGACCTATATTTAAGGGTAATTTCTTTCAATAAGCTACTTACCATATGTTTCAAAGTTTCATAAATCTGCAACAGGAACTCATGTAATTTTGGCAAGTGAAGGCAGACATCTTCCTGGATTTTCAAAGTGGTAGTATCACTCCACTCAACAGCTTTTCTAAGCCAATTCCCAATCTCCATCTCAGAGACTTCAGTGGCCATTATTACACAGAGGGGGCCTCGTAAGCCAAAAGCAGATACTGTCTTCTCATTTGGAAAGTCTGAAATTAAAAACAAGGTTGTGACTTACTGTATGTGCTAAAAATACAAGTTGATAACATAAAAACAAAGTTTTAGCTTGATAAAACAGGACAAAATTGTCCTGTGACCAAGGATAAACTAGAGGTCATAAACGCAACTAGATTTTTGAATGAGCATTCGTTCAAAAATGTGTACGTACATCCATAAAAGGAATTCTCAGCACACTTGACCACTTGTCAAATGTCATTTTAAAGTACTTCAAAATGCTGTTTGCTTTTAACATTTGACTTTGAAGTGAATGCAATTTCCCTAACAAAAACCACAGACAACGTTAGAATTGTGTTTGCTGGGGAAAAAGTTTCCATCCTGCTCCTTGAAACTTTCTCAGCACTGTGCTCAAAAACAAAGGTTGAATTGACTCCACTAACAATTGGAAAATCAAATGAACTTTCCTAAAATAAAAAAATTTGAACAAAATTCTACTAGTGTATAGCAAGCTTAACCACTTCAATGCCGGGCACTTTCACCCCCTTCCTTCCCAGGACAATTTTTCAATGACAATTGCATGGTCATGCAATACAGTAACCATATGAAATTTTTATAATTTTTTTCACACAAATGAAGCTTTCTTTTGGTGGTATTTAATCACCACTGGGTTTTTATTTTTTTTTTGCTAAACAAATGAAAAAAAAAAAGTTTTGCAAATAAGTTATTTTTCTTCTTCACTGATGAGACTGCTCTGATTAGGCTGCACACATGGGCACTGATAAGCTTCACTGATGAGGCACTGATGGCCACTGTAAAGCCTTGTACGCACGATCAGATTTTCCAACAGGAATTGTGTGATGACAGGCTGTTGGTGGAAAATCCGACCGTTTGTACACTCCATTGGACAATTGTTGTCGGATTTTCCATGGACAAATGTTGGATGGCAGGCTTTAAAATTTTCCGGACAGCGGTCTGTTGTCGGATTTTACGAGCGTGTGTAGACAACTCTGTCAGACAAAAGTCCAAAGTACAAACACGCATGCCCGGAAGCAAGGTCGAGCCGTAAGCGGTCGGTCTTATAAATTTGCGGTCGTAATGGAGAATTAACATTCGTGACACGGCAAATTATGAAATCTCTAAATGCAGCACACATTCTCTTCTTCTTTAATGGGATAATAATGAAGCTGCTTTGCTGGTGATACTGATGGAGTTATGGCAAACAAATTTTTAAAGGCTTTTTTTTTTTAATGATATCAAGAATAATAATATTATGCTTGTTATTTTATTTTTTTTTTTTTGGTGCAAGTTACCACAACACCATTATCCTATAGTTTTAAGATCAAAGATACAACTATATTGGTGTCCCTTGTTAATTTTACATTGCATTTTTTTTTTAAATATACTGGCCTACTCCCAAACTGTCATTTGAAGTAAAACACATAGCCAAGTATTATTCTCCACAATTTTTTTATTGTGCATTAAAAAAAGAAAACAAATTAAATTAGACATGCTATCTGTTAATACAACTTAACCAAAAAGTGCATTCTATGCATCCAAAAATATAGAAAATATAACAAATCAAATCATTATTATTCAACCAAAAATAAACTAAAAGCCTCATGCATGTGTCCTGCTTCTTAATATAGGGGGTCAACAATGCTAGGAGTTGGTGAAAGCAGGGGTCCGTTGTCCGGAGATAATTCCGAAAATCATCCAGATTATTCTCCTGGAGCTCCTGCAGCAAAGGCATATGACATAATTGGTCACGATTAATAAAGCAACCAATTTTTGGTCCAAGAAATCCTCCTCCTCCTGTTCCTGGACTGGACTTGGGTCAAAGCAATAACTTCAAGGCCAATAATAAATAACACGTTATCTCCTCCAATTCCGCAACATGGCTGGTTGACGAACGGCCGTACAGAAACAAACTGAAAAGTGCGAAATGAAAAATGCGAAATGAAAAGCGCAAATCAACATGCACCAAACTTCTACTAACACGAAATTAGCAGAAGGAGTCCAAAGGGTGGCGCTAAAGAGCTGAAAAACCACGTAGTACGTCACTACGTTCATGTTTGTTGGCCGACAATTCCTTGCCGTTTGTATGCAAGACAAATTCCTGGCCAACGCCCTTCAGACAAAAGTCTGAGGTTTTGTCTGCGTAAAATCCGATCGGGTGTACGAGGCTTTAGAGCTGCACTGATGACCGGTGCCCCGATTATCTGCTTAAATGTCCCCTGTCACACTTGCCAGCGCTTCTTTCCTCGCGCTGTGACAGCGTGAGGAAAGGAATGCTGATAACCAGCAAGTTTTACATGTGATCAGCTGGGATTGGACACAGCTGATCACACGGTAAAGAGCGGCTGTGATTGGCCACAGAGATTAGAGAGCGCACCCCAGGGGTTGTGTGGGAAGTGTGTTCTGGGAGGACGTCCCATGAACGCCCTCCCAGAACAACAGAGTCATGCTTTAGATGCTTTTCATCTATGGCACGGTATTGAAGTGGTTAAGGATTATGCTGTTTTCATCCCTGTCCCAACCAAGACAATTGAAACTGAGTGCAACTCCTAACAGCTGACAACCAAGCAAAGTACTGCATTGTAGCTGGCAATACACGGAACGCAATTAAACCAGTTCAGCATGGACTGAAAAAAGCTGTTCAATCTGTGCTGCAGCCTATATCTGTGTATTCTGACAGCTGGGAATTCTCTCCACTGTCAGAATACAAAAACACAGCAGGGAGGATTCTTTTTGATTTTCCAAATCATTTGGTGGAGGGGGATTCAATATTGTGTGGGATTGTTTTTCAGGGGTTGGGCTTGGCCCCTTAGTTCCAGTGAAGGGAACTCTTAAGCCGCCAGCATACCAAGACATTTTGAACAATTTCCTTCTCCCAACTTTGTGGGAACTCTTTGGGGATGGCCCCTTCCTGTTCCAAAAATGACTGCGCACCAGTGCACAAAGCACGGTCCATAAAGACATTGATGAGCGAGTTTGGGGTGAAGGAACTTGACTGGCCTACACAGATTTCTGACCTCAACCCGAACACCTTTGTGATGAATTAGAATGGAGACTGCAAACCAGGTCTTCTCATCCAACATCAGTGTCTGACTTCTCAAATGCGCTTCTGGAATAATGATCAAACATTCCCATAGACACACTTCTAAACTTTGTGGACAGACTTCCCAGAAGAGTTGACGCTGTTATAGCTGCAAAGGGTGGGCCAACTCAATATTGAACCCTATACACACACACACACACACACACACACACACACAGTCATGGGCAAAAATGTTGGCACCCCTGCATTTCTGTCAGATAATGCACCACTTCATCCAGAAAATTGTTGCAATTACAAATATGTAGGCATTCTCATGTTTATGTCTTTTGTTTGTATTGGTATGACACAAACGTGGAGAAACAAAACCTTTCTGGTGTATTTCTGTGTGCCACACAGAGCTTGAAGAAGAGAAAGAGCAGCAAAGAATTGTCTCAAAGGATTTGAGAACAAAAATTGTGGAAAAGCATGGACAATCTAAAAGTTGCAAGTCCATATCCAGGAATCTTAACTTTTCTGTCTCCACTGTGAATAGCATACAGCTCATGGCACTGGAGCGTGGACGAAAGAGAAAAATGTATCAAAGAGTTTGCCGAAATCCTTTGGGGAGAATGTGTTGTGGACAGATGAAACAAAATTACAGCTTTTTGGTAAAGCACATCATTCTACTGTTTTCAGAAAAGGAAATGAGTCCTTTAAAGAAAAGAATACAGTCCCTACAGTCAAGCATGGTGGAGGTTCACTGATGTTTTGGGGTTGCTTTCAGTGTTTCCAACCATCCAATAATTTACGGGCAGCCCGTAAATTTTAGCCCAATTTCGGGCTGGCCATAAATGTTTGTTACGGGCAGCGGCACCCGTAAAAAATATGGCTGCAGGCCAACAGTGCAACTGCGCATGGGCCGTTCTGAAGCCTGCCGAGCTCGGGAAAGCTTGTACATGATCGCCCATTTTCGGCTGGGCTGGCGCATGAGCAGTGACATAATAGCGCCATTTTTGAATGAAAGGCAAATAAACTCGGTCTCGGTGGCAGCGCCTCGCCAGCCACTTCAGCGAGTACAAGACCGGACTGCACCATGGCTGGAGGAGCCTGTGGGAACTCCCACCATGGCACTGTACCCTGTAGCATCCATGATACTTGGCTGCTGGTGACTCCCACCACCGGACACCTACAGCTGCAACATCAATCCACCCATGGCTTGGCTGCTATCTATGTGAGGACTGAGGAGGCACAGGCAGCAGTTACCAGACAAGAACGGCAATGGCGAGAGTTTACAGATTCACAGATGTTCAACCTTTTGCCATCTCCTGTTCCATGTCCGCAGCCTCTGACCACCTCCTGTACCATGTCCGCAGCCTCTGACCACCTGAGAAGAGGTCAATGACAGCACCACCTGAGGGGGGGGCGGTCACTGATGTAAGGGGGTAGCGAATACAATAATGTAAGAGGGCGCTGATATAAAGGTTCCCCCTCATAACAGTAACCCCCCTTTCCTTAGTGTATTCACTTTGCAGAAGGTGGTCTCTGGTCACCAGAGTCCCCCCCCCCCCCCACATTAGAGTTTCCGGCGTCCTCCTTACAATGCGGAGGGATACACTGCGGACCCAGATGTAAAAGGGAACTCTGATGTGAAGGGCAATGCTGCAGACCCTGATGTAAGTGGGAACTCTGATGTAAAGGTGAACGCAGTGTACTTTGATATAAGGAGGTCTCTGGTCACCCTTTAGATCATGATCTGCAGCGTTCCCCTTTCTGTTAGAGTTCCCTTACACTGTAAGGAAAAGTCCTGCAGACTCTGATATTTGGGGGAACTCTGTGCTGAGTTGTATATATTAACCTGATCTTCATGTAAATAGGGAAATATGTTTTTTGACTTTTGTTTAACTTAAAACACATTGCCAATAGTGCTATACGTTTATAGTTTAAATATTAATATTTGCACTGTTTAGCCATTGTAGGTACTTTTTTTGCAGTGTAAGTAAAAAATGTGACTGCCAGTAAATGTCATGATTTTTGCCAGAAAAAAAAAAATATTGGTGTTGTTTGTAAATGTTTGTGTCCTGTCAGTAAATTTGACTTCAGGGAGGTTGGCAACACTGGTTGCTGCTTCAGGCACTGGATGTCTTGACTGTGTGCATGGCATTATGAAATCTGAAGACTACCAAAGAATTCTGTGGTGCAATGTAGAGCCCAGTGTCAGAAAGATGGGTCTCTGTCAGAGGTCATGGGTCTTACAGCAGGACAATGACCCAAAGCACATGTCAAAAAGCACTCAGAAACAGTTTAAGGCAAAGCAGTGGAGAGTACAGAACTGGCCAGCAATGAGTCCAGATCTAAATTCAAAAATCCCATAGAGCACCTGTGGAGAGATCTCTAAAAAGCAATCAGTTGGCAAAAAAAAGAGTGGCTAAAATTCCAGTAGAGAGGTGTAAGAAACTCATTGATGGTAACAGGAAGCGATTGATTTCAGTTGTTTTTTCCAAGGGGTGTGCTACCAAATATTACATTGAGGGTGTCAATAATTTTGCCCAGTACATTTTTGGAGTTTGTTGTAGAATGTGTCAGATTTGGCTTTTTGTTTCTCCACTTGTTTGTGTCATACTAATACAAACAAATTAAATAAACATGAGAATGCCTAAGCATTTGAAATTGCAACAATTTTCTTGGCGACATGGTGCATTATCTGACAGAAATGCAGGGTGCCAATATTTTTGACCATGACTGTATATATGAAAAAAATTTTACTCTTGATAGGGCAGCATTGATTCAAGCAATCCCGTTTCACTGAAACCGGCACTGAAGTTTTTATGCATACCATTATCAGTTTTACAGACATAAAATTGTGTAGCTGGCCAGCGCTAACTGGGGACGTGGACAGGTGGAGGTTGTCAGCGGCTATAACACTGAACATTAATGAAATCCTATATATTTATGGGAGATTTTATTTGGTACTAGGTATTTTAAACCATGTATAAATATAATTATTGTCTTAAGATAGTACACAATGATTTGTGTGATGCCTTAAAAGCCAGAGTTCCCTTTTGTTTTGTATTCTTATATATGGTGTAGTCCAAGCTGAAGAAGATTTATGGATTATGCACATGCCACATCTATTTGATACACAAAATGTAAAATGTTTTATAAAAACAAATTATTAAAAAAATGGCAATATTCTTAAAATATCTTCCCCAGCATCATCAGTATTGTTATTCTATTTTATAATATTGTGCCAAATTTGGTGGGTAATGCAGAATACCCCACACTGCCAATGGCTCCTTGTGTGCTGCATCAAAGAAAGGCTAGCAATCACCACCTATCCACCACCCCCACCATTTACTGCTTTAATCTGGGCACTTTCTGGCATTTCAGCACTTGAGAGTTTGCACATAGCCCATTTACACTGGAAACCATTTGCACACAAAGTATACTGACAGAGAAGCGTGTATGACTTTTGAGTCTTACTGTTGCAAACAAGCACATTTGTGGATCAGCAGCGATTGTATGCACAAGGGTCTAGTGAGCTTTTTTTTTTTCTAATGCAAAAGTCTGCACTTTTAGTTTGGTGAATTAGCTAATTTGAGAGCTTTGTATACAAAGCAAACATTTCTTTCCTAAAGAGCAAATTGTTTATTTTTTTTAATTTCTGAAATAAAATTATTGATGGCCTAAAGACATATTATTCATGGTTGTCAATTGGATCATCAATGCTAAACACAACCTTGATATCCTACACCAGTGATGGCAAACCTTGGCACCCCAGATGTTTTGGAACTACAGTTCCACTGCCCTACATCCACATTGACCTATAGGCTATTGCCTGGCACACACACAGGCAGCTTTTTAAATTCAACCCAGTGGGCTGAACGGAAAAAAAAAAAAACCGAGGACCCAAGTACACCAATCTACTAAGGACTAATGTCCGAAACGCGTAGGATGTTTCACAGATTTGTACATGTATTTAACCACTTCAGCCCCGGAAGGATTTGCCCCCTTAATGACCAGGCAATTTTTTGCGATATGACACTGCGTCGCTTTAACTGACAATTGTGTGGTCATGCAAAATTGTACCCAGACAAATTTGATGTTCTTTTTTCCCCATAAATAGAGCTTTCTTTTGGTGGTATTTTGCGGCGTTCTGCGATTTTTAGCGGGGCTGTGTTGCGGCGGACAAATCTGACCCCAAATGACACTTTTTGGAGACCAGTGACATTATTACATTCATCAGTGCTATAAAAATGCACTGATCAATGTATAAATGACACTGGCAAGGAAGGGGTTAACACTAGGGGCGATCAAGGGGTTAAATGTGTTCCCTCAGCGTGTTCTAACTGTAGGGGGGATGGGCTGCCTGGGACATGACAGAGATAGCTGTTCCCGATGACCGGGAACAGCAGATCTCTGAGATGTCCCCTGTCAGAACGGTGATCCGCCTTGTTTACAATGGCAGATCCTGGTTCTGCCTCTGTAAACAGCAATCGTGGGCGGGAGAGCCGACCTGCCGCAGTACAAGTACGGTGGCTGGTCGGCATGTGGTTAATAAAGAAATACTATTTTGGATGTCATCCTGAGTGCCGACCATCCCTTTCCTTACACCACTACTACTACTGGTCTTCATGGAAGAAGTGTGGCCAAAAAGCCATACCTCTGACGTGGAAACAAGGAAAATAGGAACTGGGGTGCAGAAAAATCGGAAATATTTGGCTATAGCAGAAGGCAGATTGTTTGCCGAAGGGCTGGGGAGTGGTACAATAATGAGTGTCTGCAGGCAACAATGAAGCATGGTGGAGATTTCTTGCATTTCTGCAAATGGAAGCGGATATTTGGTCAGGAATAGGGCTAGGTTCACACCTGTGAGGCCCTAGAGGGCCACGGTTTGTGCCAGCATTAGAGCCCATTCATTTGAATGGGCTGCTGTGCCCCGTGACACACAGGGAAGAGGTTCCTGCACCATTTTTGAAATCACAGCCTGCACGGGAACCGAAGTCCCAGTACAGGTGCGATATCCAGTGCGGGCGTCGTGCCATTAGGATTAATGGCACCCGCCCGCGGTTCCCGCATTTCTCTGTGTAGGTGATTGCGGCTGCCAGTGGGTCCCACAGCGACACCACCTGCACAAATGTGAACCTAGCCTGATGGTGTCCTCAATGCCGAGAAATACAGGCAGATACTTATCCATCATGCCATGCCATCAGGGTGTGATTGGCCCCAAATTTATTCTGCAGCAGGACAACCCCAAACATACAGCCAATGTCATTAAGAACTATCTTCAGTGTAAAGAAGCACAAGGAGTTCTGGAAGTGATGGTTTGGACCCCACAGAGCCCTGATCTCAACATTACCAAGTCTGTCTGGGATTACATGAAGAGACGATTACATGAAGAAACAGAAGCCTACATCCATAGAAGATCTGGGGTTCGTTCTCCAAGATGTTTGGAACAACCTACCTGCCAAGTTCCTGCAAAAACTGTGTGCAAGTGTACCTAGAAGAATTGATGCTGTTTTTAAAGGCAAAGGGTGGTCACACCAGAATTTTTCACACCTGCCTAAAACTTTTGCACAGTAGTGTATGTTAAAAAAGTCAATAGGGGTGTACTCACATTTTTTTTTTTTTTTTTGTCTGCATATTGCACTGTGGTTTGAACCGACACTCCCATGCACAGATACAGTACATCTGTACTATAGTGCAATACAATGCAAAGTTGTCAACCTTTTGTGTGTGTGTTGCGTGGTGTTATATGAAAAAAAAAATACAGGTCATTTGGAGTTGTGGTGTGCTGCACTGAAAAAAAAATAGTACAGATATTATGGTTGTGTGTTGCAGTGCACTGCCAGCCCTCTTTAAATGAATGGACTGCATAAGCATATTGCACTGTACAAAAACAAGTGCATTAATGTGAATAGGTACATAGCAGGTCGGGGAACTGACTACTCAGGGTTGTATAAATGCTCATCACACAAAATATTCTCCAAGGGCCCATTCACACTATGATGTGCATAAAAGCAGAGGTTCGCCAAGCAGAGCAGAGGTTCGCCTCCCACAGCACGCAACCTTCTGGAACGCGTCCAATGTGCCAGGAGACTGCAGGACCATTCAGAATGCACTACGCATTTCATGTATGCACAGTGGGGAACTGGCTGTGAAACTCCAGGAAGTTACAGCTGGCTTCCCATGTCCAAGATGGTGGCTACAGGTAGGGGCGTTGCTAGGTCTACAAAAGATCTGGGGCTAGAGCCCATAGCAGCGAAGAAAAGAAAGTCATACGCTTGGGCAGGCATACACATTTATACATCCCCAGAGAGCCACCCATTTACATCAGGGTCCCCAGAGCCCCCTCATTACATCAGGATCCCCAGAGAGCACCTCTAATTACATCAGGGTCCCCAGAGAGCCCCCCCCACTTACATCAGGGTCCCCAGAGAGCCTCCCTCAATACATTAGGATCCCCATGGTATTGGCGCTTCAATCATCTTGGCACCATGGTTGGTATGGTGTCAGGATGATTGAAGTACATTATTTCTATTATTACATTGTAATATAAAATTAAATAGTTCAAATCACCATAATGCAGAATCAGTGGGAGCCCTGAGCGTGTCAATTGCCACTGTCACCTGCCACGTCACCTGCCACCACATGCAGCTTGTCACTTGCCATGTCACCTGTCTTCAGATGCAGCTTGTCACGTCACTTCCCATGTCACCTGCCTTCAGATGCAGCTTGTCACTTGTTATGTCACTTGCCACAAGATGTGGATTGTCACTTGCCACCAGGTGCGGATTGTCACTTGCCACGTCACCTGCCACAAGATGCAGATTGTCACTTGCCAGTGATTGCGTCCCTGGTGTCCCAGAGGGCGGGCAGTGAGAGATAATGTAATCTCTCTGCTGCCCAGTGAGGCATTGATGCAGGGAGGGTGGTGAGAGATGATGTTATCTCTCTGCTCGCCCGCCTGCTCACTAGATTGCCTGCCCTCCCACCATCCTGCCTATCCGCTCACTCACCGGGCCCACTCACCATCCTGCCCGCCCGCTAATTTCTCGGGGACCTGGACTGTCTTGTCCATACGCCGGCCCCGCTCACCAGCCTGCCCGCCGGACCCACTCACTGTCCTGCTCATCCGCTCACCCACCGGGCCCGCTCACCATCCTGCCCACGGGGGCAACTTCCCCGTTGCCCCCCCTGGCTCCGCCCCTGTAAGAGACTCGGGGCTGTGGGCCCCAGATTCAGGGCTATAGCCCCAGAAGCCACCCCCTAGCGGTGCCACTGGCACCAGGGACACAAAGACCAGTGAAGAACCAGCCCAGGTGAGGATAGTGCTGGACTGGTAACTACCTATTTAAGTCAGCAGTTGTGGTATTTGTACAGTAACCAAATGATGTGTAAAATAAATAATAACAAAAACTAAAGATAAAAAATAGCTAGATCAAGTTTTGATCTAGATCAGTGTTAGGATAGGGTCAAAAGTCAGAGTAATGCCACGTACACACGATCGCACATTCCGACAACAAAATACATGTTTTTTTTCCCCGACGGATGTTGGCTCAAACTTGTCTTGCATACATACGGTCACACAAATCTTGTCGGAAATTACGAACGTCAAGATTGCGGTGACGTACAACACGTACGAAGGCAAAGAAAAGGGAAGTTCAATACCAAGTGCGCCACCCTTTGGGCTCCTTCTGCTAATCTCGTGTTACTAGAAGTTTGGTGAGAGACAATTTGCGCTTTTCAGATCAGTTTGTGCTTGTGGGTTCGTATATGGTGTTCAGTGCGTGTAGTCAGTTTGCATTTGTTTTTCAGTGCGTATTTTATAGTACATATTTGATTTAGTGTGTTCTTGTCCGCTCGTTTCTGATTTTCAGCTCGCTCTTCTCAGGCCTTTCTGTTTTTCAGTACTTTCTGTCAGTTGCGCCTGAAGCCGGACTTCAAGAAGAAACTCTGACGGCGCTTGAAGCTGGCCGTCCTGCTTGCCCCTCCCCCAAAGCGCCCGCGAAGTAAGTCAGAAGTATGTCAAGTGGAGGGCCACGGATATGCCAGAAAATGTTTAAGAAACATTTTAAAAATACATATTTTTATTTAAACTGAAATAAGATTTCCTTTGATTTACTGCTTGTGATTCTTTTAGCTGTCTCCTAGGTTAGCCAATGGGTCTTTCTTTTTGGCCATTTTCTTCAATACTGCAAACGTAATTTATACATGAGGTGACAATCTCTTCTTCAGCGAACTATTATTATGTTGTGGGTCTGCTACACACACACACCTTGTTTTTGTTATTAATGTATGTAATGCATTACTGATAAAAATATACATAATTTTCAGCACCAAGAATTAATTTTGGTGAGTCACGAAAATGGCATGATTGTGGCAAGCACTGCGGGAGTTATTTACTAAAGGAAAATCCACTTTGCACTCCAAGTGCACTGCAAAAGTGCTCAAGAAATTGCACTGAAAGTGCCCTTGTAGTGCAAAGTGGTTTTGCTTTTAGTAAATAACCCCCATTACAGTGTAAACACCAACTTAGTCCAAAAAATGATATTGAGCATTGAAAGAAGAAGCCACACATTGTTGAGTAGAAAACTTTTTACTCAAAGCACATTCACATATGCATTAGAAAGGGGTTTTTGAACAAACCAACATATTCCAGTAATAACATTTTTGTTTCTGACAGTACAAATAGCCTTTTTTGTGTTAAAGCAGGCATGTTTAAAACCATAAAACAATACACAACTCAGAAAGTGAAGGCAATATCAGACATCAGTATGTCCAAACTGTGTTGATATTGCCTTCATCGGATGGGGTGATGTCACCCCTGTAAAAGCCACATTTTGAAGATGCACACAAATTAAGAGTCAAAATGGGGATTTCCCTCCTGATCCCATGCCTAATGTCAACATGTGCTAGCTCCCATCATCGGTGATCAATGGACACAACCCCTTCCTCTCATCTACTTTAGTTGCGAGGAAGGGGTTGCACCCCCAAAACGCGTACTTTGATATCCTGTGATGGCAGATAGCACATGTTGACACACTGTGTGCGTCTTCAAAATTTGGCTTTCTAAAAAATATTTAAAATGTGTGAAAATAATCAAAATACAAACTAGAAGAATTTTGGGGTGTTTTAGAGTCTGTCTAAAACATCAATGATGTTTTTGATTTTTTTTTCCACATCATTGATGTCTTCCTTGATCTTCTGTAAATCACGATTGCACACCATGATCTCCCCGATGAGGATGTGTGCACTTGCACTTGTGAAATGAGATTCTTCTTCCACAACATCCACATCACCTAAGATTAAAAAACACACCATGTATTATAAATATGCAGGCATCCATCTATTACCTGAAGCTGTGGTCTCAGACACTCACCTGCTGTGGTCACTATTTCGCCCACGTCATAAACCTCTCCTTCCTCCACATCTTCTGGTTGTGGTGTGGGGATTTCCTTTTCTTTAGGAGGTGGGGGGTCCCTGGTGTCCTCAGATGCCCCGAGACTTTTCTCCCCTATGTGAATAAAAAAAAAAAAAAAAAAAAAAAAAGTATACTTAGCACACAGATATTTGATGCGAGAAATAGTAATATGAAACATTGCTTGGAAGTGTCGTACAATTGTCTTTTTTGAGTTCCAAGCTAAAGAGATTATTTTTTTTCCTCTTTATAAAGCTGGAATACTTAATTTTTTTGTACATTTTTCCCCCATGGAGACACCCCTAGTATCCACTGGAGCACCTGTGTGGGACACCCTAAAAAGGGTGTTCTGGTGTCCCACACTAGTGCTCCTGCGTGAAGATGTGTAAACAGCTGCTGAGTGTCCTCCCCTTACACTGAATCAAGTTAGCATTTCATTATAGTTACAAACCCATCTAGACAACAAACTTGTTTTAATACAAATAGGCATGAACAAATGTAGTTAACCTGGATCTGCCAAAAGCATCATATTAGTGGGCAAACGAACGATGTTTACTACGAACAATTACTGTGCCCATGAACCTGAAATTTGCCATTGTAAACTGTACAACAGTAAAGAAAAGCGCATAGAGCAACATGCAAGTAATAACAATAGGAACACACAACAACTACTTACTTTTTTGAAGAACTCTCTTTCTATAATGATCGTGCTCCCTCAATTTGGAGGTCTGACCATCGTTTCCTCAATTGAAGACTTTTCACAACTTTAGTCATGATCTTGGCCTTTCTCACATTTGGGTTTGGGTAAGGTCCATGCTTCCTGTCAGTCGGCCCTCTTCAAGATGTACACCATCTCTATAAAGGACATATTTTAGGCCTTAAATCTCCTCCGGGATCAGGACGTTCGTGGCTCCGGCCTTTCATGGTTGCTGCTGGTGCTGCTGTCTGTATGCACTTGCTCTTTCTCCACCATGTGCTCTCCCACTGCGCCGAAAGACAAGGGGCGGGGAATAGACTAGAAAGAACGTCAGGGGCGGGCGGAGTTTCACGCATGCGCAGTGTATATAAAGCATAACACACGTGCGTCGTACGTACGATCTGTGAGCGGAGGAAGGAGTATCAGAAGCGCCGATCGTTAGAATGAAGGTACAATTTTAACTTGGTGCATCAGTGGCCTATACTGCTTATAGAGGCCTATATTGGGACAAGATTAGGAGAGTTTAGCCTGACATTAGGGTTTGTCTTGTGTTGTGTCTTGCAGAGAAAATGGATCTATTCAATGATGAGGACTTTATCCCCATATCCCTTGATATGTACAGGGAGCTGCCCTGTCTGTGGCAGGTAAACCACCCCTTTTATAACAATAAACCAAAGTGGAAGGCAGCGCTGGATCAATCACTGGAATTTGTGAAGCCGGTGATCCCCACGGCAGACATCCCCTATTTGAAGGCCCTAATTGGTGGTATGAGGAGCACTTATAATAGGGAACGCAAGAAGGTCCAGGATTCCCAGAGATCTGGAGTTGCAGCAGATGACATTTATGTACCCAGGCTGTGGTACTATGACAGACTGCATTTTCTGGCAGGCCAGACTGAACCCAGGCCAGCACTCTCCAATCTTCCTTTAAGGCTTCCTTCCACCTCAGCTGAGGATTCCGACGTCCAACCTGGGCCTTCCAGCCAGGAAGAAGTGGAGGAACCCAGCTTGAGCCAGGTATAGCATTGTTCAAAATATTTCTAGTCAAATCATTAATGATGTTAACTAGATGTTATTATTGATCAGTAATTTCTGATTTTACAAAGTGTTTCACATATGAAACGACAGTAGTGGCCACAAATGATTGGGACAAGAATGAAAAATGCTGGGGTCAGAATGACAGTCTTTTCTATTTAGTAACATTCAATTTGTAACAGTCATGAGCTGAAAATTGTGTATGATTGATGAACCAAAAACTAAAACTATGTCCCTGTTTCATACACAGGAAAGTCTCAGCCAGGAGGAGGCTGTGGAAAGTGGCAGCCAGGAGGAGGCCGCGGAAAGTGGCAGCCAGGAGGTGGCGGGGGTAAGTGGCAGCCAGGAGGTGGCGGGGGTAAGTGGCAGCCAGGAGGTGGCGGGGGTAAGTGGCAGCCAGGAGGTGGCGGGGGTAAGTGGCAGCCAGGAGGTGGCGGGGGTAAGTGGCAGCCAGGAGGTGGCGGGGGTAAGTGGCAGCGAGGAGGTGGCGGGGGTAAGTGGCAGCCAGGAGGTGACGGGGGTAAGTGGCAGCCAGGTCCCTCCCCTCCGCCTTCCAAAAAAAAGTCCCAGGAAGAGGAGTAACCTGGAGGAGGCAGCACTTGGCCTATTTTGGAAGTCTACTGAGGCCCTCAGACTCCCCCCCCCCCCCATAATCCCATAATCAAGAGGACTATGTCTACATGGCAGCCTGCAAAATGGAAAGGAGGAGGGCCAATGCCTCTTATGTGAGGAAGTTATCTTACAAGCCCTAAATAAGGGGTTGAGGGGCAAACTCACAAACCAAAGCCACGTTTGTGAGTTCAACCATGGTCCTCCTCCTCCACAACTACAACACCAGAGCCACAGCCTGGAACCAAGCGTGGAAGAAAGACAAGAAAGTTGTGGCCTGGGTTCAGTCTGGTCTGACAAAAGATGCAGGCTGTGGTAAGACCACAGCCTGGGGACAGATATGTCATCTGCTGCTGTTCCTGATCTCTTGTAGTCCTGGACCGGATTGTGCTCACTATTATAAGGACTCCTCAGGCCACCAATTTTGACTGTAAAATAATTGATGTCTGCCCTGGGGTACAAAGGCTTCGCACATTTAACTAAGTTTCTCCAGCGTTGCCTTCCCCTTTCCTTATGACCCATAATAAATGGCTATTTATTTTTCACAAATACTTGCCTATGTGTTTTACTTCAAAAGGGACAGTTTGTGAGTAGGCAGGTACATTTCAAAAATACAATGTCAAATTAACAAGGGACACCAATACCAACCTTCTTTAGGTTAAAAAATACAAGACAATAATGGTGTTGTGGTAACTTGACACAAAACGAAAGAAAAAAAATTATGGAGAACAATAATAATAAAGAAATCCGTTTGTCAGAACTGTGTGAATATCAGCAGCAAAACAACTTCATTATTCTAGCATTATAAAGAAGAAGAGAATGCGCTGCATTAAAAGATTTTAAAATTTGCAGCGTGACGAATGTGCTATCTCCATTACGAACGCTAGTTTTACCAGACCGAGCGCTTCGTAATTGATTCAGAGCATGCGTGGAACTTTGTGCGTCGGAATTGTGTACATACGATCGGAATTTACGAGAACGGATTTTGTTGTCGGAAAATTTGAGTTCCAGATCTAAAATTTGGTTTGTTGGAAGTTCCGACGGAAAACGTCCGATGAAGCTCCCATCGAACATTTGTCGTCAGAAAATCCGACAGTGTGTACGCAGCATAAGAATCAAAGGTCGAGGTCAGTGAATTATTTTTCAGAAGCAGGACAATTTATTTGGGGTTGTTCTTTGGTGGTAGGTCATGGTGAGAGCAAGAATTATCTACTTGCTGACTGCAATACGCATACAGACAGTACGGTTTGCAATACCGGGGTTATGGCTGAAGATATCACCCATAACCCCAGTATCGCTTTTTTCCACCACCGGCTATCTTTCTCTTGAAAGCAGGGACAGTGTAAAAAAAAAAAAAAAAAAAAAATGTAATGCGCCCCCATCCCTTTGTGCTGATGCAAACGCGTATGTAAGTCACGCACACATATGTAAATGGTTTTGTACCACACATGTATCACCACGAACATTGGAGCGAGAGCAATAATTCTTACATAGTTGGGTTGAAAAAAGTCCATTTTTTTTTTAATTCATTAAAATGTATTTTCCCAAAAGACCGTTTGAAAAAATGCTGTGTAAATATCGTGTGACATAAAAAATTTCAACGATCGCCATTTTATTCTCTCGGGTCTCTGCTGAAAAAAAAAAAATATGTATAATAATAATAAATAACAATAAATATATATATATATATATATATATATATATATACACACACACACACACACAGTGCCTTGAAAAAGTATTTATACCCCTTTAAATTTTCCACATTTTGTCATGTTACAACCGAAAATGTAAATCGATTTTATTGGGATTTTATGTGTTAGGCCAACATAAAGTGGCACATAATTGTGAAGTGGGAGGAAAATGAAAAATAGTTGTCAACATTTCTTACAAATAAATATCTGACAACTATAGTGTGCATTTGTAGTCAGCCCCTTTTACTCTAATACCCCTAACCAAAATCTAGTGGAACCAATAACCTTCAGAAGTCACCTAAGTAGTAAATAAAGTCCACCTGTGTGTAATTTAATCTCAGTATAAATACAGCTGTTCTGTGAAGCCTTCAGAGGTTTATTAGAGAACCTTGGTGAACAAACATCATGAAGGCCAAGGAACACACCAGACAGGTCAAGGATAAAAGTTTAAAGCAGGGTAGGTTATAAAAAAATATCCCAAGCTTTGAACATCTCATGGAGCATTGTTCAATCCATTATCCGAAAATGGAAAGAGTATGGCGCAACTGCAAACCTACCAAGACATGGTCGTCCACCTAAACTGACAGGTCGGGCAAGAAGAGCATTATTCAGAGAAGCAGCCAAGAGGCCTATGGTAACTCTGAAGGAGCTGCAGAGATCCACAGCTCAGGTGGGAGAATCTGTCCACAGGACAACTATTAGTCGCGCACTCCACAAATCTGGCCTTTATGGAAGAGTGGCAAGAAGAAAGCCATTGTTGAAAGAAAGCCATAAGAAGTCCCGTTTGCTGCTTGCGAGAAGCCATGTGGGGGACACAAATATGTGGAAAAAGGTGCTCTGGTCAGATGAGACCAAAATTGGACGCTATGTGTGGAGGAAAGCTAACACTGCACATCACCCTGAAACATGGTGGTGGCAACGTCATGTTGTGGGGTAGCTTTTCTTCAGCAAAGACAGGAAAGCTGGTCAGAGTTGATGGGAAGATGGATGGAGCCAAATACAGGGCAATCTTAGAAGAAAACCTTTTAAGAGTCTGCAAATAACGAGGTTCACCTTCCAGCAGGACAATGACCCTAAACATACAGCCAGAGCTACAATGGAATTGTTTAGATCAGAGATCTCAAAGTGGCGGCCCTCCAGCTGTTGAGAAACTACAAGTCCCATGAGGCATTGCAAGGCTGACAGTTATAAGCATGACTCCTACAGGCAAAGGCATGATGGGACTTGTAGTTTTGCAACAGCTGCAAGGCCACCAGTTTGAGACCCCTGGTTTAGAAGCATATTCATGTGTTAGAATCAGAATGGCCCAGTTAAAGTCCAGACCTAAATCCAATTGAGAATCAGTGGCAAGACATGAAAAAGCTGAGTTAGACTTACCGGTAACTCCTTTTCTGAGAGTCTTCCAGGACAGCCCATGAGACCTAGTGGAACTGGTCTAAGTGGTGAGTTAAAAACCAGAGGGAGAGTGAACAGGTCTTACTTTTTGTTTGCTGGGTTGCATTTTTGGGGCTTTTCCTTTTAGCTTTTCAATCACCTTTTTCTGTCACTTTTTAAATAGCTTTTTTTTTTTTTTTTCTTCTTTGGTTTCAGACTAACAAGGGGAGTGGTTAATTGCTCACAGGTGCTTGAGGGCTATATAACTGTGTAGGACTAAGTGAGCCTGCTCATTGTGAGGCTGCTGGAACTCTGTAAGTGGAACTGGTCTAAGTGGTGAGTTAAAAACCAGAGTTTAACCACTAGGCGCCCGCGCTATAGCAGAAAGACGGCTACAGCGCGGACTCCAATTGCCGGGAGGGCATCCCTGGACGTCCTCCTGTTTACTTCCGCATTGCGCGCTACCGCGGGCGCGCATCGCGGAAGTTTTGTGCTGGCCGTGTCCCTCGGACACGGCCAGTCACAGATCGCCGTAATCGGCCAATGACAGCGGCCGTTTACAGTGCGATTGCTCTACCAATGAGAGAGGATCTCATATGTAAACATATGAGATCATCTCTCATCGCCGGCTCTCCCTCCTCACACAGAGACAGCGTGTGAGGAGGGAGAGCGAACCGCTGCTGCGGTAAGTGTAGAAAAAAAAAAAAAAAAAAAAAAAAAAAAAAAGAAAAATAAAAAAAAGTGTCCCCACTGTTATCTGTCCTGCCATCTGTCCTGCCATCTGACCCTGCCATCTGTCCCCAGTGCCATCTGTCCCCAGTGCCATGTATAAATGCCATCTGTCATCAGTGCCACATAGTGCCATTTGTCATCAGTGCCACCTGTCAGTGTCACGTGCCATCTGTCATCAGTGTCACGTGTCATCAGTGCCACGTATCAGTGCCATCTGTCATCAGTGTCATCAGTGCCACGTATCAGTGCCATCTGTCATCAGTGTCATCAGTGCCACGTATTAGTGCCATCTGTCATCAGTGCCACGTATTAGTGCCATCTGTCATCAGTGCCATCTGTCATCAGTGCCATCTGTCATCAGCGCCACATGTCATCAGTGCCACGTATTAGTGCCATCTGTCATCAGTGTCACGTGTCATCAGTGCCACGTATTAGTGCCATCTGTCAGTGCCACGTATTAGTGCCATCTGTCAGTGCCACGTATTAGTGCCATCTGTCATCAGTGTCACGCATTAGTGCCATCTGTCATCAGTGCCACATCAGTGTCAGTGCCACGTATCAGTGCCATCTGTCATCAGTGCCACGTATCAGTGCCATTTGTCATCAGTGCCACGTCAGTGTCACATGTCATTGTCCTGGTTCTCCAAGGCCTTCAAAAGTGTAATAGGTAGTCAACAAGTCAGATGTGTAATTTATGCTCCTAGAACACGTGATGGCGCTCCCTGCATGTTGGGCCTCTCTATGTGGCCAGGCTGTGAAAAAGTCTCACACATGTGGTATCGTAATACTCAGGAGGAGTAGCAGAATGTATTTTGGGGTGTCATTTGTGGTATACACATGCCATGTGAGAGAAATAACCTATTACAATGACAATTTTGTGGGGGGAAAAAAAAAAAAATCTTCATTTTGCAAAGAATTGTGGGAAAAAATGACAACATCAAAAACCTCACCATGCATCTTACTAAATACCTTAGAATGTCTACTTTCAAAAAAGGGGTCATTTGGGGGGTATTTGTACTTTCCTGACTTGTTCGGGTGGCAAGAAATGAGATAGGCCACCATTACATCAGGTGTGATCAATTTTTTATGATTTGCACCATAACTTGTAGACTCTCTAACTTTCACAAAGACCAAATAATATCCACTAATTTGGGTTATTTTTACCAAAGATATGTAGCAGTATAAATTGTGGCCAAAATTTATGAAGAAAAATTACTAATTTGCAAAATTTTATCACAGAAACAAAGAAAAATGCGTTTTTTTTCAAAATTTTCGGTCTTTTTTCATTTATAGCGCAAAAAATAAAAAACCCAGAGGTGATCAAATACCACCAAAAGAAAGCTCTATTTGTATGAAAAAAGGACAAAAAATTCATTTGGGTACAGTATTACATGACTGAGTAATTGTCATTCAAAGTGTGAGAGCGCTGAAAGCTGAAAATTGGTCTGGTCACGAGGGGGGTTTAAGTGCCCAGTTGTCAAGTGGTTAAAACAGAAGGTTATAACAGGGGTCATAGTACCTGTGTAGTGTAAGTACCTGAGTGTTGTCTGAGTAGTGTGTGTGGATCGTTAGTACTTGTGTATTGTGTACTGTATACTTGTGTATTGAGAGTCCACGTAGGTCTGTGAGTACCTGTGTATTTTGTTGTGTACCTGTGTATTGTCTTGAGTATTAGTGCCAGGAAGCTATCTGTTAGGTAATTTGAACAGGGTAAAATCCCCAATCCTCACTAAATTTAATAGGTACGATGCCCGGCGGGTGTGGAGAGGCGACTCTTTGTACATCTTGCTGCATGTATGCGTTCCTTGATCATCCGATCGAGGGAGAAGCACATCGTTTCCCTGGAAGCCCAGGTTCTGAATCTGGGGAAGCAACTGTCAGCACTGAGAAGTCCCTCCATACTAAAGGAGAGCCAGGAACGTACACCGCAGGTGCCGGCAGGGGCCAGCACAGAGGCGGGTGGAGACAAAGAGGTGCAGGCACTAGCAAAGAGTAGATGGGTGACAGTCAGGAGGGGTAGATGGGGAAGTGCCAGGGAGGCCGATCCAGGACTGGAGTATCCCAATAAGTACGCTCCATTGAGTGACATTGGTGAAACCAGTCAGGGGCCAGCACTGCTGGAGCGAAGGGACTCTCCTAGCTGCCGGGGGAAGAACTCCTCCAGTGAGAGTGGGGGGGCAGCAAAGGGAAAGGAAAGACAGATTCTGGTGGTAGGGGACTCCATTCTTAGAAGGACAGAGAGGGCAATCTGTAACCAAGACCTGAAGCGCCGAACAGTATGTTGCTCGGGTTCGGCACATCACGGATCTTGTGAACAGATTACTGGGAGGGGCTGGGGAAGACCCAGCTGTCATGGTGCACGTTGGCACCAATGACAAAGTCAGAGGCAGATGGAGTGTCCTAAAGAACGATTTTAGGGACTTAGGAGCTAAATTGAGGAAAAGGACCTCCGAGGTAGTATTCTCAGGAATACTACCGGTACATTGAGCCACACCAGAAAGGCAGAGGGAGATTAGGGAAGTTAACAAGTGGCTGAAGAGCTGGTGTAGTAAGGAGGGGTTTGGGTTCCTGGAGGACTGGGCCGACTTCTCAGTCGGTAACCGGTACTATAGAAGGGACGGACTGCACCTAAATGAGGAGGGTGCAGATCTGCTGGGAATGAAGATGGCCAAAAAGTTAGAGGGGTTTTTAAACTAGGCAATGGGGGGGGGGGGGGGTCCAGAGGCAGAGATAGCCAGCGCGGAAGATATTCCAGAGGGTAGTATTGGGGGCATTAGTGGTAGGTTAACCAAAGCACAGAAACACAAGGTGAGTATAGTAGCAAGTCCTAGTTGCAATCTCGAAACACCCAACACGAGGACAATATGCGACCGGTCTAAACTATGTGGCATGTTCACCAATGCCAGGAGCGTGGCGGACAAGATGGGTGAACTAGAGATACTGTTGTACGAGGAGGATTTGGATTTTGTGGGAATTTCAGAGACCTGGTTCAACAGCTCTCATGATTGGCTGGCAAACATTCAAGGGTATACCCTATACCGCAAGGATAGAGAGGGTAAAAAAGGGGGAGGGGTATGCCTATATATCAAGAATAATGTACAAGTGAATGTGAGAGATGACATCACTGAGGGAGCTAGAGAGGAGGTGGAATCCTTATGGGTAGAGCTCCAAAGGGATGAAGCTAAGAGGAAAATAATACTGGGAGTATGCTATAGGCCCCCTAACCTGAGGGAGGAAGTAGAGACAGATCTCCTATCACAATTTGGATTAGCAGCAAGGATGGGAAGTGTTATCATAATGGGGGATTTTAATTATCCAGACATAGACTGGGCGGAGGGAACCGCGCATTCATTTAAGGCTCGCCAGTTCCTTAATGTCTTGCAGGACAATTTTATGGGTCAGATGGTAGACGCACCAACTAGAAATAAAACATTACTGGATCTACTGATTACCAACAATACAGACCTGATCACGGATGTGGAAATACGGGGCAATTTAGGTAACAGCGATCACAGGTCAATTAGTTTTAGTATAAATCACACAAATGGAATACAAAGACACTGAATTTCAAAAGAGCCAACTTCCCTAAACTACAAACCTTGTTAAAAAGGCATAAAATATTAGGAACAAAGAATATGGAGGAGAGATGGGTTTGCTTTAAGAGCATATTAAATAAGGGCATTAGCCAATGTATCCCATTGGGTAATAAATTTAAAAGAGCGAACAAAAGTCCTGGATGGCTTAACTCCAATGTAAAAATGCATATAAAAGCAAAGGAGAAGGCCTTCAAAAAATACAAGGTTGAGGGATCATCCTCAGCATTCAGACTTTATAAAGAATGCAACAAGAAATGTGAGGGTGCAATTAGGACAGCTAAGATAGAACATGAAAGACACATAGCGGAAGAGAGCAAAAAAAAAAATCCCAAGAAATTCTTTAAGTATGTAAACAGTAAAAAAGGGAGGACAGACCATATTGGCCCCATAAAGAATGAGGAAGGACATCTGGTTACAAAGGATGGTGAGATGGAGAAGGTATTGAATGTATTCTTCTCCTCAGTCTTCACGAGTGAATCTGGGGGCTTCAGTAACCAAAACTGCAGTGTTTATCCTCATGACACAACACAGGAAGCACCTCCATGGTTAACAGAGGACAGAATTAAAATTAGACTTGAGAAACTTAACATTAATAAATCACCGGACCAGATGGCTTGCATCCGAGGGTACTTAGGGAACTCAGTCAAGTGATTGCCAGACCGTTGTTCCTAATTTTTACAGATAGTCTACTGACTGGAATGGTACCAGCTGATTGGCTTTTCTCCAATGTAGCACCAATATTTAAAAAGGGCCCAAAATACATCCCTGGGAATTACAGACCAGTTAGCCTAACATCAATAGTATGTAAACTCTTGGAGGGGATGATAAGGGACTATATACAAGATTTAAGTAATAAGAATGGTATCATTAACAGTAATCAGCATGGATTCATGAAGAATCGTTCTTGCCAAACCAATCTATT
Organism: Aquarana catesbeiana; assembly: GCF_042186555.1. Taxonomy (NCBI): domain Eukaryota; kingdom Metazoa; phylum Chordata; class Amphibia; order Anura; family Ranidae; genus Aquarana; species Aquarana catesbeiana. The sequence continues at coordinate 368,189,070 of NC_133324.1, read as the reverse complement.
AACCTTCTATGAGGAGGTGAGTTGCCATCTAGATAAAGGAAGGCCCATAGACGTGGTGTATCTGGATTTTGCAAAAGCATTTGACACAGTTCCCCATAAACGTTTACTGCACAAAATAAGGTCCGTTGGCATGGACCATAGGGTGAGTACATGGATTGAAAACTGGCTACAAGGGTGAGTTCAGAGAGTGGTGATAAATGGGGAGTACTCAGAATGGTCAGGGGTGGGTAGTGGGGTTCCCCAGGGTTCTGTGCTGGGACCAATCCTATTTAATTTGTTCATAAACGATCTGGAGGATGGGATAAACAGTTCAATCTCTGTATTTGCAGATGATACTAAGCTAAGCAGGGCAATAACTTCTCCACAGAATGTGGAAACCTTGCAAAAAGACCTGAACAAATTAATGGGGTGGGCGACTACATGGCAAATGAGGTTCAATGTAGAAAAATGTAAAATAATGCATTTGGGTGGCAAAAATATGAATGCAATCTATACACTGGGGGGAGAACCTCTGGGGGAATCTAGGATGGAAAAGGACCTGGAAGTCCTAGTAGAGGATAGGCTCAGCAATGGCATGCAATGCCAAGCTGCTAACAAAGCAAACAGAATATTGGCATGCATTAAAAAGGGGATCAACTCCAGAGATAAAACGATAATTCTCCCACTCTACAAGGCTCTGGTCCGGCCGCACCTGGAGTATGCTGTCCAGTTCTGGGCACCAGTCCTCAGGAAGGATGTACTGGAAATGGAGCGAGTACAAAGAAGGGCAAAGCTAATAAAGGGTCTGGAGGATCTTAGTTATGAGGAAAGGTTGCGAGCACTGAACTTATTCTCTCTGGAGAAGAGACGCTTGAGAGGGGATATGATTTCAATATACAAATACCGTACTGGTGACCCCACAAATAGGGATAAAACTTTTTCGCAGAAGAGAGTTTAACAAGACTCGTGGCCACTCATTAAAATTAGAAGAAAAGAGGTTTAACCTTAAACTACGTAGAGGGTTCTTTACTGTAAGAGCAGCAAGGATGTGGAATTCCCTTCCACAGGCAGTGGTCTCAGCGGGGAGCATTGATAGCTTCAAGAAACTATTAGATAAGCACCTGAATGACCGCAACATACAGGGATATGTAATGTAATACTGACACATAATCACACACATAGGTTGGACTTGATGGACTTGTGTCTTTTTTCAACCTCACCTACTATGTAACTATGTAACCTAGGGCTCCTCCTACCAGGACAGGAAACACGTTAAATCCCTGCGGAGAAAAGGGTGGTCCTCCAGGCCCCATGTCAGTATTTCTCAAGAACCGTAGGATGTACCTGCAAAACATATGCATAATACACATAACTCAAGACATAACCGGGTGGGAATCAGGCTGTCCTGGAAGACTCTCAGAAAAGGAGTTACCGGTAAGTCTAACTCAGCTTTTCTCAATGTGTCTTCCAGGACAGCCCATGAGACCATGAGCCAGAACTTACTAGTCTACGGAGGGACAACTGCCTGAAGGACCTTTACGACCAAATGCCTGCTCCTGAGAAGATAGGAGGTCTAGGCGATAATGTTTAACGAAGGTCGAAAAACTGGACCATGCGGCAGTCTTGCATATTTGTTCCGGTGAGGCTCCAGCCCTTTCAGCCCAAGATGCAGACAAGGCTTTTGTTGAGTGCACATTGACAAAAGGTGGAGAAACCTTCCTAACCCCGTAGGATTCCGAAAAAGCTCGCTTTATCCACCCAGCTAAGGTGGCTTTGGATGCTACCTTTCCTTTGTGTGCTCCTGAAAAAGAGAACAAAGCGTCTGTTTTGCTAAAGGTCTTGGTGACCTCTAGATAGACGAGAAGAACTCTTCTAATGTATAAAAACATTTTTTTTTTTTTTGTCGCCCTTCGGCATACTGCAAGTGGTTGGCAGCACAATATGCTTTGATCTGAGGAAGGTGATGGCCACCTTAGGCAAAAAAAACCCGATCTGTCTTTAAAACAATCCGATCCTCAAAGATTGTGAGGAAAGGCTCCCTAACTGAAAGAGCCTGTAGTGAGGTAATTGCCACAAGGAAAATGGTCTTTAGATTAAGTAGTTTACCAGAAATATCCTCCAGGGGCTCAAAAAGGAAATTCTATTAGACTCTGAAGCACCAGGGACAGGTCCCAGGTAGGACAAGTATCTAACACAGGGGTCTCAAACTGGCGGCCCTCCAGCTGCTGCAAAAGTCCCATCATGCTTCTGCCTGTGGGAGTCATGCTTGTAACTGTCAGCCTTGCAATGCCTCATGGGACTTGTAGTTTCGCAACAGCTGGAGGGCCACCAGTTTGAGATCCCTGATCTAACAACTACTGGTCTAGATCTAGATATTGATTTAAAGAATCTAGCTATAGTGGGATTTTCCAAGAGAGAATAATGAAGAAAACACTAATAGCTGCCGCCTGTACCTTTAAAGTACTAAACGGAATGATCTTTGTCGACCCCCTCTTGAAAAAAAATCAAAATTGAATGAACATCATGAGTTAATCTTTGATTTTCAGATAACTATGAGTTAAATTTCTCCCAGAGTTTGGAATATATAGGTCTAGTAACTAGCTTTCTGCAATCTACTAGGGTTTTGACTACTTTTTCTGAAAACCCATGGGCGCTTAGTATTTTTTCTTCAGATACCAAGCCGTCAAGTTTCAAGAAGCCACCTGTGGGTGCGATACTGGACCCTGAGACAAGTCTTGTCACTTCGGGAGGCTGAGCTGCGGCTCTGAAACCAGTCTGCAAGAGAGAAAACTATGGCTTCTTGAGACAAAAAGGGGCCATTAAGATGAGATTTGTCTCCTCTAGAAGAAATTTCCGGAGGACTTCCAGAATTAGCCTGATCGGCGATAAGGCAGAGGCTGAATGGCCACAGATTCACATGAGCATTGATCCCCAACAATTAATCTGCTGGGTTCAGGGGAAAGAACTTTTCTGTTTTGCAATTGCTCTGATTTGCGAAAAGATCTGCTTCGGGAGATCCCCATCTGTCAGCAAGTCCTCCAAATGAAGGGACCAATTGTCCCCACACACCTGGTAGTGGCTAAGGTAATCTGCACGATAGTTTTGTGTCCCTTTCAGGTACACTGCTGTGATCGAGGCCAGATTCCCTTCTGCTCATAAGATCCCCTAAGCTTTAGATTGAAGCATCTGACTTCTCGTACCTCCTTGTTTGTGGAGGTATGCAACAGTAGCGATATTGTTGGATAGAATCTGGAGATTGTGACACCGGATTTCCATCTGAAATGCTTCCAAGGCTCTCTGAACCGCTAGAAGCTCTCTGATTCAATGAAGCTCTTGCTTTTAACCTTAGCGGAGCCAGCACCCCTCCCAACAACTCTGTAAAGATGCGTTTGGCTCCAGACAATCCAAAGGTTAGGGCCTGGAATTGAAATCTCTGTCCCCATCTTGACTGCTAGTCTCAAAAATTTCTGGAAAGCTGGATGTATAGGGATGTTCAAATAGGCATCCCTCATACCCAAAGTGGCCATGAAGCAGTTCAGGTGAAGCAGATTTTTGATTGAAAACACTGCTTCCATGCGAAAATGCTTGTACCTGATTGAGCGGTTTTGAGACTGGAGGTTCAGGATAAGCGATACTTTCCCGACGGCTTCATGATGACAAAGATATAAGAATAAAAGCCCTTGCCTTGATCCGATTGGGGGACCGGGATCAGGACTCTGATCTATTCACGAAAAAAATTCTGGCCGAATTCACCAAGGCCGAGGTCCTAGCAGTCATTCTAACGGACTCTGCAGAAGAATATGCCAAAAAGCCTACTGCCCAAAAGAGGAGGGAAGGATTTCAGAATTTGTTCTCTTGAAGTTCCTGCCGAAAGACAGGTCTGTATTTGTGTCATACTTATAGGTTTCTGGCTACACAAATGGATGTTAGGGCTGGTTTAAGATTAGTAATGGATGAATCCCAGGCCCTGCGTAGGATATCTCCTCTTCTATCCATCAGATCCCCAGGTGTGCCCATATCGTCAAACGCTAGGTCTGTGTTTTTTGAAACTTTTGAACGAGGTGTGTCTAACTTGGGGCTTTTGTTCCAAAGTTGCGCTGAGTCCTCTTCAAACAGAAACCTTTTTAGGTTACTGGGAAAAAAAAAAAGTTTTTCTCTCTGGATTTCCCCACTCCAGCTTGATTGTATCAAGAAGGGAACTATGTACGGTTAAAACTCTAGCCTTTTTCTTATGCAGGCCTTCATACATAAGGTCATATTTAGACATTTGTACCTTCTCTCCTCCTCTATATCAGGGGTTGTATAGATAGCCTTCAACAAGTCAACATCCTCCAACGACAGCTTGTAGCTAGAGCCTCTGATAGATTATCTATCCCTGGGCCCTGCATCTGATCCCGATTCTTCCTGAGAAGAACAGGAAGATCTAGTTTCTACCTCAGAATCCTCACTCTCCGCGCTCTGTGGTTGAGCACTAGGACTGGCTGAAGTCCTATCTGGAGATGGCCCCTGAGAGGGGACCTTTATTTTAGCAATTAGGGTTTTAAAAGAGCTGAACGTTGAAGTTAGCTCATCCCTAACTGAAGTCAGCAATTTCTAGACAGGAAACAACTGGGTCATCCTTGACTAGGCTGTCTATACAAGTGCAGTAGACAGCTTTGCTCCATGAGGAGCTCAATTTGTTTCCGCAAACTGCACATTTCCTTTTTGGTGGCTGCGCTAACAAAAAAATGACCTAGGGTGTAATTTAAGCCACTCTAACTCCATAACACCCCGTGCAGGAGAGAGGAAAATGTGCCCCTTTCACAACTTCCACAGGGTATAAGGGGGAAACTCTCACAGGATGTGCAAGGAAGTACAAACACTTCAAGCTTACCTGTGAGCTGCTGGTGCCTGCATCCGCTGCCTGCGCAGGTGCTGCAGAGGAATTTATGCTGCCCGCTTAGGTGATCCACAGCCTCTGCTGAGTCTTTACTCTTTTAAAACACCAGCCTACCAGCATCCCTGTTCACGCAGCTTTGAGACAGGAACCAGCGTCTCTGGCGCCCACTGATGACATCAGCGGCCCTGGAAGTGCTCCGGAGGCATTTTCTGTGGGCCAGCTTGGAGAGCATAGCTCTGCCCGCCCCCCCTGCGCCTTCTTTCTCTTTTACCTGCACATACAGCCAGGCTGTCAGCAGGGAAACAAGCCACCATGGGACTCGCACTCTAAGACACAGGCAATCACCACGGTCCTGGCCTTCCCCAGGCCCTGAGAACAAGAACAGCAGCCACCAACCTACTCCCCGGTGGAGGTGCCGCTCTGGGTAGAAGACAAGGTGTGAATATTCCCCAACATCCACAGGAGCCATGCTCATGACCCTAGGGAAACCAGATTCCCCAGTCCAGAGGAAACGCTAATACGGTCATGGGGCCTGGAGGACCGGCCTTTTATCCGGTGGGGGTTAACGTGTTTCCTGTCCTGGTAGGAGGAGCCCTAGGTCTCATGGGCTGTCCTGAAAGACGCCTTGAGAAATTGCTGTTCAGAGACGCTCTCCATCCATTCTGACAGAGCTTAAACTATTTTGCAAAGAAGAATGGGCAAAAACTTCACTCTCTAGATGTGCAAAGCTGGTGGAGACATACCCAAAAAGACTTGCAGCTATATTACTGTGAAAGGTGGTTCTACAAAGTATTGACTAGGGGAGTTGAATATAAAAGCACGCCACACTTTTAAGATATTTGCAAAAAAACAAAAAAATGTGAAAATAATTTTCCTTCCACTTCACAATTATGTGCCACTTTATGTTAGTCGATCAGATAAAATCCATTTAAATTTTTGGTTGTAACAAGACAAAATGTGGAAAATTTCAAGGGGTATGAATACTTTTGCAAGGCACTGTATACAGTATATAATATTTAGGGGTTCCAAGTAATTTTATAGAAAGAAATACGGATTTAAACTTGAAAGCAAAAAGTGCCAGAAAAAGCCTGGCCTTCAAGTGGTTGAAGTGTAACTCCACTTTTGCTGAGAAAAAAAAAATCCCCTTTGGGTGATCTATGTACATTGCAAGGATCTTAACAAACTTTGCTGCAGATTCCTACGTTCTGGTATTCTGAAGAAATCCCTGTTTGTTCCCCTGTGCTGAGTAAGTCTGATGGGAGTGGTTTCATAATTATCAATCAGCTGTGCACCTGCAGGCCTCTAATGAGGAAAATTGCAGGGCCTGTATTCCTTTAGCCATGATTTCCTATTGAAAGTATGTCACCAGGAGATGCCAGAAATCTGACTTGTATCTTGGTGCAGACTTCTGGGAAAATTGGTGAGCCAATCACACAAGCAGGAAATTATGTTTCTAGGGGCATTCTGTATACAAAACACCTCCAGGTAGCCAGATTGCATTTTCAGAAAATTGCAGAGCTGCAGATTGAAAAGGAAAGGTAATTTTTAATAACATTCAACTACAATATGACTTGTGTCGCAATTGTATACGCTATATTATTTTATCTTTATTTGCGATTTTTTTTCCCATGAAAGTGGAGTTACCCTTTAACCGCTTCCCGTCCGGCCCATAGCAAAATGAAGGGTGGGCGGTGGTTCAGTTATCCTGACTGGGTGTCATATGATGTCCAGCAGGATAACATGCCAGGGCGAGTGCGGCTTATCAGTCTGACACGCCGCATTACCGATCGTGGTAAGAAGCCTCTGACAGAGCCTTTTTACCACGTGATCAGCTGTGACCAATTACAGCTGATCATCACATGAACCAGGTAGTGCTGGTAAACGCTGACAGGGATCGGCGGCTCTCCCTGTCAGGGGGGGTCTATGCTGATTACACATTGTCATATGACGCCCAGTCAGGATAACTGAACCACTTCCCGCCCGTCAATCTGCTATAGGCCGGACGGGAATTGGTTAAACAGCTAAATTTAAAAAAATCTGATTTGTGCCAGTTCTCATTTGATTTAACCACTTCCCGACCAGCCACCATCATACTGCGGCAAGGTGGTTCGTTCCCGCAAATCGCTGTACGTTGGTGCAGGAACTCAATTTTGTGGCCAGCGGGGGAGCCAATTAGTGGGTCTGGTGAACTCTATGTCCGCTGGCCACCCGCGATCATTGCCCATAGTGACAGAACGGGGATCTGCCTATGAAACCAAGGCAAATCTCCGTTCTGAAAGGGGAGATCACACAGATCCTGCCTTTCTGCCATGCAGGAAGACGGATCTGTGCGTTTCCCCAGTCACACAGTCCCCCATACAGTTAAAACACACAGCGAGGGAAGACATTTACGTGTTAACCCCTTCCCTGCTAGTGTCATTAGTACAACAGTGCATATTTTTAGCACTGGTTACTGTAATAATGTCACTGGTTCCCAAAAAAAAAAAAAAAATAGTGTCAAAAACGTCAGTAAGGTGTCCAATTTGTCCGCCGCAATCCTGCTAAAAATCACTGATCGCCACCATTACTAGTAAAAAAAAAAAAAAAAAAAAAATTAATAAAAATGCCATAAATCTATCCCCTATTTTGTAGACACAATAACTTTTGCACAAACGTTTATTGCAATTTTTATTACCAAAAATATGTAGCAGAATACATATCAGCCTAAACTGATGAATACATTTTTTTTTTTACTTTTTTGGGGGGGAAATGTTTTATAGCAGAAAGTAAATTTTTTTTTTTTCAAAACTGTCGCTTTTTTTTTTGTTTATAGCGCAAAAAAAAAACAAAAACGCAGGGGTGATCAAATACCACCAAAATAAAGCTCTATTTGTGGGGGGGGGCATCAATTTTGTTTGGGTACAGTGTAACATGACCGTGCAATTGTCAGTTAAATGGACACAGTGCCATATCGTAAAAAATGGCCTGGTCATTTAGGCTCCATTTAGCGCGTTTTTTGATGCATTTTGCAGAAATGCACGGGAATTTTTTAACATGGGTTCCTATGGAACATGTTCACATCAATGCCTTTTTGTTTCTCTGCATTTTTGGAAAGGGTCAGGGACTTTTTTTCATGCAAAATGCAGCGTTTTGCATGTAATAGAATTCAATGGACAAGCATCAAAAACGCAAGTGCACCGTTTTTGCAGCGTTTTTGATGCGTTTTTTTTTTTTTTTTAGACTGTAAAAAAAAAAAAAAAAAAACGCAAAACGCAAATCGCGGCAAAAACGCCGCAAATACGCTGCTCAAAAACGTGGCAAGCATGAAAAAAAAAACCTCCAAAAACGCTCAAAAGCAACATACATAGGTTTGAATCGAGCCTAAGGGGGTAAATCCCTCCGGGCTGAAGTGGTGTAAAAAAAAAAAAAAACCACAACTACTACATTTTTCCTAACAAAACCATGGTGTAATCCACCTGAAAACATTTAGTTGCGATGACCTGTACAGTTTTACTAACACAAGTCAAAGTTGCAAAACAGTGTTTAAGCATTAAGATTTTTGTTTTACCCTCTGTCATGAAGGGGTTAACCATCAACCGAAATCCACTTGCCCGTGTATGTGGTATGTTGATTGTGTGGACTGTTGACTATAGATCAATTATTCCTACTGGAATAATTTATTGGAGCATGTATAGCTACCATAAGGCCCCTTTCACAAGGGCGGCTGTTCTGCCGCTGTTAAAAGCATGTTTTGTTATTTTGAAATTCAGAGAATCCTGGCAGCATTCACTTGCAGTTGTACATTGCGATTAGCTGCGTTTAGAACATTCTTGCCATTTCCGATGGGCTTCCTGTTTTCTTTCCTTGTTGCCACTGCTATCTGCAGGAGAAATAGTACACTGCGATTATGTGCAGATAGCTGCGCTAAATCGTTCCTGGACGCATTCAACTTTATTTTTTCTATCTGCAAAAAAAAACGCACGTAACGGAACCATCACTAAACGCAGGCCATAGGAAAGCATTGTGTGCATTTAGCTGGGGTAGATAACTTCATCTGTCCGCAGCTAAAAGCACAATTCGATCCGCCTGTGTGAAAGGGGCTTGTGGACCGTACAGACGATCCGAATATTGGACGAAAACGGCCGTCCGAGGAAGAATCGTACGATTTTCAGATCGTGTGTACACTACTTTCAACATCTGAGCACAACAATTCATCCGATAATATTCGATCGCACACGCACGAAAATTTTCCTTGTACGATTCCAGATCGTACAATTTTCGTTTAGTCAGTATAGTTGTTGCCCGAAAATGCAATACAAATACGTTACAACACATGACATCACTTCCGAATTTTTTTTTCTGTTGTACGAGATTTTTCATGACTTTATCTACCTATTCAATTTGGACTATTAAGCAAAAACAGTCGTACAGTATTCGGATCATGTGTATGGATCTGATCATACAATCAGCTTTAGATCTAATCAAACAGGAGGAGCCACCTATCCCATCCATTTCCAGACAGGTCCTTGCACTACATACTTGTTGATGGATCTAATGCAGCAGAGGTTGCACAATCAAATTGTAACATGTATAGTGAGAGCTACAGCACACAATACACCCAAGGCTAATTCTGATCTTTATTTTACCATACAAATACGTTACTCCTGCCATTCTAAAAATACGAAAACATACAAAGCTGACAGCTTTACTGTAACATGCACACAACGTATTGTACATAGACATTGGTGACTACGTTCTAGCTAGAATGACAATACTCGGCACTGGAGACTACTACTTGATCCCTGACCTACACTCATCCAAAACAAACCAAGCATACAGAGTAGGAGCAACAAAGGACGCCCGGAAACCGGCTCCCTGTGTACAGAACAGCTGCCCGTCCCATAACAAGACTCCACACACACCATGACCCTCCACATATACATACACTGCCATGTGCCGCCGAGAACCCGGAACATCCAATAGCCGCCTCTGATAGGGCGCAGGGAGGATGGGGGCGGGGTTTGGACGGGAAGGTCTGTATGAGTTTGGCGCCAAGTGAGAAAGTTGTGTTGCTTTGATTGGAGAAATGTGTGTGAGGTGCTGCTGCTGTTCTCCTTGACTCCTATAATGGACGATGCTACTTTGTATAAGGCTGAAGAAACAGCCAAGTGTATGGCTGCTCTAGTCCAGCGTTAGTCAGTGTGTGTGCTTTTCTTTTCTTATAATTCAGAATGAAAGCACGTCAGTGGCTTTAGTAAACGTGTGGCAGAGCAAAACAAGTACTGAACCTTGGGCTGGGTTGTGAAAAAGAAATTTTTCTATTTATTGTCGATGAAAAAAGAATTGTCCCCTTGTAACACGGGAAATAGAAATACCATAGAAGAGAAGTCAAGCCAGGAAACAAAATCTGCAAAATACTAGTTTGAAAATAAAGGCAAATCTGCTTTGCACTACAAGTGCACTTGGAAGTAAAATCGCTGTAGATCTGAGGGGGACATGCAAGGGAAATAAAAAACAGCATTTTAGCTTGCACATGATTGGATGATAGAATCAGCAGCGCTTCCCCTCATTTCAGATCTACAGCAACTGCACTTGTAGTGCAAAGTGGATTTGCCTTTAGTAAATCAACCAAAAGTGTCTATTTGTAGTGAATAACACATACAAATAATAACATAAATTGCAAATGGTTGCATCCAAGTGAAAGCTTGGTGGGAGTAAACTCCCTTGGCTGATTTTTACCTATAGGTAAACGGTCAGGGGCGTTGCTGGGTCTGCAAAAGATCTGTGTCTAGAGCCCCTTGCAGCAAAGTAAAAAAAGTCATACGCTTGGGTGGGCATACACATGTATATAATATACGTGTGTGTGTGTATATATACAGTGAATGTAAAAAGTCTACACACCCCTGTTAAAATGTCAGGTTTGTGTGCTGTAAAAAAAAAAAGAGACAAAGATAAATCATTTTAGAACGTTTTCCACCTTTAATGTGACCTATAAACTTTACAATTGAAAAACAAACTGAAATCTTTTAGGGAGGGGAAGTAAACATTAAAAAAAAACTAAAATATTGTGGTTGCAAATGTGTGCACGCCTTCTTGTAACTGGGGAAGTAGCTGTGTTCAGAATTAAGCAATCACATTCAAACTCATGTTAAATAGGAGTCAGTACACACCTGCCATCATTTAAAGTGCCTCTGATTAACCCCAAATAAAGTTCAGCTTTTTTAGTAAGTCTTTCCTGTCATTTTCTTAGTTGCATCCTACAGCAAAAGCCATGGTCTGCAGAGAGCTTCCAAAGCATCAGAGGGATGTCATTGTTAAAAGGTATCAGTCAGGAGAAGGCTACAAAAGAATTTCCAAGGCATTAGATATACCATGGAACACAGAGAAGACAGTCATCATCAAGTGGAGAAAATATGGCACAACAGTGACAGTACCAAGAACTAGACGTCACTACAAAATTGATGAAAAGACGAGAAGAAAACTGGTCAGGGAGGTTGCCAAGAGGCCCACAGCAACATTAAAAGAGCTGCAGGAATATTTGGCAAGTACTCGCTGTGTGGTACATGTGACAACAATCTCCTGTATTCTTCGTATGTCTGGGCTATGGAGTAGAGTTGCAAGACGAAGAAAAACATCTAAGCTTGGCTAAATTTAGCAAAAATACATCGGAAGCATGTGGGAAAATGTGTTATGGTCCAAAGAAACCAAGGTTGAACTTTTTGGCCATAATTCCATAAGATATGTTTGGCGCAAAAACAACACTGCACATCACCACAAGAACACCATACCCACAGTGAAGCATGGTGGTGGCAGCATCATGCTCTGGGGCTGTTTTTCTTCAGCTGGAACAGGGGCCTTAGTCAAGTTAGAGGGAATTATGAACAGTTCCAAATACCAGTCAATATTGGCACAACACCTTCAGGCTTCTGCTAGAAAGCTGAACTTCATCTTTCAGCATGACAACGACCCAAAGCATACATCCAAATAAACAAAGAAATGGCTTCACCAGACGAGGGCTGGGCACAGGAAATGCCCTCACAGACTGACAGATTTTGAGTGTTTTTGCAAAGAAGAGTGGGCAAATATTGCCAAGTCAAGATGTGCCAAGCTGATAGACTCATACCCAAAAACACTGAGTGCTGTAATAAAATCAAAAGGTGCTTTAAAGTATTAGTTTAAGGGTGTGCACACATATGGAACCATATTATTTTATTTTTACTATCCTCCACCTAAAAGATTTCAGTTTGTTCAAGTGAGTTGTACAGTTTATAGGTCATATTAGAGGTGGAAAAAGTTCTGAAATGATTTCTTTGTCTCATTTATTTTACATCACAGAAAGCTGACATTTTAACAGGGGTTTGCATGCTTTTTATAACCACTGAGTGTGTGTATGTGTGTATATATATTCTCTATCTCTCAGGGTCCCCAGAGCCCCCATTGTTATATCAAAGTCCCCAGAGAGATCCCCCGTTACATCAGGGTCTCCCAGAGAGCCTTCCCTTACATCAGGGTCCCCAGAGAGAGGGCGGGAAGTGAGATATGCACAGTGAGGGTGGAACAGCGGTGATGCAGGGCTGGTGGTGAGAGATTGCCATCTCTCTGCTCTCTTGCCCGCCCATTCTCAATATTAATTTGCTAATGGCACACAAGTGGGTGGGCTCAGGGCGCAAGGAACGGCATACCCTACCTTTTCTTCAGAGCCCTGTGCAGTGAACAGCGGCTCCCACACACATGCGCCAGAGTGACGTCATTGTGGCTCGTCCAATCAATAAACCAGAGCCTGCCAACCCGTAGGAAGCCCTGGAGCTGGAGGGCTTCATTTTAAGGTAAGTTTCACATAATGTGCTAGTATGTGATGCATACTAGCACATTATAACTTTGCCTTGCAGGTTTAAATTGTTACTAGACCCACAACAGTAAAATCAGTCTGTATCTGCAGCATAGCATGCTTGTTATACTCACTGTGGAACTTAAGGGGTTAATCCTCTGCATTGTGTAAAAAGGCTGTTTTATCCTGTATGCACAAATCCTTCCCTCCCTGCACGGTCTATCTGGGGAAGGCCAGCTAACACAGGCAGGGTAGCCGACCTGCACATGCTCAGTTGTGTCTTTTATGCTGTAGAGAATATTTCCTTGTTGAGCTGAACTAGCCAGGTCACATGATATTGACATCACACATGTGGGTGTGTATACAGGCTGCGATGGAAATCTCCTCCTACCTAAACTGTCAGCACTGGAGAAACTGCAGTTTATCATGTAACCTTTGTATACAGATCAGCCAAAAAGGTATATAGTGGCAATATTTTAATGTAAAAAAAAAGATTTATAAGCTGTGGACACTGGGGGGGGGGCAGATGAACTATTTTCATATTACTGTGTTTAGTAACACTTTAACCACTTCAAGTTAAAAACAGTATTTTTTGCTAGAAACCCCAAACATTATACAGTAAAACCTTGGATTGCGAGCATAATTTGTTCCAGAGACATGCTTGTAATCCAAAGCACTCATATACCAAAGCAAATTTCCCCATAAGAAATAATGGAATCTCAGATGATTCGTTCCACAACCATTTATTCATAGGTCCTTCAGTTTATAGTCCATATAAAAAAATTATAGCAATGTGATAGGTTGTGTAACCATAAAATGTCCATCCACAAATGGCCTCCTCTACAAGGGGATTAGAAGCAAAATCCAGCAGGATCTACAGGGTATAAAAGAGAAGAGAGGCGCCTCTAAGGCCCCTTTCACACGATAAGCCCGCTCGGATCTGCCTGTCCATTTTTCAGGCGGATCTGAGCAGGCCATCCATTGACTCCTATGGGCAGGCGGATGTCAGCGGAGATGTGTCCGCTCGATCCGCTCAAGACAGACGTATGGTGATATGTCTGCCATCCGTCTTGGTGGATCTAGTCTGATGAAAACGGACATGCTGTCTGTTTTTGTCTGACCTCCCCAAAGAGGTCAGCGTGGCTCTGACAGGTCCCTCTCAGTGAGCAGAGACGCACCTGTCATCCACCGGCTCAGCGGAGATCAACGGAGCGATCTCCCGCTGAGCTGGCGGACTCCGCTGAGCGGATCTGCCCTGTGTGACAGGGGCCTAAGTGTAGCAATATGGTTGCAGTTAAAGAAGGTACAACATATAGCAACTTACACGGTTGATTATTAAAAGAGGCACATCTAAGTATGCAGGCATCAGGCTTAAAGCTGTCCACATCACCCGCACCGCCGGCCCTCACCTCTGTCAGTGTGCAGTCGTTACCGGGAAGACTACCCTGCAGTGGAGCGATCTGAAAGCGAGGCTTGGACCGCTCGTGGAGCGCAGCGTGGAGGTGATGATGATGGCAGTGCGAAGGATGGTCTATGTGGACAGCTTTACCCCGGATGCCTGCATACTTAGATGTGCCTGTTTTACTCATCAACCATGTGAGTTGCTAAATTATTATTATTATTATACAGGATTTATATAGCGCCAACAGTTTACGTAGCGCTTTACAACTTGAGGGTAGACAGTACAAATACAATACACTTTGATACAGTAGGAATCAGAGGGCCCTGCTCCTTAGAGCTTACAATCTAAGAGGGAAGGTCAAGAGATACAAGAGGTAATAACTGTTAATAATGTTGTACCTTCATTAAATGTAACCATATTGCTACACTTAGAGGCGCCTCTCTTCTCTTATACTCAGCTGTGACATGACGCTACTTGTATATCAAGACATCGCTTCTATATCAAATCAAAATTTATTAAAAAATTTGGCTTGTCTTGCAAAATGCTCTCAAACCAAGTTATTCTCAAACCAATGTTTTACTGTATATATTTTTTTAGCAAAGACCCTAGAGAATAAATTGTCAGTTGTTGCAATATTTTATGTCAGATGGTATTTGCGCAGCAGTGTCTCAAACGCAATTTATTTGGATAAAAATACAATTCACCGAATTTAAAAAAACTAAATAGTAAAGTTAGCCCATTTTTTTGTATATTGTGAAAGATGATGTTACGCCGAGTAAATGGATGCCTAACATGTCACGCTTTAAAATTACACACACTTGTGGAATGGCAACAAACTATGGTACTTAAAAATCTCCATAGGCGATGCTTTAAACGTTTTTAACGGTTACCAGTTTAGAGTTACAGAAGAGGTCTTTTGCTAGAATTGTTGTTCTTGTGCTAAAGATCGCGGTAATACAGTACCTCACGTGTGATTTGAACACTGTTTACATTTTTTTTTATTATTATTTTTACACTGTTCCTTTAAAAAAAATTCTGATCACTTTTATTGCTCTCACAAGGAATGTACACATCCCTTTACAGTAACAGGTACTCTTTATGGAGGGATCTGGGTTCTAAAAGACCCCAAACTCCTCCTCTGCACTTCAAAGTATTCCAAATGATAAAATCAGCGTTTTTAAATTAATTGGATTCTCTAAAATCGGCGCCGTTGGCTGCCAAGTAAACTGGAAGTGAAGTTGTGACTTTCGGGTTACTACATCGAAGACCCGATCGAAGCTGATTATGGCTTTGTTCGGGACTCCGGCCAGCCAGTGGGACAGGAGACCCAAGTGGAGTGGCGGGAGGGGGGGGGGGGCGGTTGTCCCCTCTAAATGCTTTTAATAACGGCCGAGCGGTTGCTTAGCCACATCAGTTGTTATTACATGAAAGCCGACCACCAGCTCTAAAAAGCGGTACAGGGGTGATGCCTGCGCCTGGCATCACCCCGGTATAACCACTTCAACAAAATGACATACAGGTATGTGATTTTGCAGGAAGTAGTTAAAAAAATAAATAAATAAAGCCGTCAGTTTACTACCTTTTTAATCCAAAGGCTGTGAGCAATTTCTAATTAATGGTTACTTAGCCTACTTAGCCGCTGGCTGTGCGAGGATGTCTCCTCTGTCAGGCTGGGAACCAAGAGGCTGTAAACAAAAAAGGAAAGAGGCGGGTCTTAGCCTCAAACGCATTTACCGACAGCCCTTGTGATGACTGATGTCCTGGCAGTGTCTGCATAATCTGGCAGCGGCTCCAGTATTACACAGCGGCGGCTCTCTCCATCTTCATGGTGCCTCGCTTCTACGGCTCAGGATAAGGAGTTCCCAAGACAGCTAACTGTGACCTGGTCTCTCTCACATCCCCCAATGCTCAGACTGCAGACCGATCTGAGAGACACTTTTAGGCTCCAAAAAGCGCTGGATAAAAAAAAATGCACATTTTTTAGTGTTTTTTGCCAGAATTTTTGCAGTGTTTAGGAGTGTTTTTGTTAAGGAACTGGCAGCCTCCAGCATCCTTAAAGTAGTTGTAAACCCTTATACACAACTTTTACCTACAGGTAAGCCTATAATAAGGCTTGCCTGTAGGTACTGGAAATATCTCCTAAACCTGCACAGTTTAGGAGATATTTACCATATACCCTTGCGCCAGCGTCATCGACGCATGTGCACTGAAGAAAGGGCAGGATCGTGCTGTTTCTAAAGGACCCGTGCACGCATGCTGTCTCAGCCAGTGAGGAGGGAGAGTCATTGCTCTTGTGCACATCACTGGATCAAGAGGGAGCTCAGGTAAGTATTAGGGGAAGCTGCTGCACAAAGAACGTTTTTTACCTTTATGCATAAAATGTCCCTGCTGTACTGTGCTTGTGAAGTGTACAGGGTACACATCTCACTACCTGAAAGTACAGAGGAAGCAGTCAGATCAAGACTCACGTTCACATCGGTCCGATTTGGAATGTGATTTGACATGTCAAATCGCATGCCAAATCAGCAGCTGTTGCCGGCAATGGCACCTCCTGAATCAGTGTGGCGCCACACGGATTCCCAAAAGTAGTTCCTGTATTACTTTTGGTGACTTCGGGGGCGATTTGAGTAGACATCTGTGCAGGAACCCGCACAGATGTCTGCCCAATCACCCCCGAAGTCGGACTGCATTGCTGGGTTGAAATCTCTAACCCGCAGCAATGTGAACCTAGGCTTAGATTACCCAGAAAGCTAAAACTGGGTTCACATATATGCCGCTGCGGTTTCAGTGCGGCAGTTCGGTGCGGTTCTGTTCACCGGTTCAGGTGCAAATTTTTATCTGAAATAGCACCTGAACCGGACCCGAGATCACACAGGACCCTTTATAAAACCACACTGCACCCATAACCCACCCGCCGCACATGTGTGAACCGGCTTCATTGAAAGCCGTTCCGATTCACATGTTAAAAACACATCCAATTCGCATATATGTGAACCGAACCTGAATGTAAACAGGGTTACAGCTGATGTCATTATCCAAATGTGGACAATGCCCATATTTGGGAAATGACTTGTCACTAAGTGGGTGGAGTCTGATTGGAAACTGAGAGACTTGTTCCCCATCAGGTCCACTTTATCTTTGATCGACAGCGTACATCAGTGGGCAGATCCAAAAGCCACTATTTGACTGAATATTGGTTGTGGATCTGCCCACTGCCTTGAACTGTCAGTCACAAATAAAGCAAACCCAATGAGGCTTAATGGAAATTTTCTCTACGTTTATTTGTATCTTTGATTTGTTTGTCATTTTAAGAATAAAATAAATGCGCTAAGGCCCTTTTCACACTGCATGTAGCGGGAGCAAGTGTTCCTGAGTGCAATTTTGTGTGGGTGATTCTCACTCGGTTCCGCATGTTGTGCATAGGGCAGCCCATTCACTTTAATGGACTGCCCTATGTGCATCTGTGGTAGCAGAGAAGCTCAGGGAACACATTTTGGCCCTGAGCCAGAGGCGATCCATTCAAGATGAATAGCACCCAAACGTGCGTTGTGCGATTTCTGCTTGCAACACCTGTGTGTAAATGGGGCCTTAAGAAATCTCACATGCTTCAGTAACGTTACTGACAGTTTCAGTCATCTAATAGTACAGCTCAAAACTGACTCAGCTGCTACTGTAATTTTTTTGGCCTTGGCTGTACTTCTGTTACAGTACTGCTCAAACCAGTGTCATTTTGATTATGCACATACTTTAATTGAACATTTTAGCTGGTGGGAGTTTAGGCTTCACAGTTGCTTCAAAAACTCCTCCAGCTGCATACAATCTCTCATCTTACGCCAGGCAAGTTCTGGATCCACCTCAACTGTGAATGCACTCCCTTAACTCCTATCAAGTATCAGGAAATCCTAGTTATCAGTCATCCCGTTCATGCCTTCTAATAGCACAGGCTGATAAAGTCTCATCTCTCAACCGAAAGCAGTTTATTTTCCTGGAATAAAGAATGCTGCATAATTTGTGTACCATGGGGGCAGCAACCATTGCTTGCTCCCCTTTCTCTCAAACAATTCACCAATATATTTATCCATTGCAGTTCTGCAAAATGGTTCTTCTTTAGAAACCACTGATACATTTAAGGCCCATTCGCACTAGCAGTTGTGGGCTGTAAAACCCCATGGTTGAGGCACGGTTTTACTACCAACCAATGTAGCATTTCAGGGGTTAAAACAGGCAGTGAGGAGAAGAGATATCACCTCCTCACCATCTGTCAAATGCCTTTGAAAAGCAATCTGAGCATGAATCGCTTTTCAGAGGAGCTGCATTGCCTGCCACTAGTGTGAACAAGCCCACACTGGTAATTCTAATAAGTGTCACAAATTCTGTGGTTTATGTTTTCATCCATGAAACTAGTAATGGATAAATGGTAGAGTAAGCACACAATATATTTTATATTTTGTGGTACTACATACAAGCCAGTTTATAAGTTGATATTTTGTATAATGAGATGCAATGCAAAACATTCAGTACCAGAATGGGGGTAAATGGCACCCTTGGCATATAAAGCGTAGAGCACCTAACTGAAGTTTGCTAAGCTTCCTAAACATAAAACTATTAACCGCTTCCATACCAGACACTTTTACCCCCTTCCTGCCCAGGCCAATTTTCAGCTTTCATTGCTGTCACACATTGAATGACAATTACTTAGTCATGAAACACTGTACTGTACTGTATGTATGTGGATGTTTTGCAATTTTTTTTTTGAGACAGTTAGAGCTTTCTTTTGGTTGTATTTAATCATCACTGGGTTTTCTATTTTTTGCTAAATTACAAAAAAAACAAGTTTTTCTTTGTTATTTTGCAAATATTCTTTCTTCATAAATTTAGCTCAAACTGTATACTGCTATACTTGGGTAAAAAGAACCCAAATTAGTGTATATTATTTCGCCTGTGTGAAAGTTATAGCATCCACAGACTACTGTATATGTATTTGAAAATTGATCAGTCCTGATGTATTGACAGCAATCTCATTTCATGAGGCCCTAAAATGGCAGGACATTACAAATACTCCCCAATGACCCTTTTTTGGAAAATAGACAGTCCAAGATATTTAATAAGAGGCATGGCAAGTTTTTTAAAGTTGTAATTTTTTTCACAATTCTTTTGAAAATGAAGAAGTTTAAAAAAATGTTTTTTTTAACATACAGTCACCAGTGCAGTACAGCATCAGCATATAACTGGTGTGGCGGTGATCAGGGACATTGACTGGTGTCAAAATTTGTTTTTGAATTTAATAGTTTGTTCTTTTTTTATTACAATTTTTTTTTTTTTTATTAAAAAAAAGTACAAAATCTTCATTGTAGTGAATGGAGAATGCAAATGCATGCATGTTTTAGGCTTTTTTTTACCTCCTGTTATTAGCTGATGATCTGGCCAGTAACACACCCAGTGTATTAGGGTGCCTCCACTCTGAATGAAGGAGCACATATGTGGACGTGGCCTACTTGCTTACTTGCCTACTTGCCTACGTGGCCTACTTGCTCTACACATGGGAGTACCTTTCTTGTGAACTTACTCACTAATGCCCAGGACCAAGGCGTTCATGTGAACTCAACATTAAGGTGGAACCTTGACTTAGAAGTGAGCCATGCAGCTGCGTAATAATGAGAGGATTCCTACTGTGAACTGCACTGTCTCATATCGCAGCACACCTTGTCGTCCAGAATGTAGCATTTAGAAGGGGACACTGCTGAGCTTGTGTCCTGCTTCACCAGTCCAGTTTTTCCTAGCCACCTCACTCCCCGTGGCAGAATGGGGTTCTGTCCTGCACTCATACATGTACTAGTTAACCCTTATAGCTTTCCGGTACCTTCGGCTGAGTCCGTGGTGGTCTCTGTACCACAGGTTCAGTCCCGATTGCGCCAGGGGCACCGACCGCTAGGGAGGGAGTCAGGGCACTGACCCCCCTCGCTACCAGAGAACCTGTCACCCGTGCCTGTATTGCTCTCCACTGTCTGGCTGCTATTATATTCCCATCATTTCATGATTACTCGTAGCAACTACTCGCTTCCCGCTGAGTTAACCCCTTGTGATGGCCTTCCATTCCTTTTTCTTCACTCCGGGTGTACTTTTGAATTCACCATGCACCTTCATGCACCCCTTCATCGAAACTTTGGAAGAGGCGTGAAATTTTACTGAACATCTTGGTAGTACAGTCCAGCATCATAATGAACATTCAACCCTACAGGTATCTCCCCCATGCCAACAGGTACAATTGACACTCCCCTTATTCAAACCTGCTACTATAGACAAAGTTGCTAAACTCCTTTCTAACGCCCAAAAACTAAACTACTTGAACGCCTGGTCTCCAACCAACTGAATGACCACCTCTTAAAGGATAACCTTCTTGATCCCCTTCAGCCTGGATTTTGCCCTCAACACTCCACAGAAACTGCTCTTCTAAAACTCCCAAATGACTTACTAACCGCAAAAACCAACGGACACTATTCTGTAATCCTACTTCTGGACCTCTTGACTGCCTTTAATACGCTTGGCCACCCCCTCCTCCTCACAAAACTCAACTCCCTCGATCTCCGTGACTGTACTCTTCAGTGGCTCTCATCCTAATTATCCCAACACACCTTCAGTATCACTTCTACTTCCTCCTCTCCTCTTCCCTTTTCTGTCTGGGTCCCCCAAGGTTCTGTTCTTGGACCTCTCTTATTTTCAGTCTACACCTCTTTCCTGGGTCAACTGATTGCCTCACACGGCTTTCAATATAATTTCTACGCTCATGACACGCACATCTATCTCTCCACCCCTCAACTCACTCCTTCAGTCTCCTCACGCGTCACTAACTTACTAACAGACATGTCTGTCTGGATTTCACACCACTTCCTCAAACTAAAATTGTCCAAAACCGAGTTCATAATATTTCCTCCCCCACATGCCTCTTCCCCTGACTTCTCTGTCAAGAGCAATGGCACACCCATCCCCACATGCCAGGGTGCTAGGTGTTATCATGGACTCTGAACTCTCCTTTCAGCCCCACATCCAATCCCTTTCCAAAGCTCAACCTCCACAACTTCTCCAAACTACATCCCTTCCTAACCAATTAAACCACAAAGCTCCTGATTCACTCCCTGGTTATCTCTCGCCTTGACTACTGCAACTCCTTCCTCATTGGCTTATCATTAAATAGACTATCCTCTCTTCAGTCCATCATGAATACTGCTGCCAGACTCATCCACCTTACAAACCGCTCAGCGTCTGCTACCCCTCTCTGCCAATCCCTCCATTGACTGCCACTCGCCCAACTAATTCAATTCAAAATACTAACAATAAGTTACAAAGCCATCCACAACTCTGCCCCCAGCTACATCACTAGTCTAGTCTCAAAATACCAACCTAATCATCCTCTTCGTTCCTCCCAAGACCTCCTGCTCTCTATCTCGCTCATCACTTCCTCCCATATCCGCCTCCAGGACTTCTCCCGAGCCTCTCCCATCCTCTGGAATTCCCTACCCCAATCTGTCAGACTATCTCCAAATCTATCTACTTTTAGGCGATCCCTGAAAACCTTTCTCTTCAGAGAAGCCTACCCTGCCTCCACCTAACAACTGTTCTTTTATTTTTTCATCAGCTCATGCCCCACAGTTATTCGTATCACATGATCCTCCCTCCCTCCTAGACTGTAAGCTCTAATGAGCAGGGCCCTCTGATTCCTCTTGTATTGAATTGTAATTGTACTGTCTGCCTTACTGGTGTAAAGTGTTGCGCAAACTGTCGGCGCTATATAAATCCCGTATAATAATACTGCATACATCTCTCCCTAACTATCTAACAGCAGGCTGCCCAGTGCATACCTTCCCTAGGTAACAGTCCCCAGTTCGTAAGCCTGCAGAGTGTTGGTTCTAGGTGTATGCCTCTGGTCCCACTTCCCATCCAAGGCACAGCAAAAAGCATTTGAGCAGAGCCTTCCCCCTATTTGACAAAACAGGGGGAAGGGCAGTGCCCAGAAATATGCTGAGCCTCTCTTAACCCCATGCTTTCTGGTTTCCGGGCAGCCGGAAGAATTATCTAACTCAACACAAACAACTTGTAAGCACCTGCTTACACATACAGTATCTCACAAAAGTGAGTACAGCCCTCACATTTTTGTAAATATTTTATTATATCTTTTCATGTGACAACACTGAAGAAATGACACTTTGCTACAATGTAAAGTAGTGAGTGTAAAGCTTGTAAACTCGCTGTCCTCTCAAAATAACTCAACACACAGCCATTAATGTCTAAACCGCTGGCAACAAAAGTGAGTACACCCCTAAGTGAAAATGTCCAAATTGGGCCCAATTAGCCATTTTTACTCCCCAGTGTCATGTGACTCATTAGTGCTACAAGGTCTCAGGTGTTAAAGGGGAGCAGGTGTGTTAAATTTGGTGTTATCACTCTCACTCTCTCATACTGGTCACTGGAAGTTCAACATGGCAACCCATTGGAAAAGAACTATCTGAGGATCTGAAAAAAAGAATTGTTGCTCTATATAAAGATGGGCTAGGCTATAAGAAGCTAGCCAAGACCCTGAAACTGAGCTGCAGCACGATGGCCAAGACTATACAACAGTTTAACAGGACAGGTACCACTCAGAACAGGCCTTGCCATGGTCGACCAAAGAAGTTGAGTGCACGTGCTCAGCGTCATATCCAGAGGTTGTCTTTGGGAAATACACAAATGGGTGCTGCCAGCAATACTGCAGAGGTTGAAGGGGTGGGGGGTCAGCCTGTCAGTGCTCAGACCATACACCGCACACTGCATCAAATTGGTCGGCATAGCTGTCATCCCAGAAGGAAGCCTCTTCTAAAGATGATGCACAAGCAAGCCTGCAAACAGTTTGCTGAAGACAAGCAAATTAAGGACATGGATTACTGGAACCATGTCCTGTGGTCTGATGAGATCTAGATAAACTTATTTGGGTTAGATGGTGTCAAGCGTGTGTGGTGGCAACCAGGTGAGGAGTACAAAGACAAGTGTGTCTTGCCTACAGTCAAGCATGGTGGTGGGAGTGTCATGGTTTGGGGCTACATGAGTGCTGTCGGCACTGGGGAGCTACAGTTCATTGAGGGAACCATGAATGCCAACATGTACTGTGACATACTGAAGTAGAGCATGATCCCCTCCCTTCGGAGACTGGGCAGTATTCCAACATGATAACGACCCCAAACATACCTCCAAGACGACCACTGCCTTGCTAAAGAAGCTGAGGGTAAAGGTGATGGACTGGCCAAGCATGTTTCCAGACCTAAACTCTACTGAGCATCTGTGGGGCATCCTTATACAGAAGGTGGAGTAGTGCAAGGTCTCTAACATCCACCAGCTCCGTGATCTCGTCATGGAGGAGTGGAAGAAGACTCCAGTGGCAACCTGTGAAGCTTTGTTGAACTCCATGCCCAAGGGGGTTAAGGCAGTGCTGGAAAATAATGGTGGCCATACAAAATATTGACACTTTGGGCCCAATTTGGACATTTTCACTTAGGGGTGTACTCACTGTTGTTGCCAGCGGTTTAGACGTTAATGGCTGTGTTGAGTTATTTTGAGGGGACAGCAAATTTACACTGTTATACAAGCTGTACACTCACTACTTTACATTGTAGCAAAGTGTCATTTCTTCAGTGTTGTCACATGAAAAGATATAATAAAATATTTACAAAAATGTGAGGGGTGTACTCACTTTTGTGAGATACTATAGATACCTTTGGACAGCAGCACTGCAATCTGAGGGAAGATAAGTGTTAGATGTACTAACAAATTTAGATACACTAAACAAATTGAAGCCAAACTCCATCTAATACTTTATAAGCAGTTACAAGCAGCAAACTGTTTTTTTACATTCGGGATAATGGTTTTACATTAATAAATCAAAACTGATTGTTATAAGCACCCCTGTCAGTGTTAAATGGTTTGTCTGCTCCCTGTAACTGCTACATCTGCAGGAGAGCTTGTTCTTTTGAAAAGCAACAGACTTACTGGCTAGATCATAAGGTAAAAATAAGAGAAAGAAAGCCTAAAAAAAAGAAAACTAATGCAGCCACTACATCTAAGAATTGGTAAGCTGCAATATATTAAATGTTTGCTTTTAGGTTTAATATTGCTTTAACTTGTAACTTCACAAGGGGTGGAGTCTCATGATGATGTCACCGGATAGCTTATATAGCCCCATGGCTATATAAGAACTGGCAGACATGACAAATGACAGAACTGCGGGAGCCAGCATCGGAGGAGGACCAGGTCAGCGGTGGGTGGAGAAGACAGCAGCGGCAGAGGAAGAACACATCACTGGAGTGAGAAGACCGAAGGAAGAACACATCGGTGACGGAACCGGAGAAAGAATACATGTTGGAGCTTGTCAAAAAGGACTTGTCATAAAGGACTTGTCAAAACTGTCTCTTTTTTTTATTTACACTACACTGCTTTTTTGGGGGTTAAATGTGTAGGGGTACAATGGGGGGGGCCCGGGATCTGGGGGCAGATTCCGATAAGCCCCCTGCCCGCAGACCACCACAACTACCGCCCAGGGTTGTCGGGAAAAGGCCCTTGTCCCCATCAACATGGGGACAAGGTGCTTTGGGGTGGGGGGCACTGAGCCCACCCCCCATGTTGAGGGCATGTTGCCTGGTAATGTCCAGGAGGGGGGGCGCTCACTCGTACCCCCCCTTTCCTAACCTGCCGAGCTGCATGCTCGTATAATGGTCTGGTATGGATTTTGAAGGGACCCCATGCCATTTTTTGAAAAAAAAATTGGCTTGGGATTATCCCTCAAAATCCATACCAGACCAAAGAGTCTGGTATGGTCTTGGGGAGGGGACCCCACACCCTTTTACTTTGGGCATGGTGTTCCCCCTCAAGATTCATACCAGACTCAGAGGACCTGGTATGGTCGGATCAAAGTCGGATCCTGTTCATTGAAGTGGCATTGAAGTCGGATATGAAGCCACAGGGTAAAGTCGGATTGAAAGTCGTCTGACTTCCGTGTTGGAGCAGTGTGAACATAGCCTAAAGGATGAATTGTGAACTAGAAAGTACTTTAATTGCTGTACAAGGTGACTACTGCTCTGTGGAAATTACATGGACTCGCCCGAAAATTTCATATCGTCACAAATAATCTCAACAAATAAGCACGTTTCACAGTTTTGTGTACTTTGGCTTTCTTTTCATCATTTTCTTTGCATCACATGACATCTCAGACCCACAAAGGAGATAGATGCGCTAAGTTTGCTGGTCTGAACAGGGAGCAGATAGCTGTGTAATTCCCAGCAGCTGTCACTGAGTACAGGTTGTGCCCAGACTGAAAGAACTACAGTGGAGTTGAAAAAGTATTCCTTCCCCCTTGAAATTTTCCACATTTAGTCATGTTACAACCAAAAACGTAAATTTATTTTTGGGGGATTTTATGTGATAGACCAAAACAAAGTGGCACATAATTGTGAAGTGGAAGGGAAATGATAAATGGTTTTCAAAATATCTGAAAAGTGTGGCTTGCATTTGTGTTCAGCCCCCTGATTTAATACTTTGTAGAACCACCTTTCGCTGTAATTACAGCTGCAAGTCTTTTTGGGTATGTTTCTACCAGCTTTGCACATCTAGAGAGTGAAATATTTGCCCATTCTTTGCAAAATAGCTCAAGCTCTGTCAGATTGGATGGAGAGCATCTGTACTCTCCATCCAATTGTTTTCAAGTCTTGCCACAAATTCTCAATTGGATTTAGGTCTGGACTTTGACTGGGCCATTCTAACACATCCTCCTCCCCAGTTTCTAGTCTTTTGCAAACTCTAACATTTTTTCTTCCAAGATTAACCTGTATTTGGCTCCATCCATCTTCCCACCAACTCTAACCCTGTCACTGCTAAGGAAAAGCATCCCCACAATATGATGCTGCCATGACTGTTTCATGGTGGGGATGGTGTGTTCAAGGTGATGTGTAGTGTTAGTTATCCACCACACAGAGTTTTGCTTTTAGGCCAGAAAGTTAAATTTTGGTCTCATCTGACCAGATCACCTTCTTCCACATGTTTGCTGTGTCCCCCACATGGCTTCTCGCAAACTTCGTATGACTTTCTTTCAACAATGGCTTTCTTCTTGCCACTCTTCCATAAGGGCCAGATTTGTGGAGTGAACAACTAATGGTTGTCCTGTGGACAGGTTCTCCCACCTTAGCTGTGGATCTCTGCAGCTCCTCCAGAGTTACCATGGGCCTCTTGTTTACTTCTCTGATTAATGCTCTCCTTGCCCGGACTGTCAGTTTAGGTGGACGGCCATGTCTTGGTATGTTTGCAGCTCTGCCATACTCTTTCCATTTTCGGATGATGGATTGAACAGTGCTCGGTGAGATGTTCATAGCTTGGGATATTTTTTTTATAACCTAACCCTGCTTTAAACTTCTCCACAACTTTATCTCTGATCTGTCTGGTGTGTTCCTTGGCCTTCATGATGATGTTTTTTCACTAAGGTTCTCTGGGGACTTCACAGAACAGCTATATTTATACTGAGATTAAATTATACACAGGTGGACTCTATTTACTAATTAGGTGATTTCTGAAGGCAATTGGTTCCATTAGATTTTAGTTAGGGGGATCGGAGTAAAGAGGCTGAACACAAATGCAAGTCACACTTTTCAGATATTTATTTGTAAAAAAATGTTGAAAAACATTTATCATTTTCCTTCAACTTCACAATTATGTGCCACTTTATGTTGGTCTACAGTGGCGTCTCCAGCTTTCATATTTAGGTGGGGCAGGTACAAAAGTAGTGGGGCCAACTATAAAACACAATTTTATATATATATCACTTTATATATCCTGACAATGGGTATAAAATGCATACAAATATACAATATTAAGCCCTGTACTCCTGCAGCAATGCCCTAATACATACAATAAAAAACAAAGGAGAAAGTCATGGTCTGGGGCTGCACGAGTTCTGCAGGCACTGGGGAGCTACAGTTCATTGAGGGAACAAATGAATGCCAACATGTACTGTGACATACTGAAGCAGAGCATGATCCCCTCCCTTTGGAGACTGGGCAGTATTCCAACATGATAACGACCCCAAACATACCTCCAAGACGACCACTGCCTTGCTAAAGAAGGTGAGGGTAAAGGTGATGGACTGGCCAAGCATGTTTCCAGACCTAAACTCTACTGAGCATCTGTGGGGCATCCTCATACGGAAGGTGGAGTAGTGCAAGGTCTCTAACATCCACCAGCTCTGTGATCTCGTCATGGAGGAGTGGAAGAAGACTCCAGTGGCAACCTGTGAAGCTCTGGTGAACTCCATGCCCAAGGGGGTTGAGGCAGTGCTGGAAAATAATGGTGGCCATACAAAATATTGACACTTTGGGCCCAATTCGGACATTTTCCTTTAGGGGTGTACTCACGTTTGTTGCCAGCGGTTTAGACATTAAGGGCTGTGTGTTGAGTTAATTTGAGGGGACAGCAAATTTACACTGTTATACGAGCTGTACACTCACTACTTTACATTGTAGCAAAGTGTCATTTCTTCAGTGTTGTCACATGAAAAGATATAATAAAATATTTACATATATATATATATATATATATATATATATATATATATATATATATATATAAAATCACTTTATATATCCTGACAATAGGTATAAAATGCATACAAATATACAATATTAAGCCCTGTACTCCTGCAACAATGCCCCAATACATACAATAAAAAACAAAAGGAGAAAGTTACCTGCGCACTCAAATCTCAAATCCCTCTGCCTATTTAAATAAATGGATTTTTTTTTAGTATCGCACCAGTGGTCATTAAAGTATAAGTTCACCTGCCCCTCTCGTTCTGTCCGTCTTCCTCTGCGGCTTTGTGTCCACCATGCAGCCTTGTGCCCACCAATGCAGCCTTGTGTCCACTAATGCAGCCTTGTTTCCACCAATGCAGCCTTGTGCCCAGTGCCCACCATGCAGCCTTGTGCCCACCAATGCAGCCTTGTGCCCACCATGCAGCCTTGTTTCCACCAATGCAGCCTTGTGCCCACCAATGCAGCCTTGTGCCCACCAATGCAGCCTTGTGCCCACCAATGCAGCCTTGTGTCCACCATGCAGCCTTGGGCCCAGTGCCCACCATGCAGCCTAGTGTCCACCAATGCAGCCTTGTGCCCACCAATGCAGCCTTGTGCCCACCAATCCAGTCTTGTGTCCACTAGGCAGCCTACCTGTGCAGGGGAGGAGAGGAACAGGAGAGCCACCTAGGTTTTCAGAGCGCAGCGCGGGAAACACAGCGATAACAGCTTTCATTACAATTGCCGTGTTCCCGCCGCGCAACTTCATATACAGCCCCGCCCCCTGGCGGGTAAATTTGATTGACAGATCACCCGTCACTGGGATTGGATGGGTGATCTGTCTATCAAAGTCCCGGGACCAGGAGGAGGGTCTATATCTGACAGCGACCGGCGGGGAACACAGCAATTGAAATGAAAGCTGTTATTGCTCTGTTCCCCGCGCTGCACTCTGAACAACTGGGTGTCTCTCTCTCTCAGATTGCAGAGTGTCAGCGTGGATGGAAAGAGAGGGAGTGAAGGGAGGGGGGGATCTCCCGCAGGAGAGACAGGGCTCTCTCCTTCTCAGGAGAGCCTATGTTATTCTGACGGTGGCACGAGCAAGATGCGGGCCATTGCAATAAAAGGCATTTTCATTTGGGGGCACAGCATAATGTTGGGGGGGTCAGGGCCCCCTCTGGCCCCACGTTAGTGACGCCACTGTTGGTCTATCACATAAAATCCCAATAAAATACATTTACGTTTTTGGTTGTAACATGACTAAATGTGGAAAATTTCAAGGTGTATGAATACTTTTTCAAGGCACTATATAGGCAAAACTTTTTTTTTCCATTTTGTATAGGTTATAACCCCTGTCAGATTTTTTTTTTTGGTCATATTGCAGGGATTTTCTTTTGTTTTCTGTCCTATAGCCCAACAGAAAGTGAGAGGAAATTCTTGCAAATTAAGGGAATTCCTTGGGGACCCCAATTGAAAGATTTCCCATCTATTATTTTTATGCGGAATACCCAAAATTTGGGATTTTTTTTTTACCTTCACTTTTAAACATAATGGTAAACATGACAAAAAGAGTGGGCGAATCTCCTTAACGTGGGGCACAGACAGCAATAAAAATTGACAAGTGATCTAATCCCTCTCCACTCAAAAAAAAAAGTTTTGCCTTTAGGCCGGGTTCACACTGCTCCAACATGGAAGTCATATGACTTACCATTCGACTTTGCCCTGCGGCTTCATGTCCGACTTCCATGCGACTTCAATGAATGGGATCTGAATTTGTTCCAACCATACCAGGCCCTTTGAGTTTGGTATGACTCCTGCGGGGGGGAACCCCACGCCAAAATAAAATAAAAAATATGGTGTGGGGTCCCCCCCCTCCCCAAGACCATACCAGACCGAGGGGATAACCTCAAGCCAAAAAAATAAACAAATGGCGTTTTTTCAATGTGGGGTCCCTCAAAAATCCATACCAGACCCTTATGCAGCCCGGCAGGTTAGGAATGGGGGGGCGAGAGAGCACCCCCCCACCTAGACTATTCCAGGCCGCATGCCCTCAACATGGGAGATAGGTGCTTTGGGGCAGGGGGGCTCAGACCCCCCACCCTAAAGCACATTGTCCCCATGTTGATGGGGACAACGGCCTCTTCCGGACATCCCTGGGTGGTGGTTGTGGGGGTCTGCGGGCAGGGGGCTAATCAGATTCTGGAAGCCTCCTTCAACAAGGGGGCCCCCCAGATCCTGCCTCCCCCATGTGAATGAGTAGGGGGTACCCCTACTCATTCACCCAAAAAAGTGTCAAAAATAAATAAAAACAGTACACAGGTTTTTGCCAAAGTCCTTTATTAAAAATCATAGGGAACCATTGATTTATGCATGTCATGCAACATGTGCTCCCAAAGTCGGAGCGTATGTCGCACTAGTGTGAACCGGGCTTTCGTTATACTTGAAGTCTGAATGAGAGTTTATGTACACACATATAGAATGGTATGGTATATAATCAGTTTTTCGGTTTTCAATCCAGACCTCACTCTACCACAGTCCCATTTTTCTGTAATCTAGTGATCCTGGAACACACATGCTTGTGATGCTGCAACATTTTTTTTGCACTGACACTGGATACTAAAACTACTGAGACAACTCTCACAGCCAGAAATCAGATTCAGTCATGGCTTTTGGTATTTGGATGGTTTTGGATGGTTGGATGGTTTGGATGGTTTTGTGATGCAAAAAAGGAGAGAAAGTGTTACTGCACAGGATTCATGAAGTACACTCCTACTGCTCTCCTGCATATGTTTCAGGAGGTGTATTTATCCTGCTTATTTTGCAGGAGAATACACAGAACATGATTGATTGGCACTGATAGAATGTTCTGATTTTTGCACAGCTGCTATGTTTACTAGATAGTGATAGTAGCTAACATAATGTTTTTAAGTGTTGCCTGGAATGAC
The DNA here is from genome assembly GCF_042186555.1 of Aquarana catesbeiana. Classification (NCBI taxonomy): domain Eukaryota; kingdom Metazoa; phylum Chordata; class Amphibia; order Anura; family Ranidae; genus Aquarana; species Aquarana catesbeiana. The sequence goes on along the minus strand of NC_133324.1, from coordinate 368,158,484 downwards.
CTATTAAGCCCTTGTTCACACTGCTGCGGCTTCAAAGCCGCATGACTTTGAATCCGACATCCCTGTGCGACTTCATTGCGACTTGCATACGACTTCTAACAGAAGTCAATGCAAGTCAAGTTCAAGTTGCACCAAAGTGGTGCAGGAACCCTGAGTGGCACCAATTAGAACGGTTTCATTGACGTTAATGGGGTGTGACTTGCCATGCAACATTGGTCTCTCAAGTCGCGGCAGTGTGTAGCGGGGCTAAAGCTTAACAACACTATATCTGAGCACCACAAACCAAAAATGCTGTTTAATTAATTTTTAATATTCAAAGCATACTCACCCATCCATCCATGTCTCCATGCTTTTTTTTTTGCTTAGAAATCACTTCCCTAGCATTTTTGGCTATGGCCATCTTGAGTAAGGTCAGAAGATTCATGTAGCATTTACTTCCTGGATTTCATCTGCCTGTAGCTCAGGCATGCAGACAGGACGGTATACTTAGCTGAGATAAGCCCTCCTCCCCTCTTCTCCTCCTGAAAACTCCTGGGATGTATGGCATCATTTGCCTAGTCCTGGAAGACACAAAGTAACTGAACAAATGTAAAAATACAGTTTAAAATAAGTAAATATGTAAATCTCCCTGTGACTAATGAAGCTGAAAGTGACAATGACTTTGTCACTTCCTGTTTCAGAGTTGTCATTCCCTGGCAGTTACAGCCAGGGAAGCAGCTAATCAAGCATGCTAATCAAGGCTCTGATGAAGAAGGGTAACCTTCGAAATGCGTTAGCCAGCAGTAGTCCGTATGCCTCCTTCCTGGGACCTGGAAAACTGCTACCACTGGAATAATTGCCTCTGTGCCATATACTATGCGATTTTTTCTTCGACCTTTGTGAGTAGTTTTTATCTTGTTTTTAATAATAAATCTGTCAAGGATAATGCACTAGGCTGGTGCGCTCTTTTTCTTCTCTTCATCAAGCATGATCTGTGCTTGATTAACTGCTTTTGAAGGGGAGGGAGATATTGGAGATTTAATAGACCCTTGATGTCTCCATAAAGAGTACCTGTCACTTACCTAATGTTATCACAAACTTACCCTTGTTAAACTTGATAAAGTTAAAAGAGAAGTATGGCTGAAGCTCATGCGTCTCCAGTTGGCCACATGAGTGCACTTAGTTCTCCACACCTGTGATCCAGATTCACAGATGTCACAGAGCCGGTGCAGGCTCTGTGGGGATCCCAACAATAATGTTGGGATCCGCCAAGATTCCTGACTGGCAGCTGGCTCAACCTCTCAGGACACCACAGAGAGCCTGAGCCAGTCTCTCTCACCTCTCCATAGCCTGGCACTCCAGTGGGCACTGGAGGGGCAGAGTACAAAGCAGTGACGCACATTTACCACTCTTTGCTCAGAGAGGACCTGAGAACTGAGCAATCAGCTGTCTTTGATTGCTCATTTCTCAGTGTACAGCCAACAAGGGACAGCTGCAGCACCACTTTGATGCTGCATCTACATAGGCGAGTATGAACGTTTGTTATTTTACATTCCTGCACTCCTCTTTAAAATAATGAAAAAACACATTTTAATAACCTAAAAATAGAATTTTTAGAAAAAGCACCTTAGTTTCTCTGCACATGAAAACAAGGCATGGTTCCCACACACATATGTACGCAGTGATTACAGCACACGTGAGAGATTGCCAGAGATGTCAGAGTGAGAGCAATAATTCTAGGACCATCATTCATGATTAATTCAACACAACCTGTAAAGGCTTTTAAAGTGTCACCTATGAAAAATTGTAGGTACTGTAGTTTGATGCCATTTCTCGAGTGAATATAATTTTGAGTCTTGGCGTGTTTGGTATCTATTTACTTGACACAACATCATCTTTTATATTTTACCAAAAAATATTGTATTGCATTTCCTTTGTGAGCACTAAAATTCATTTTCGTAAAAAAAAAAAAAATTCAGAAAATTTGCATTTGATAAATAGCTGCGCAAATATCATATGACATAAGAAAAATTGCAACACCCCTTTTTATTCTCTGAGAAAATATATAATGTTTCAGGTTCAAAGTAACATTCTAGCAAAAAAAATGCTGATTTTAACATATGTTTAAAAAATTTAAAAAATTGCCTCAAGTGGTTAAAAAAAAAAAAAAAAAAAAAATGTAAAAATTATTACAAATTAGGATACATTTTTTTGGAAGAAGTGTAACACACATTTATTTACCTCTTAGAAAGGTTAATCTTTTCTGCACGTTTACGGTCTACTCTAACAAATACATGAGCTAATTTATTTTAAATGCAAAAAGTCTATTTCTAGGCAGTCTTTGTACTGCTTTTACAAATCAGTAAAAAGAATGGATGTCTGTGATTTTATTTTTGTTACGATTAAGGTGTTAAAACAAATCATAAAAAAATGCAAAAATAATAAATGGAAAAAATAAACATTTGTTAGAAAAGTGAAAAAGCTACCAGTGAAAATAAACACGTGTAAGCTATACCTTGAGAGCACACAAACATTCATTGGTATGATATGGAAAAATCAGCAAACACCTTTACAGAGTGTGATTGCGCCCTGTTAGGAAGTGGGTTTATTTCTTCACTTCCTCTCCACATTCCTGTCTAAACCTTGCACATATGATCTGTACAAGGATTGAAATCACCTCTAAAGTGTTTATATTTTATTACTTCTTTAAAAAGGTATGGGTATTTACTCATTAGGCTAGAAATAAGTGTTATTTTTACATACATTACAGCTGAAAATATTTGATATACAGTATATAAGAATAAGGCAGCCCTATGATACAAATGCGGAGGTTCTACTGTTTTCACCCTTGACAATCAGCTGTTTAAAATGGACTGAACCACACAAGTTTCACCAGCTATCCCAGCTCATGAAGTGCAGAGGTTTTCCTTCTCCCAAGCTGAAGATGGAAATTCCCCTCAACTATGATTGTGGAAGATCCTGTAGATTAATATTTACTGCTTTAGTCATTTCTCTTATACTTTATTTACTTCTCTGAGCTCTTTATTTCTCAGGTCAATGTCTGTGGCTATTTTACAGCAAAGGCACTTGAAAGACCCCGTCACTTCTCACTCATTTTGTTTATAAGGTTTGTCAAACCAGCCAGCTAATGGATACATTTCTATAGGCTGCTGACACATCTGTTGGTGTAATGTATCATTCAAGTGTCAACAGTTAGCTCACCCTTTGTGCAGTAAAAATCATCTGCAAAGCATAAGAAAACAAATATAGCTGCCGCGTACATTGTGAGAAATTTAATAAAGCATCCACAACAGTTTTCTGGTGGTAGGTCCCTTTGGAACTGTGCCTAATTCAGGCAAGTGTGTGCACCAGTTTTGGAACAAATACTGACACATGCAACAAATTCAAGTAGTTCCTACCTATGGCAGTGACTAGTTCGCAGAGTTGAAAACTGGCAGTAATTAAGGCCCATTTCACACTGAGGCACTTTTGCGCTAAAAAAAAAGCGCCTGAAAAGCTCACGAAACGTACTTCCATTATAATCAATGAATGCTTTCACATTGGGGCAGTGCACTGGCGAGGCGGTGAAAAAACTCCTGCAAGCAGCATGTTTGGAAAGCTAAAAAAAAAAAAGTGCCTCAAAAACGCCCCTCTCCATTGAAATGAATGGAAAGTGTCTCAAAAGCCCTGAAAGGGTCTTCAAAAGCGCTTAAAAACCTCTAAAAAGGTCTTCAAAACACCTTAAAAAGCACATGAAAAGCGCCTAAAAAGTGCCCAAAAGACGCTTAGTGTTTTACTGGCAGTTTAGAAGCGTCTCAGTGTGAAAGTATCCTAAGACCAGCTCTGAGTGAATGTACAGAATTAAGCCAGTGCTCAGAGTGGGGCTTTTTGTGCTGGGAAGCTGTCATGAATGTTACAGTTTCCCACACAGGGCTCTATCCCTAGCCCCATTCAGCGGCCAGCCAGGAGATTCCCCAGCCTATAGCTGAACAAGTGGCTGGGGATACCGGTGATGTCCTTACTCAAATATTTCCTAAATATGGGCATTGCAATGACTAGTCACAAAGGATGCAGAACTAATAGGAAACTAGTCCTTGTGGGAGGGCGAAGCTATATGGGGGAACGGAGAGACTACTTCCCCATCAGGTCAACTTTGCTTTTGATTGACAGCGGATGACAGTAGGCAGATTCTAAAGCCACTATTGAGCTGAATAGCAGCTATGTATCTGCCTACTGTTGTGTACTCTCAATCAAAAGCAAGTTTGACCTAATGGAGAACTAGTCTTAGTTCCTCTTCAGGCTTCTCCCACTCCACCACAAACCCACGCGCCTGACAGTGCATATGCCCATTCCAATCTTAATACCGGTCTCAAACAGGTACATGAACCTGCCGCAAGCAGTGACAATTTCATTGCAGAGTCTCCCCTTTACATCACAGCCCCTCGTCACATTACAGTCCCTCCTTTACATCCAATTTCCCCTTTCACATCAAAGTCCCCCCCTTTACATTACAATCCTCCATTCACATCCCAGCTTCCCATTACATCCAATTCTCCCCTTCACATCACAGCCCCTTACACCACAGTCCCCCTTCACAGCAGTGTCCTCACCCCCTTTACATATCACCCCCCCTTTTACAGCAATGTCTTCAGCCTCTTCATATTAAACCCTCCCTTTCATGGCAGTGTCTTCAGAATCCCCTTCACATCACCCCACCCTTCAAAACTTTTTATGTTAACAAGCTGGTGATTGGTTGCCCAGCATCCAAGCAACCATTCACCCACTTGTAAACTTAAGTTCAAACAGAACTTTACCCATAACAGTTTGATAACAATCAATTTTCTTTAACAAAAGAACATACATCCCACCCTAATAATTTTACTGCCAAAATTAGCGCGTGCTTTAAATTGACTCCAGCATTGCTCCTGTTTTTTCTTGCTGGAAGCCGCCATTTGGTTAAAGCCTAGATCAGTCACTCCTTTGGAAACTCTCCCCCTTTCTTTGGTCTCAATATGCCCCTTTCTTCAATTAAAATATGTACATTTCCAGCCTTGATTGTATGTCTTGGCTCAATTAAAGAGAAAGGCTGACAGAAGCCTTACTGTTCAGTGCTGAAGTTCACAGATCTGTAGATGAGGGAGAAAGGAGAGAATATCAAGATAACATAAAATACTTCCCTGTAAGTTTAACTCTTTTGTGTCACCCTGGCAGCAGAGTTTGTCCTGTCACCTTTCCTGCTTTTCTTTTCCCCCTCCTCACTCTGTGTTCCCTCAGCACAGTCTGTGTCATTCCTGTTACTTTCTTCCCCCTTCAGCAACAGCGAATCTTAAAGGATAAGTTCACTTTTTGGGAAAGAATCAACATGTTTTTGCAGAAAAAAACATGCACATTTATTTATTTTTCCCCTAAGGAGCCTGGAGAGCATTGCACCCATGATCAGTGGTTCAGGAATACAATGCAGGACTCCTGCAAACAGGCCTTCAGTTTTCAGCCTATACCTTCATACGGGCTGACTTTGTACAAGCTGCAGAGCTTGTGAATGACCTTGCAGCTCATTCAGAACTACAAAGCCATCAGCCACAATAGCTGACGGTAGTTGTAGTTTGTGCATTCACATGAAATTGTGAATGAATGACGCAGCTGTGTGGATGGAGCCCCATTTTCAAATAGTGACATTTGGGTACAGCGAGAAGATCCACCACTCACTGTCACAGGTGGGGAGAGAGGGAAAGTCTGGAGCATGTCACATGTTCCACCCTAAATATGGGAGGAGCATGTAACATGTTCCAAAAGGTGAACATATCCTTTAAAGCTGTCAGCTAATCGGCCTCTAGTGGCTCTGATTTTAGATGTAATGGTGTACTGTGGAAAAAGTAAGCATACTCCTGGTCTCAGAAGTTCCCCCTTCAGTGTGACTTCTTGCAGAGATTTTGTTTAACTTATGCCTGGTACACACAGGCAATTTTTTTTTTCGTTCAACCCAACAGGCTGAATGAAAAAAAACTAAGGAGCTTTCTGTAAAAATTATGCAATGTTAGTACAACGATCTCACCACTAAGCTATTGTGTTCTGACAAGGGGGACTGCCCCCTGCCAGAGCATACCAGTCGCCTGCTGGTTTTCCAGCATCCCCGTTCAACAGAAGCTGGAAAGGCTGCTGTACACACTGGCCGAATGTCAGATGGTTATTGTTGAGCTGGCTGATATTCAGCTGGTGGGTACCAGCCTTTACCTTCAGTCTCTGGCATTGACTCTCTAGTTTTAATTTTCCCCACAACATTTGAATGGGAATCAAATTCTGGCTTTGATTAGGACAGTTCATAACCCTCTCTCTCTTCATTTTAAGTGATTACTTGGTAAATGTGTTGTGTACTTTGAAACATTATGTTGAAAGATCTATTTCCAGTTGAACTTCAACTTTCAGACAGATGGACTTACATTAACATCAAGCACGATTTCCATATGATGCAGAATGTATAGTTGACTTGATGACCTATGACCTATGATTTGCTACCTGCAGTCTGCGACAAACATATCTAATGTTACTGTGGTCATCCAACACTACCTTTTATTAATCAGTTCACAGCATATTGTTCCAAAAGGCCTAGTATTTGCTTATATGTCCTTTGGTAAAACTGTAGACTTGCACCAATGTTCTTTTTTGGACAGAAAAGGCTTTTTTTCATGACACACTTTCCATGCAGGTTAAATTGGTGCAATCTCTTTCTGAATGTGGATGCACTTTAACAAGAACTGTTGCAAGATCTACATGCAGATCCCACAAATACATTTTGGGGCACTTGGGCTGGCCAAGCCAGTCCTGGACAAATTAGCAGAGTTACAATCTATACCATTATGTTTCCTTCAATGGATTGAGTGATTTCAAATAATTTGTTTTTTTTTGTTATATCCATTGGCATCTACCACTTTCTTTCTGAGGACCTTAGAGAGCTCTCTGGATCTTGGAATGATGACACCATACATGTCAATAGCAAGGAGAACACCAGGTCCTAGATGTCTGTAGGTTTCAATAAGATAATTTACACCCACATGCTTCCTTAGAAGGTACAGTGGCACCTAATTTGGAACACCTAATTTTAATTTCATGTATGTTAAAAGAGTATGAGGGATGATTGTGAGGCAATTATGGCCCTACAAAGGTACCATCCCATATAAAACCGAATGAGAACAAAAACGGGGTGGGACTTTACATGTACCTTGCAGGGTCTAAAGCCTCTTTCACACGGACGATCCGTATGTCCGTTTTTCATCCTTCCGTTTTCGGATGAAAAACGGACATACATTCATCCCTATGGAGCGTCGGATGTCAGCGGTGACATGTCCGCTGACATCCGACCCGCTCCGATCCGAAAAGTGTAACGGAGGAAAAACCTACTTTTCCATCCGTTTTCGGATCGGATCGGGTGACGACGGACACTACGGTCCGTCATCATCCCATCCCCCCATAGGGGAGAGCGGCGCTCTGACAGGTCCGCCGCTGCACAGCGTGCAGCGATGGACCTGTCATCTTCCTGCTCAGCGGGGATCGGCGGAGCGATCCCCGCTGAGCAAGCGGGTGTTCACGGGGCGGATCATGACTGATCTGCCCCGTGTGAAAGAGCCCTTATAAATACACATAACAAAAAGGCTTAAAAATAAACAAATCATTAATTTCCATATACAAATGGTTAGATTTTAAAAAGTTGAATACAACTGGTTAAAACCACAGTTACTGTAAGTCTAACCAGGATGTGATGGTCCTGGCTGAAAAATCGAGAAAACTTGCCTATGTTGGGGGTATGACTCCCCTTTAACACCTCTCCTTAATCATAAATATTTTTTACCAGGCTTATTAGATCCCGGCTTCAAATCATGGAGACCGAAAGAACCTCTCTTACTACATCACGTTCTCCGTGGCAACACACTTAAAGGGGTTGTAAAGGTAAAAATTTTTTCACCTTAATGCATTCTATGCATTAAGGTGAAAAAACTTTTGACAGTACCGCCGCCCCCAGCCCCCCCGTTTTACTTACCTGACGCCTCGAATCTTCGCTCCTCGTCCTCGTCAGCTTCATTGCAGCTCAGCCTGGTCGCTGATTGGCTGCAGTGGATGGATTGAAAGCAGCGCAGCCATTGGCTCGCGCTGCTGTCAATCACATCCGATGACGCGGCGCGCCGGGGGGCGGGGCCGAGTGATACAGCGAGCGGCTATAGCCGCCGGCTGTATCACGGGAGCGCGCCCGCAAGCACTCACCACCGTGCGAGGGAGCTCGCATGAAGGTGGTAAATGCTTGCGGGGAGGAGCTGAAACAGCCGCCGAGGGACCCCAGAAGACCAGGTTCGGGGCCACTCTGTGCAGAACGAGCTGCACAGTGAAGGTAAGTATAACATGTTTGTTATTTTAAAAAAAAAAAAAAAACATCTTTACAACCCCTTTAAACCATTACATATGATCCTTGATCCTAAACCCGCCACGTTTCTTGATAAATGGAGATATCATCAACTGCAACGTTTCTTGAGTTCCCTCCCTCACCCGCTTAGAAGTATACAAGATTTAAATAACGTAGAAGAAATACTCCATTCAAAAGACCCTCCCTTACATAGTATTTCTCTATTTTATAAAGCTCTTATTGCTCTTCAAAATCCCGCCTTTCCACCTTTCCTGGCAAAGTGGGAAACTGATCTGGGCTCCCCCCTCTCAGACAACCAAAGGGATAAGGTTCTGCAATTAGCTCACACCTTCTCCCTTGCTTCTAAAATGGCAGAGGTCAATTATAAATTACTCACCAGGTGGCACTACACCCCTGTCAGACTACACCAAATGTTCCCTGCCAGTTCCCCATTGTGCTGGAGGAACTGTGGGAACAAAGCCACTCATGCACATGTCTGGTGGTTCTGCCCACTCATTCGCCCCTTTTGGACGGCCATTTGCAATCTGATCTCACAGATTTCGGAGGTCAGTTTACCCATGGATCCATGGACTGTCCTTTTCCATGCCACTAAAACCCCCATAGGTTCAAATAAACGATCACTCATTCCTCACCTACTGAACACCGCCAAAGCTTTAATACCTACCTTATGGGGCCAAACAACAATTCCGTCTATAAAAGTCTGGCTTCAGAAGGTTGATGAAGTTCATCTCATGGAGAATATTACCCATAACATTAAAGGGACTTCAGAAAAACATTCACTAACTTGGGCTCCTTGGGTAAAATTTCAGTCCACCCCCTCTTATAAGGATATTATAGTGCAAACCCCATAAGTCTACCAATTATACATCGCCATCTAAATTTCGATAACTCAATATTCTGCACATGCATGCCAGCAACCCCCTCCCCCCCCCCCCTTCCCATTTCACCCTCTCTCTTATCTTCTATCCCCTTTCTCTTCCTTTATTCTCTTTCCCATCATCTAGTTTTATGTATTTCATCCTTTCTATTTTCTCTATTTTATCTCTCTTTTCTAATTAAAGCAAAGTTTTTCATCTTGTTTTTATATTCTGTTTCTAATGCTCGCATAGAAAGAAGCCTCTTTCTACTTAATCATTACATTAGTTTTTATCTTGCCTCTTGAATCTACAGAGGTAGTTAATGTATTCTTGGCTTCATGACACTCATTGTAAATTTCCGAGCGTTGAAATTGTTTTTGCTTTCTCACCAAGTTTGTATCTAGTTTGTGATATAAGTACATCTTGTCTTTATTTTTCTATAATAAAAATTTATTAAAAAAAAAACAAAAAAAAACAAAAACTTGCCTATGTGTTTTACGGGGAGTCCTGCTTCATCAGGGCTTTAGATTGGAGCACAAATTTGTACATAAACTGTTATACGGTGGGGGAGAAGCCTGGAGAGCCCTTGGGGGTTAACTCCGTGTCCCCCCCAAGAGAAAACAGACTCCTTAAACAATCAAAAAGGGTCAGAACTGGGTCAAAAGTGAGTGAATTAGGCCTCTTTCTCACGGGGCGGATCAGTGATGATCCGCCCCGTGAACATCCGCTGGCTCAGCGGGGATCGCTCCGCCGATCCCCGCTGAGCAGGAAGATGACAGGTGCATCGCTGCACACTGTGCAGCGACGGACCTGTCAGAGCGCCGCTCTCCCCTATGGGGGGGATCGGATGACGACGGACCGTAGTGTCCGTAATCACCCGATCCGATCCGAAAACGGATGGAAAAGTAGGTTTTTCCTCCGTTACACTTTTCGGATCGGAGCGGGGTCGGATGTCAGCGGACATGTCACCGCTGACATCCGACGCTCCATAGGGATGAATGTATGTCCGTTTTTCATCCGAAAACGGAAGGATGAAAAACGGACATACGGATCGTCCACGTGAAAGAGGCCTTAAGCACACCTAAGCTTTTGCTTATCCTTGCAGCATAGATGGAACCGTGATAAAAAATCTATATTAATGACCAACTTCCTCCGTCTGTGTCTTCAAATGAATGATCAATGGCTGGTCATTCATATGGTTTTTCTATCTTTCTGACAACCATAATGCAAAGGAGTGATTTTAATTCAAGCTACCATTTTAAGCAAGAATTTCATGGCAGTTAAAGTCATCTTTCTTACTTTGCTGTCTGAGGAGCAAACCATGTTCAGAACGCTCTTCAGAGAGCATTTGACAGGCAGTGAGTAGCAGTTATATTGCCTCCTCACCACCTGTTTTGCATGTGCTGTGCATGGTTGTGGGGCACGGTCCCATTCAATTGAATAGGTCACGTTCAGCATCCAGTAGTGCCTGCCGAGCATGACAGGGGTATAATTCCTGCCAAAACCATGAAGCAAAGCACTGCAGCCTTTGAGTGGTTGAGGCTGTCAAAACACCCCAAACGCAAGTGTAAACAAGCCTTTAGAGTGCATCCACACGGAATTAGTACAGGTGATATACTTTGTCACATAGTTTTATATTATTGGAATGCACACTTACTGCATCACAACACTAACAGTACCTTCCCATAGATATGAGATTAGATTTTCCAAAATGGGCAATCACCTAGTGTCTATAGGGTGGCACACCAGGGTTCCAAACAACATTTCTTGGATGACAAAGCAATCTGGTAGGTTAAAGAACCTTGCTTGATCACTACTGTACCCTTGAGATCAGCCAGCAGCTTGGGCAAGCTACTGGTTTAGGGAAACTATCTTTATGGGACATACTGGTCCAAAAGGCTTTTGGGGCATGCATTTCCAATTATTTTTTTAATATCCATGACCAGCTTCACTTTATTAAACATAAATAAATAAATTAGAACTGTACAGTAACCAGTGTTGTTTATTTAATGTTAGCCATGCTCATGAATCTTTGTACTGAATAATGATTTTGTATTTTGTTCACATCCAGATAGAGCTCATTTTACTATGCTCTTTGCCAACTGGCAGATACTGACAAAATATTACCATTACACTTGGCATGTGTTTATCTGCTCTTCCTTTAGGTGCCAATCTCCTGAAAGCTAATCTAGGCCCAGAGAATGGTAATGTGCAGACAAAGCCTTGCCTTTGTACGATCCACACAGAAATGGGATGGGAAGGGTTAACCTAGCTGATTGTATGACCTCCAGACTGGTGTCAGAATGATAAAGGGAAGCTAAAGGAACTGCATGTCTAATTAACAATCAGGTGGACCCAGCCAAGATTGTAGTTAACTTGACAAGTAGAACATATATAATGCCATTTATTGTGGCCCTTGTTTATATATTAAAAAAAAAATACATTTAAAAGCAAAAAAAACATTTTTTCATGCGGATGCGGTGTGATTTGAGCCATTCAAAATGAATGTGAATCACGTGCGATGTGACAGTGTAAACCGGGGCTCATACTACACTGGAAAGACAAGTGTTAGAATCTCATTATTTGAAACAACTAAAATTATTTTTGTTTCATGCATGACCTGTTACGAGAACATTGTCCATGAAGTGTTCATAGAATTTTCAATAAACTGAATTGCTGCTTTGGATCCACCGCCTGTCACAGTATAAGGCCCCTTTCACACGAGGCGGACTCCGTTTCTACGGAGCCCGACTCTGTCCGCCGGCTCAGCGGGGGACCTCTCCGTTGATCTCCACTGAGCCGGCGGATGACAGGTCCCTCTCTGCTCACTGAGCGGGGAGGGGCTTGTCAGTCGCCGCTGCCGCCTATGGAGGGATCGGATGAAAACGGACAGCATGTCTGTTTTCATCAGATCTCCCCCGATCCGATCGCGACAGACCTGGACGTAGGGCCATCCGTCTGCTTTTAGCGGAGCAGACATCCATTACTCCATAGGCTAACACGGAGCGCCCGTTCAGGTCCGCCGTCAAAACTGACAGGCGGACCTGAACGGTCCGATCGTTTGAAAGGGGCCTTAGGGTTCATGCACACTGCAGCTCAAAGAAGTTGCTCTGACAGGCTTTTGAGCTTTTTTTTATTTTATTTTATTTTTTTGCCTGGAAACTCCCTTTCATGTTGGCCAATGTGTCCATGCACACACTTTTTCAGCAGTTTACAGGCATATGCCCTTAGGCTGGATTCACACCTATGCATTTTTTAGTGCTTTTTGCATTTTGCAGATTTGCACTACAGAACGTGTTCCATAGGAAACCATGTTAAATGGACTGTAGTGCAAATCTGCAAAATGCAAAAAGCACTAAAAATGCATAGGTGTGAATCCAGCCTTAGTCCTCGATGTGCATAAAAAGTTCCTTCAGTGCTTCAAATCCACCACCGTGAAACACCAGTGGTGGTGTTTCACGGTGGTGGATTTAAAGTGGAGGGCCACCCTAAAAGAAAAAAAATTACATTAACATTCTTAAAAAAATATAAAAAAAAAAAAAATTTTTTTTTTTTTTTACTCACCAGAAACCCCTGTTGCTAGGCAGTCTTCCTAATCTGCTTCTTCCTATTCCGCTGCGCTGTTTCTTCAATTCCTCCTCCTCGGTGAGCGGCCCCGTTGTCTTCTGGGACATGTGTGTGTCCCAGGAAACAACGGGGCCATTCACAAAGTGTTGTGCGGCTCGCGTATGCGCAGTAGGAAATGGGCAGTGAAGCCGCAAGGCTCCACTGCCTGTTTCCCTTAGTTAGGATGGCGGCGCCGGCAGCTGATCCGGTGGATCGGCCTTGGGGGGCTGACATCGCGGGCTTGCTGGACAGGTAAGTGTCCTTATTAAAAGTCAGCAGCTACAGTGTTTGTAGCTGCTGACTTTAAAAAAAAAAAAAACGTCCGGAACACCCCTTTAAAGCACTAAAGGAACTTTATGCACATAGTAATTTTTATTTGGTCATTTATATTTTTTTTTAAATTTGATCATTTAGCCCAGGTTCACACTGACAGCGGAAATGAGAACTCGCACGATTTCATTCTCGCATGTCAGTCCCGACTTTGGGGGCGATTTCAGAGACATCTGTGTGGGTTGCTGCACAGATGTCTATGGAAATCGCACCCCAAAGTCACCAAAAGTAGTACAGAAACTACTTTAGGGATTCGGACTGTGCCATTGCCGATAATTGCCACCGATACAGCATGAGATTTGACATGTCAAATCGCTCCAATGTGAACCTAGGCTTATGGATGCACTTGATTAATTGGGGACTGATCTATATGCATTGTAGCACTTTATATGTAAAAATAGAGTGATTTGTTTATATAACTAATTATTGATTGATATGTATACATTGTACCATACATTTATGCAAAGGGGAGTGATTTATACAACCTGTGAGCAACACAGACATGTGGTATAGGTATTTGTAGTTGAACAGAGCAGCACCATATCACTAATTAAAGGGGAATGAGATATTTAGTGCTGTATACTAAGATTTATTTATAGCAATTTAACATGGGTTTATCTTTAATTACCATACTGTGTTTTATATTGGGCCTTTTTAATCTTGCTCAATATCTTGTAGCCCTTTATTTTAGGGATATCATTGTTATTTCTCTTTTAGAAAGCTAGATGAAAGCTAGATGAGCAATCCTCTTTCCTGATTGGAGATGTGGGGTTTTGGGCTTCATTCATCAATGGGGCTTGCTGTTTCACATTGATTTTTATCAGTTTGCACATTTTGCCTACAGGTAATACTAAACTATACAACAAATGATTCATTTATATAATACTGCATACCTGTTAATGTGCATTTAAATCCGGTTAATGTTCATTTTCATGTTTTTAGACATTTGAAGGATACGCTGTGTCTAAAACATGGACCAAATACAAACAACATGGGAAGGTGGTTAAAAGGCAAGCATACTGGTAGACCAAGGAAGACATCAAAGCGTCAAGACAGAAAACTTAAAGCAATATGCCTTGAACATGTGCAACAAAACAAATGAGGAACAAATGGGAGGAAACTGGAGTCAACATCTGTGACCGAACTGTAAGAAACCGCCTAAAGGAAATGGGATTTACATACAGAAAAGCTAAAAGAAAGCCATCTCTAACACCTAAACACAAAAAAACAAGGTTACAATGGGCTAAGGAAAGGCAATCGTGGACTGTGGATGATTGGATTTCTGTCTTGATGCTTTGATGTCTTCCTTGGTCTACCAGTATGCTTGCCTTTAACCACCTTCCCATGTTGTTTGTATTTGGTCCATGTTTTAGACACAGCCGACTGTGAACAACCAACATCTTGTGCAACACTGCGTGATGATTTACCCTCTGTAAGGAGTTTGATAATCCTCTCCTTTTTGTCAATTGACGTCTCTGGTGTTGGAGCCATGCTTCATGTCAGTCCACTTGTTGCAACAACTCTCCAAGGTGTGATCACTCCTTTTTAACTACATACTAACAAGCAGATTTAATCTGATGCAGGTGTTAGTGTTTGTAATGAAAATTTACAGGGCGATTCCATAATTTTTTCTTCAGAATTGAGTGATTCCATAATTTATTCCCTGTGCTTGTTCTATAAATCTAACTGTTACTGGCCACCACAATTATTTTTCTTGATTTCTTTTAGTGTTTCTTAAAGCCAGAAAGTTGTCATTTGAAATGCCTTTAGTTTTTGGCCATGTCTGTGATCTGCTTTTTTTCTACAACAATAAACAACTGAAGGAACATCCTCAGGGACTGGTGATTCCATAATTTTTTGCCAGGGGTTGTACATCCTGTGCAGGCAAGAAGATACACTGACAGGAAGAATCAATGTAGTTAATTGAGAACTACAAGCCGACAGCCACAAAGGATATCAGGGGTTGTAGCCCCAAAGCTGTGTGAATGAATGATGTGACCATGTGGGCAGATCCCCTCACGGCAGCGCTGATTTCAAAAAGTGATAGCTAGTACGGAGAACTTATCCCTGTACTGCTGTCACAGGGAAGAGGGAAGAGGCAGCAGCTTCAGCATTGGGAACATGTTACATGTTCCACCCTAAAAATAAATGGAATGTAACATGTTTCCAAAGGTGAACTTACACTTTAAAAAGCTGTTTTTCCTAAAGAAGCAGGTTCTGTCCTGCAAAACGCATCAAAGAAATAGTCAAGATAATATCATGTGAACTGCCTACTTTGTAGTTATATCATTGAAGAAATGATCAAGAAACGGTCAAGAAGATTTAATATGAACTATTCTACAACAGCTCGCTGTCTTCCTCCTGGACAAGCTTGACTCGATTCTACACTCTCTAACTCACATTTTCAACCTCTCCCTCTCTTGTGGCATCTTCCCAAACTCTCTAAAACATGGGCTAGTCACCCCCATACTTAAAAAGCCCTCACTGGACCCTACCAATCTTAACAACCTACGTCCCATCTCCTTACTCGCCTTCTCCTCCAAACTTCTTGAAAGATTAGTCTACAACCGACTGAGATATTAAAGTGTATTGTAATTGTACTGTCTACCCTCAAGTTGTAAAGCGCTGCGTAAACTGTTGGTGCTATATAAATCCTGTATAATAATAATAGTAATAACTATTTAGTTTGGAATTATCATCCTGTAAATTCAGGTCTAAAACTGCATAGCCCAAGTGTTTGTCATTGTGTAGATTACTCCCCGTTTTGGAATTTTTTTTTGTATGTTGTAACAATAAAAGTAATATATATATTTTTAATTCATTTCTGTTGTGGTACCATTAAAGTCCTATTTAGGCCTGGTTCACATCTATACGTTTTTTATTGCTTTTTGCAGAAACGCACTACAGTCCATTTAACATGGTCTCCTATGGGACACGTTCACACGTATGCTTTTTCCTGCCGCTGTCTTCACATATGAGCACGCGGCGGCTCACAGCAGGAGTCCGGTACATCCTCATTCACCGTTTCAGGTCTGATTTTAGCCCAAATTTTTGGCTGAATTCGGACCTGAAACAGACCAAAAGATGAACAGGACTCCTGTGCAAATTGCACCGGAGCTGCTGCGGAGTTATGTGAACTGGCTCCATAGAGCGCCAGTCACAACCTTCTGCTGTGCAGATTGGATTTGGTGAAATCCGCATCCAATTCGCACCAGTGTAAACCCAGCCTTAGGGACTTTTTTAAATGCAAAACAGTGCGTTTTAGGTTCAATAGACTTCAATGGAGAACCTGCAGAAAAGCATATGTAGTGCGATTTTTCTGCAATTTGCGTTTTGTGTTTTTTAATCTGCTCAACAACAAATTGGGTTAAAAAAAAAGCATAAAAAGGAGGAGTTGTTGTCCTCCTCCCCCAATTATAATTATACTGCACGCATAGCAAATCTATGTCCATTTCATAGATAGATGAGAAAGAGGGCAGCACAGGTACCAAGAAAGTTTAGCTTGGATGACAACAATAATGCCACGTCCACGCGATCGGAATTTCCGACAACAAATGTTCGATGTGAGCTTGTTTTTGGAAATTCCGACCGTGTGTATGCTCCATCGGACATTTGCTGTCGGAATTTCCGACAACAGATGTTTGAGAGCTGCATCTCAAATTTTCCAACAACAAAATCTGTTGTAAATTCCGAGCGTGTATAGACAATTCCGACGCACAAAAGTCCACGCATGTTCGGAATCAAGCAGAAGAGCCGCACTGGCTATTGAACTTCATTTTTGTCGGCTCATCATACGTGTTGTACGTCACCGCGTTCTTGGTGGTCGGAATGTCCGACAACATTTGTACGACCGTGTGTATGCAAGACAAGTTTGAGCCAACATCCATCGGAAATAAATCCACGGTTTGGTTGTCGGTAATTCCGATCGTCTGTACGCGCAATAAGGTTTTCAAAACGGACCTATCAGTGTTCCTTAGAGAGCTGTTGGAAATCCGGCTGCTACTATAGACATAAGAATATCACCCCCCTGTGGTTAAAAATCGTTATATTGATGAGTTGACTAATGAAACATTAGCTGTGGTTAATTGTAATAGCTATTTGGAGGCAGACATATGTCTCTCTAAGAACAATGGGTAGGGAGACATCGGCTTTTTCTCTCATACCACCAGACCCAATGTAAAATTTTTCTTGCCTAACATTCTCTTCTCTCTTTCCTAATGAGCACAAGCAGTAAACAAACCCAGTATGTAATTCATCTTGCCAGAAATGGCATAATAGAGAAACATCGCTTGTTCTTTAATGATAGTTTTGGCATTCATTTTCGTCAAGCCATACTTTAGCCAAATACAAAGTCTTTGTAACATCATGGACGCTGGCACGCCAGACCTGTGTGTCAACAGGTGCTTCCCCAAACCCTTGCAAGTGCTTACTCATTGCAGCATTAGTTGTAGACATGGGATAATAGTGAATAAATGGAGTATAAACACTCCCTTGACTTTTTTTTTAAAATCACTTGTTGTTGGAGGTATATATATATATATATATATATATATATATATATATATATATATATATCTCTATCAAATACTGAAGAGGGTGAGGTGCATCAAGGCAGATGCAAGTGCGAAGCAATCAGGCCTTCTCAAGGGCCGTATATAGACGATAGTGCCCTTCGTCAAACAAAAAGCATAAATTACATCCAAGATACTAATTCACTACATATATTCACAATAATCATCTGGAACCAATTAATTAATTTAGCATTCACTAAGTAATCATGACGTAAAAATTAGCATAATGGTTGAAATGACAGAACCATCAGGTGTAATGAGCTCCCCACACGTCATGAGGATACTAGGAAAAGGCACCTGTTTTCAAAAAAGATATACAGTATATACAGTGGGGACAGAAAGTATTCAGATCCCCTTTCACTCTTTGTTATATTGCAGCCATTTGCTAAAATCATTTAAGTTAATTTTTTTCCTCATTAATTCATTCATTAATGTACACACAGCACCCCATATTGACAGAAAAACACAGAATTGTTGACATTTTTGCAGATTTATTAAAAAAGAAAAACTGAAATATCACATGGTCCTAAGTATTCAGACCCTTTGCTCAGTATTTAGTAGAAGCACCCTTTTGATCTAATACAGCCATGAGTCTTTTTGGGAAAGATGCAACAAGTTTTTCACACCTGGGTTTGGGGATCCTCTGCCATTCCTCCTTGCAGATCCTCTCCAGTTCTGTCAGGTTGGATGGTAAACGTTGGTGGACAGCCATTTTTAGGTCTCTCCAGAGATGCTCAATTGGGGTTAAGTCAGTGCTCTGGCTGGGCCATTCAAGAACAGTCACTGAGTTGTTGTGAAGCCACTCCTTCGTTATTTTAGCTGTGTGCTTAGGGTCATTGCCTTGTTGGAAGGTAAACCTTCGACCCAGTCTGAAGTCCTGAGCACTCTGGAGAAGATTTCATCCAGGATATCCCTGTACTTGGCCGCATTCATCTTTCCCTCGATTGCAACCAGTCGTCCTGTCCCTGCAGCTGAAAAACACCCCAACAGCATGATGCTGCCACCACCATGCTTCATTGTTGCGACTGTATTGGACAGGTGATGAGCAGTGTCTGGTTTTCTCCACACATACTGCTTAGAATTAAGGCCAAAAAGTTCTATCTTGGTCTCATCAGACCAAAGAATCATATTTGTCACCATCTTGGAGTCCTTCAGGTGTTTTTTTTAGCAAACTCCATGCGGGCTTTCATGTGTCTTGCACTGAGGAGAGGCTTCCGTCGAGTCACTCTGCCATAAAGCCCTGACTGGTGGAGGGCTGCAGTGATGGTTGACTTTCTACAACTTTCTCCCATCTCCCGACTGCATCTCTGGAGCTCATCCACAGTAATCTTTGGGTTCTTCTTTACCTCTCTCACCAAGGCTATTCTCCCCCAATAGCTCAGTTTGGCCGGACGGCCAGCTCTAGGAAGGGTTCTGGTAGTCCCAAATGTCTTCCATTTAAGGATTATGGATGCCACTGTGCTCTTAGGAACCTTAAGTGCAGCAGAAATTTTTTGTAACCTTGACCAGATCTGTGCCTTGCCACAATTCTGTCTCTAAGCTCTTCAGGCAGTTCCTTTGACCTCATGATTCTCATTTGCTCTGACATGCACTGTGAGCTGTAAGGTCTTATATAGACAGGTGTGTGGCTTCCCTAATCAAGTCCAATCAGTATAATCAAACACAGGTGGACTCAAATGAAGGTGTAGAACCATCTCAAGGATGATCAGTAGAAATGGACAGCACCTGAGTTAAATATATGAGTGTCACAGCAAAGGGTCTGAATACTTAGGACCATGTGATATTTCAGTTTTTCTTTTTTAATAAATCTGCAAAAATGTCAACAATTCTGTGTTTTTTCTGTCAATATGGGGTGCTGTGTGTACATTAATGAGGAAAAAAATTAACTTAAATGATTTTAGCAAATCGCTGCAATATAACAAAGAGTGAAAAATTGATATAAATATACACATATAATAACCCGCATGGGCACTTAATAATATAAACCACATAAGAAGATGACATGTGTAATTATCTTTTATCGCTATACTATAACCTTTATGCGGATGGGAAAAAGATATTTTCTTTTTCTTTTTTGTAATAAGTTGTAGTAAATTTTTCTGATTATATGTTTGGTTCAGAATCTAGTGCATTATATATATATATATATATATATATATATATATATATATATATTGACAGTAGGAGATGCTGTCAAGGTAGAATTGATAGTTTGGGGGACACAGGGTATGCACATTTGCTTGAGACAACAGGAGGGTAAAAAGGAACTAAAGACTTTGCTAAAGAGTGTAGTGACAACAGGCAGAAATTCAGTGATGTCTGTGCCTGTGTATAATAAGGATAATTGCTTACACCAATGGCCTTTAGGCCATGATATAGGTGCGTTCCTCTAAATTAATTACACATATCAAAATAAGGGGGGGAGAGAAAAAAAGCAGTTCATCAGAGAGGAACAAGCAGTTATAAAAAAATATAAAATATGTTTATTAATAATTCACTTTAACACCAATCAAAAATTAATTAAAAACAGGTACCGCCACCAATTCTTAAAACTGACAACGTTGTCATGGACAGACACAGATAGCCACCACACGCAAAGACCATGCACACCTCCTGTCATATAAATGCAAGATGGGATCTCCTAATGAGTCATCCAGCTTGGAGCTGATAGTCGTAATATTGTTCAGCATGCAGGCTGATATCAAATGGGGAGAAGGTGGATGGTAATGCAGCCGTTTGGAAATCACGTCCACTGTGTGAATGTAGAAGAGGGGAACTAACAGTAACCAACTTGCTACTGGGCAGTAAACACTGCTGTCTTTGTGTGCAAAGTTCACCATAAACATTCAGTACCGTGGGAGACAGATAGCACGGGGAAGAGTTCCTGTATATAAGGAGCTATTAACCCTAGAGGATTGGAGCAGGCTAGAATGTGTATCTGTATCGGTTAGTTCATCAGTGCTTAAGGGGAGAATGAAACTAAAAGATGAAGCAACAGTCCCATACTGGGGATATAAAGATAGGATCTCACCCAAATGCAGGCACTGGAGTATAACACCAATCAAGTGGAAAAGCCATGTCTTGCTCGTACCGTCTCCGAGTAGCTGATCAGGCTATCTTCCATCCACATGCTTCTTGTCATTAGCGAGGTCCCAGTGGTGATGTTCAGGGAACATGGTTTTTAGCCTGGAGAGTGCAATAGGTAGTGCAAACTGTCCTTCGGTTATCCAGTGACCGGGCTTGTTCAGAAGACCTTGCGAGGGTACAGACGGAAATCCAGAGGCTGGTGGGTGGGTCTGTGAGTGCAGCGTCATGCAGATGCGTTTCATCCGTCACTCGGATTTCTTCAGAGCATGCGCCGTAGCCGAGACTGTCTTCTTATATAGCCCAGACGCCACGCCATGTAGGTACGTTGGCGTTTTGTTGTCTCGGTGACGGCGTAACTAATTGACAGCCATACGTGTATAGAAAGTACAGTACATAAATGGCAGGCCAGTCTGTAGGCGCAGACCCCCTCAGAGAGAAAGTACATTTGCTTGGTGCAAGGCTACAGAGCATAAATGTGGACTGGAGAAAACTGCTTTCGCAGCTTTCTCCAGGTTTTGGTATTCGGTCATGGGGCTCTGTAGTTTGGAGATTCCATAATGTCTTGGGTGGGACAGGATCTGCAAGACTTTGTAGATTACCAGAAGGGTGTGTGCTCAGGTGAGCACAGCACTTATAATGAGGGTATGGGAAGACCTCATGGCTCCCAGTTGGAGACTGCTCCACACCCAGAGAGACAGGAGGTCTCCAGGAGTCAGAGGGGCTGCAGGAGGCAGCCAGAACATGTGACTGCAAGAGGCAGTGCAACGGCCTGAGGACTAAGGCCAGAGCAGAGCTGTGGGTGCTAAAGTGAAGCCATCTACACTGAGGAATCCTGTGGTCTGTGTGACCAGGATAAAGGGCAGAGGTACTGCTAAAGAAAGCCAGGTGGGCTAACATTTTCTATTGTTTTTATTTGCTGAGAAGAACCCCTGCATGGACTTGTATTTGCCTTTTTAATAAATTGGCTACCATGACCTTAAATATAGTTTGTGACTGGCTTGAATCACTGTCCCCGATATTACTATCTCTCTCTCTCTCTCTCTCTATCTATCTATCTATCTATCTATCTATATATATATATATATATTGTGACAGTACAGTTCCCTGTCTTAGTAATTGTCGCCCAGGGTTCTCAAATAGGCAGGTTGAGGGGCTCCAGGGGTATGTGGAGGAATCTGTTTTATCAGTTTCTTCCAAAGTTTGTAAAATCCATTTGGGGACCTGGAGCCCTGAGATTCCATAGCGTTATAGGTGGGACAGAATCTCCAATCCTGGGACCGGGTTTTGGGAACAGCCAGGAGTCTGGCTGGTTGATTGAGCAAGTGGGTCCTGGGCTTATAGCAGAGTCAGGATTAGGGTTCTGGGCTCGACCCTCCCGAGGAGTCCAGAGAGTGCAGGTGTGCACTAGTGGAAGCCAGAGACCCAAGTCTGAGGATCAGAGCAGTGAGGGGCTGCTTTCTAGATAGACGCTGTGTGCGTCCAAGGAGGCAGATGAGAGCCTGAAGTGGAAGGCCTGAGCAGCAAGGAAGCTGAAAAGAGGTACAGTAGTTGTACGGGAACCCTGTTATATGGCCAATAAGTCTGAAGCGTAAAGTGGCAGTACTGCTAAAGAGAGCCAGGTGGATTGGCATTTTTTATTTGTTTTTATTTTTTGGGAGAAGAACCCCTGTGTGGGCATCCAAGTGCATGTATTAACTTTTCTTTATTTTGTTCCTTTTAATAAAAGTGGGCTACCATGCCCTTAAACTAAAGTTCCTGTTCGCTGTGAGCTTACTAAAAAGGCATCTACCACTGAGCTAGACATCCCCCAATGTCACAAGAGATATATATATATATATATATATATATATATATATATATATATATATATATATATATATATATATATATATATATATATATATATATAAAATGTGTGTGTATCTATTTCTTCTTTTTTGTTAACAGGTGCCTTTTCCTTGTATCCTCATGACGTGTGGGGAGCTCATTACACCTAATGGTTCTGTCATTTCATTCATTATGCTAATTTTTACGCTCATGATTACTTAGTGAATGTAAATTAATTAATTGCATTTGTATCTTGATGTAATTTATGCTTTTAGTTTGAAGAAGGGCACTATCGTCTTAGCCTGAAACTGTTCCTTACCTTGCATAACATGGAAAGTATGTAACTTTTTTCATTTTTTTAAAAATATCCTATATGTGCAGCAATCCCTTATATATATATATATATATATATATATATATATATATATATATATATATATATATATATATATATATATATATATATATATTTCTGTTCCCCTCTTCTGCTTCTCTCCCTTCTCTCGGCAGGTACTATTGGTGGAATCTCTCATAGCAACAAGCTGCCATTGAAGGGATTTGGCAGAAAGCGCCAGTGGCTTGCAGGTATCAGAAGCTTGTATGAAAGAAGCTCTTCCGTGCTACATCTCCCCATTGAGCTTTCATTTATCCTCCTCGGTTAAGGAGAAAATTTGGAGAGGAGAATTTGTCGACATATGGTCCCTCCTGCCCTCTTCTAAGAATTTCTTTCTAAGTTGGATAAGAAATCAGAGGTTCGTTCGGAAGAGGATAGGAGGAGAGCCATACCTAAGACATTCCAGAATTGGCTACAAGCATTCTGTATTTTCGCTTCAGTAATGGGTAAAAGGTTCCAGAAAAATGTTCTGGGTTATTCCAGCACCTTGATATTGTTGCGGAAGCCTTTAGGCATTTCGGTAGCATCTCATGGTTTCATTACGATGAAAATTTTAGACAGAAACTGACAGTACATCTTTCTCTGCGGGTGTAAAGGACGTTGGCCTTTGGCTAAATCTGATGTTGCCTCCAAAACCCCAATTGCAATATAAAAGGCTCAGTTCTTCTAATAATTCATTTTGCAAAAGATTCTGCTTTGCATTTAATGGGGGACAATGTAAGTTTTTGTCCAACTGTAAATACAAGCATGAGTGCTCATACTGTACACCCTGCTTGTAGATTTTATCACAAAGCCTCTGCCATGTCAGGCCAGCCTCTTCAGTCCAGGGATGGGTTTTCAAAAGGCTCTGACACCAGTGAAGTTGTCAAGCATGCTTCCCTGGCTAGAAATCTATCCAAACATCAAGATGGCGGAGCTACTTCGTAGCAGCTTTAAAGATGTTTTTTTAGTCCCTGGATTTTCAGGGACAGGTTGTATTTTAGTTGATAACTTGCGATCGGTCTATTCACATCCAGAGGTTGTTAAAGATAAAATTAAGAAGGAATTGACGGAGGGCAAAGGAGGTCTGTTTCCTCCTCCTTTTTCCAATTTCAGAATATCACCTTTGGGCATAGTACCTAAAAAAGAACCGGGCTCTTTCTGCCTTATACACCATTTATCTTATCCTGCTGGTGATTCTCTCAATGACGAGGTTACGGATTTTGATGCTTCAATCACGTATGCCTCTTTCAATGAGGCCTTGGTCCTGCTCGGGCATTTTGGAAAAAATAGGTTAATGGACAAGGCTGATATCAAGTCTGCATTTCGGTTACTTCCAGTGCATTAACAAGGCTTTAGTTCTTTAGGTTTTCATTTTAATGGGCTTTATTATTTCGATGTATGCCAATGGGTTTCTTCTTATCTTGTTTTTACTTTGAAGCCTTTTCTTTTCTTCAATGGGTTTTGTCTGTGGTACATTCAAGTGCTGGTTATATTCATTATTTAGACGATTTCCTTTTTATCGGTCCTTCCGATTGCTCTACTTGCTCTGATTTGTTGTCAGCTTTCTTTAACATTTGTGAGGATTTGGTATTCGCCCTGCCCGGGAGAAAACTGTTTTCCCATCAACTAGTTTGGATTTTTTGGGTATAGTCATTGATTCAGACGCCATGGAGTTTAGATTGCCTCTTGCCAAGTTATTCAAAATTAGATCTTTAATGTCCTCTTTTTTATCCAAAAGGAAAGCTCTGCTTAAGGACGTTCAATCTCTTTTGGGCTTGTTTGCTTTTGCTTCTAGAGATATTCCGTTAGCTAGGATTTTTTCTCGCCGGTTTGCTAGGGCTACGAAAAATTTTAAAAATCCTTTTTCACAAGTTACTATTTCAAAAGCCATTAAGGATGATTTAAAAGTATGGGACAAGTTCTGGTTAGGTTTTAATGGCTCAACAGTATGGCAGAAGGAGTTTTTAGATGATTTTGATCTTGGCCTTTTCACCAATGCTTCGGGTTCTATAGGCTTTGGTGCCTTCTTGGCAGGTCACTGGTGTGCATCGGAATGGCACACCTCTTGGAAGAACCCGGAAATTTCTCGTAATTTAGTCATATTAGAGTTATTCTCGGTAGTGGTTTCTGTAGTTATTTGGTGCGACTTGTTTCAAAATCGTAGGGTATTAATTCACACTGATAATAAAGGCGTCCTCTTCGCGGTCAATTGTTTATCTTCTAAATCTGAATTTGTGATTAAATTGCTTCATTTTTTAGTTTTACATTGTATGAAGTTTAATGTTTGCTTTAAGGCTAAACATTTACGAGGTGTAACCAATAGCATTGCAGACTTGTTGTCTCGTCTTCAGTTTTCCAGGTTCCACAAATTGACTCCGGAAGCAGACCCAATTGGCTCCCAATGCCCGGAATTCCTCTGGGGCTTGATTTGGGATTAATCTCTGCCAATTTGAAGAACTCTGTTTCATCTAGAACATGGGAGGACTATCTGCAGGCATGGTCGAGATGGAGTAATTTCTGCTCTACGTATAATTGAAGTTTTGCCAGTGTCAGTGCTTATACAGCGCTGTCTTTTGTTTCCTTTTTAATTCACTCTAAGCTTAGTACCAGTTCTATCCATAAAATTTTGGCGGGTGTTTCCTTTTTTCTAAAATTTTTTTAACCTTCCTGCTTTGTCTACTTTTTATCCAGTCCCTCAAGTATTGAAAGGTTTTAGGCATTCCCATTTGGTTAAAGATGGTAGGAGACCCATTTCTATTGATCTTTTAGTCAAATTAATGCAGACTTTGACTTCAGTCTGTTTTTTTTCCCCCTATGCAACTTTATTATTTAAAGCAGCTTTCTCATTTGCCTTTTTTGGCGCTTTACGGCTGGGTGAGTTTTCCTCCCCAAACAAGTCTTCCTATTGGGTAGTGATGTGGCTGATTTTTCCGATTCACTCACTATATGCCTTCGCAGATCAAAAAATTACCAAGGTGGTAATGGACGCGTTATTAATTTAGGTAAGGCCTTGAATATGGCTATCTGCCCTGTCCAAAATATTTCAAACTTTTTCTTTTTTTCAGACTTTTCTTTCATTGTTAATTTTTTATTCACAGTGACTTGACTCCTCTTACTCGTTATCAATTTTCTTCTGTGCGATCTTCTTGTCTTAAAACCCTTGGTCTTTCCCGGCTTTTATTTCTCCTCCCACTCCTTTAGGATAGGGGCAGCCACTGTTGCAAACACTATGGGTTTTTCTTCGGAATAAGTTCAGAGGTTGGGTTGTTGGAACAGTTGTAGATATAAGTCTTACATTCAACCTGAATTAGTTATTTTTCCTTTTTCAGATTCTCCTAGGTTCAAGGTCTGGATTGTAGGAGATTAATTTTTTCACTGCGCCTACAAAAGAGCCGAGGCAAGGAATTGCTCAGTTTGGGTTTCAATGTTCATGCGTTGCAAATCTTTTGGCATGGTGTTAGGGATTTACGCTGGAAGAATGTAAGAAATGAGTTGATTTATTTGTCTAACGTTTGGCCCAGCCCAGATTTATTAATCGTCCATGGTAACCTAGATGATTCCTAGGTTACTTTGGTCTCCTTCCGGTACTTTGTTTTATTTACACAGGATCCGTAGGCATTTAAATAGAACCATTCATAATTTTTAGTTGCTTCCAATGACTTATCCTATCGCCACGTTGATTTGGATTTTTTTCTTTCAGGTCTCTATAGATCAGACCTGGTACATTTTATCTAACATAGGTCTAGATATCTTCAATGTTGGTTTACAGAATATTATAGAAAAAGCCACGATATTGGGGGGGCCTCAGCCTTTTGTTTCACAATTGGCTTTGGCTGGTGGGGTTCGTCTTCCAGTATAAGTCTGGAGGGACATGGTGATTGAGATCTGGTATTGGATCATTTTGTTAAGTTTAAAATGTAATGCTATGCTGAAAGCTGGTTTTGGTTAAATTGAAATTTGGGTTACCCCTTGAATAATCACTGTGGCCATTATATGACCAAGTATATATATTTTGGTGTCAGGCTTGTTTTATTTTAGTATTAGCTACTTTGCACTGTCCCATGTAAAGTAGTAAGTGTACAGCTTGTATAGCAGTGTAAATTTGCTGTCATTAATGTCTACACCACTGGCAACAAAAGCGAGTATAGCCCTAAGTGAAAATGTCCAAATTGGGACCAAAGTATCAATATTTTGTGTGGCCACCATTCTTTTTCCCAGCACTGCCTTGTGGTGTCCTTTTATGAAACAGCGGTAAAATACCGCTTTTCAGTTCTCAGGCATTCTCAGAGGAGATCGCTCTCCTCTGAGTGCCTGTTTATGAAAGTGTGTAGATCGCTTCTCATGTTGAGTTGAGGAGCGATCTACAAACGCCGGGAACTCCTCAGAATGCCTCCTCTCACTGTAATCTCGCGTGATGTAGCGGGATTACAGTATGAGGAAGCATAAAATACAAAAGTTTAGCACTAATCAGCATACATTATTCCCCAACATAATAATAAAATAATAAAGTTAAATTCCCCCTACACAATATACATTAACCTAATTATTAAAAAACATTGTTTTTATCAATATTTAAAGATCATACATGTGCCTATTTAAATGTGAATGGTGTATAGTAAATGAATGTAATCCACATATGTAATTCAGCTGTACACCATTCATATAAATGCAAAATACATTTATAATCATAAAAAAATCATTTTAATAAAGTATACAAGTATAAATATTTTTAAAAAAATTACAATAAAATATATTTAATAATTGATAAACACCCATATAACTGTAATAGAACATGCCATGGGTAAAACCATATTTCAGGGTTTACAGAATTTTATTCACTAATAAATTAAAAATTATATAAAAATGACATTAATAATAGCATTTAAATGTGGGTATAATAATATAAATACATATATATTTATATATATGTATATATAAAGAATATTTAACAGTTATTTACAATAAATATATATTTTATGTAAAAAAAAAACCCTATACCCTCAAAAAATGGCAAAGTCCTTAGCAAGTTAATTTTCTGGAAAGATTTTCCTCATTTGAGGGTGTGGTAGGAGTTTTGGCAGCATGGAGGGTGTTCAAAAGCGTATTAGCAAATTTACATTGGCACAGAACTGCATTCTGGTCTCAAGGGTAGTGAGTAATTGGGAACCTTTATTTGGTGCCCGGTCCAGGATGCTGTCCCAAGGCAGAAAATCTGCCATATGGAGCAATATAGTAGAGGAAGTTAATGCATGTGGTGATACTCCCAGATGCATAGTCACATGCAAGCGTCGAATACGCGACATTAAAGGGCAGATTAAAAAAAAACTTTCCGCTTTAGCGAAATACCAGAGAGGTACTGGAGGAGGACCACCCCCAGATATCACCTTCACTACATATGAGGAGGAGCTGAAGGGGTGCCTTGGACCCGACACAATTCTGGGAGTACCTGGAGAGCACGACTCTGATGCCCATAGTAAGTAATTTAATTTTTTTTTTTTCTACAGTTTCAAAACTAAATAATTAATCTTTATAATTCTATTTAAAGTGGTACAGGGTCCAACAAATGGAGACAACTCCACTGATATCTAGGCTTCACCAGATGAGACACTTATGCTGTTTGACGATGAAGGTAGGTAATAACAACTTTATGCATAAGGATTTGACAAGGCCTTTTTCTTGCTTTTTGTGCTAATTTAACCTCTTCCAGACCACCTTCCACACATTTACTGCAGCAAGGCCCCTAGAGACACACTTAACCCTTTTATTGCCCCTCCTGTTAACCCCAGCTCTGCCAGTGTAATTTATACAGTGACAGTGCATTTTATTTTAGCACTCATAATAGTATTGGTGTTGCAATTCCCCAAAAAGTATCACTTATGGGTTGATTTACTAAAGGCAAATCCACTCTGCACTACAAGTGCTTTTGAAAGTGCAGTCAATGTAGATCAGTGTGGAATCTCTGACATGAGAGGAAGCTCTGCTGAATTTATCATCCAATCATGTGCAAGCAAAAATGCTGTATTTGATTTTCCTTGCATGTCCACCTCAGATCTACAGTGACTGTACTTCCAAGTGCACTTTCAGTACACTTATAATGCAAAGTGGATTTACCTTTAGTAAATAACCCCCTAGTGTCAGATTTGTCTGCCCCAAGGTCGTAGTCCCACTAAAACTGGCTTATCACCGCCATTACTAGTAAACAATATCCCAAAAATTCAAGGTCCTTAAATCTTGTTTGTAGGTGCATATCTTTTAAGCTAAGCAATCAATATATACCTATTTTGATTTTATAAAAATGGCCTGGTCAAAAAAGGGGGGTAAAAGGGGCACAGAAGTCGTTCATTGACAATTGTGAATACATGCAACGCTGTAACCAAATTAAATTCCTCCAATTTTTACTTTAATATTTTTTCACATAAACCCCCCTTTATTTTTACCTGAGCCAGATCTGATACAGCGATGTGCACCAGAGCAGCGACTCTCTCCACTGTCTGCTTCCTCATTGTGCAAATTGGCTGCCGCTGCTGTCTGTCGATCAAAAGCTGTGATGAGGGAGTGGGGGGGCGTGTCTGAGTCGCCTGGTCTTTGTCAATAGACGCAGACTGGGTGCCTCAGGAGTGAGCACACATGGGTCGCCCCAGGGAAGGGGCATTTGCCAAAGAGTAGGGGCGTGGAGCACCAGCAGGGGACATTAGGGCTTCTCCGCTCCAAAGTATAATGTCCAAAAAATCTAATAACAATCCTTTTTTTTGTTTCTAGAAAATAGTCAATTTGTCGTGGCATATACGGTGGATGATCAAGACAGTGAAAATATACATGGTAATTAGAGAATATACATATGTTCAAAAATATTTAAAAATTTGATGTGTAATTACTGATCTGTTTCTATGTATGAAGTGTCTAATATCTTCTTATCTTTTAATTTTCAGTTCAATCCCCAGTGAACGAGGAGCCCATAGCAGGACCATCTTGTATTGGTAAATATAAAGATGTTTTTGTGCAATTGCATCTTTCTTAACCGCTTGCCGACCGCCTCACGCACAAATACTGAGGCAGAAGGGCTCGTACAGGCAAAATCACGTACCTGTACGTTCCCCTTTAAAAGGCGGTCAGCTCCTTGAGTTGGGTCACGGGTCCCGCGGACTCGATCGCCGTAGGGATACCCACGATCGCCTAACGGGGAGGAAGAACGGGGAGCTGCTGATGTAAACAGCATCTCCCCGTTCTGCCTAGTGACAGTGTCACTCAATCTCTGCTCCCTGTCATCGGAGCAGAGATCAGTGACGTCACACTCACAGCCCATCCCCCTGACAGTTAGTAATCGCTCCCTAGTACTGATTTAACCCCTCCCCGCCCCCTAGTGGTTAACCTCTTTACTGCCAGTGTCAGTTACACAGGAATCAGTGCATTTTTATAGCACTGATTGCTGTATAAATGACAATGGTCCCAAAAATGTGTCAAAAATGTCCAATGTGTCCGCCATAATGTTGCAGTCATGATAAAAATCGCTGATCGCCGCCATTTAAAAAAAAAAAAGAATTTTTAAGAAAAATGCCAAAAAACGATCCCCTTTTTTGTAAACGCTATAACTTTTGCGCAAACCGATCAATAATCGCTTATTGCGATTTTTTTTACCAAAAATATGTAGAAGAATACGTATCAGCCTAAACTGAGGAAAAAAAATGTTTTTTTATATATTGTTGGGGGATATTTTTTATAGAAAAACGTACCAAATAATGCGTTTTTTTCAAAATTGTCGCTCTATTTTTGTTTATAGCGCAAAAAATAAAAACCGCAGAGGTGATCAAATACCACCAAAAGAAAGCTCTATTTGTGGGAAAAAAAGGACGCCAATTTTGTTTTGGAGCCACGTCGCACGACCGCGCAATTGTCAGTTAAAGCGACGCAGTGCCGAATCGCAAAAAGTGCTCTGGTCAGGAAGGGGGTAAATTCTTCCGGGGCTGAAGTGGTTAAAGTGCTCTTACGCCCAAAATTTAAAACTTAAAAACCAACAGCTACACATACTGCAGCTGCTGGATTTTAATAAATGGACACTTACCTGTCCTGGAGTCAAGTGATTTTTCCATCATCTGTCGGCTGTTGCCGACGCCATTGTGGGTAAGGGTACTGGCAGTGTAGCCTTCTTGCCTTCACGCCGGGAAACCTACTGCACATGCGCGAGGCCCGCTCCTATCTCCTACTGTCCCGGCATGGGAGGAGCGGAGGAGGGAGCCCCACGGTGACGTCATAGGCCGGGGTCGGGACTCCCGGAATTGGGAAAGAATATCAGTCAAACACAGGTATCCTGTCCCCCCTCCCCCCTAAAGGTGCCAATTGTGGCACCAGAAGGGGGAAACAATCCGATAAGTGGAAGTTCAATAGCTATTTCAATAGAAGGCAGCCAACAGTTGTCCACTGTGTACAGAAGCCGCTTGAACAGCCATCTTCTGTTGAAGGGGAATGAATTAAACAGGTTTATCAAATTGTTTTACAAACTTCAGCGTTAATACATGATCTTCTTCCTAGATCTTCTTTTTTTAGAATATGTTTGTTTTATTGATTGAATAAAAAATGCTAGTGTGTATTAGGTGCTAATCATTGCCGGAGATTAACTCACAATCTGGTGCAACTGTGCATACTATCCTATGAGCTTCTAAATTCAGCTTGTTTAAAGACAATTTGCGAAAACAATAGATTTTGCACTCTCCTCGTTTAGCAAGTTATACCCAAATTATCTGACAAAATCAATTTTTTTTCTCATAGGAGTGGAGACAGAAAATGTCACTGGTCATCGACAAGTAGGGGATGAACTTACACAACCAAGTAAACACGAATAATATCAAATTTTTATCTTTTTTGAATGTCATGTTAGGAATGAATTTTATTTATTTTTGCAACTTTTTTAATTTGCAGATCATGAAGACGCAAGATTCCAAGGAATGGTTGAAACTGCACCAACATTATCGATTCCGCTTCGGGCTCCAAGAGGCCGAAGACGAAGAGAACTCCTGTCTGAATGGCAGGATGCTGCAAACAATGCTGCCAACCAGTTAGGGCAGACATTGAATGCACTCATTGACAAACTTAATGATAGACAAAACACACAAGAAACTTATCAGCAGGCTGTGGTAGCCCAAATGACAAGAACAAATGACAACCTCGAACGTATGAATATTCACTTGTCAAATATGTTTGAGGAGCAAAAAAAGATGTCCACTGCCCTGTTCTATTTGGTAGGTGCTGTGGCTCCACTGTGTCAGCAAATGGCCCCTCCTAATGACACAGACAATGGCACGGATGCCACAAACATTTGAATATGTTTGAAATTAATTATGTGGGGTGGGGGGTAATTCAGCCGTTGCTGGAGAATTAGTTATATTGTTAACTGTTGCACTTTAAATTTGCACTTACTGTATCTATATATGTTATAATTGCCGTTTCTAAGTTGTATGAGAAAGTTTACTATGTATGTAAAAAATGCCTATTTTGCACTGAATTAAAAAACCATTTAAGTCTTAAACACTTTGAACATATTTTTTTTAATTAAACAAATAGCGTGGTAAGGTGGTGGTGGTGGTGGTGGCGTGTTCGAGTCACTTGATCAGATAAGTGTATTCCCTCATTCAGCGATCAGCGTCAGCGTTATGGCCATAATTGTCTGATGGACGAGTCTTGTCAGATAATCCGACCGTGCGTACCGATTCAGCTCAAAATCCACGTAAAATTGCTATGGAAGTCAGATCGTGTGTACGAGGCTTAAGGGAGAGTCTGCAAGCGGAGCTCTTACGATCCATGTCCTTCTCCATTCCTCTCCAGGCCAGGCCTCTTCTCCTTTTTTTCAGAGTTTGGTTGTCCTAGATGTTGACTTTCCCCTGCGCCTCTTTGGTAAGAGCATACCGTTAGAGAGATAAATAAAGTAGTATTGAAGAAAGCCAGGAGCTCAGAAGCCGCACGTCCGTACTCGACCATGTCCAGACCACGCCAACAACTCTGTAAAGCAAAGGAATAACGCTACCTTTTACCTTAGCACTGATACATTGTGTGTTCAAATAAACATTTATTTTACACAAAAGCAAAACGTTGGTTGTAAAATAACATGGTTTGTGTTTTGCAAGACAAGGAAACTAAAAAATTTTTTTTGACTTGATATACAAGAAATGTCTTGATATACAAGTAGCGTCATATCACAACAGAGCATTAGAACAGAACAGATGCGCCTCTAAGTGTAGCAATATGGTTACATTTCATGAAGGTACAACATTTAGCAAGTCACATTGTTGCTAATTAAAACAGGCTCCTCTAAGTATCCAAGCATTCTGGGTAAAGTTGTCTACATAGACTGTCCTCCTCACCACCATCGTCTTCATCCCTTCCACGATGCGTACCTCGCTTTCAAATTGCTCTAATGCAGGGTAGTCTTCCTGGTAACGATTGCAGACTGACAGCGGTGAGAGTCAGTGGTGAGCAGGACGTATCATGTGGACAGCTTTACCCCAGATGGCTGCGTACACACGAGCGGACTTTACAGCAGACTTTGCCCGGCGGACTTTTCGACGGACTTTACGACGGACTTTACGAATGAATGGACTTGCCTACACACAATCCACCAAAGTCCGTCCAATTCGTACGTGATGACGTACGACCGGACTAACAAGGAAGTTCATAGGCAGTAGCCAATAGCTGCCCTAGCGTGGCTTTTTGTCCGTCGATCTAGCATACAGACGAGCGGACTTTTCGACCGGACTCGAGTTCGACGGATAGATTTAAAACATGTTTCAAATCTAAGTCCGTCCAACTTTTGAGAAAACAAAGTCCGCTGGAGCCCACACACGATCAAATTGTCCGACGAAATCCCGTCCGCCGGGCAAAGTCTGCTGTAAAGTCCGCTCTTGTGTACGCGGCATCAGAGGCGCTTCTCTAACATACTCTTTAGCTCCTGCTGGATTTTGCTTCTAATCCCCTTGGGCAGGCTTACATTTGTGGATGGACATTGTAGGGTTACACAGTCTTTTAGATTGATATAAACTTTTTATATGGACTTAAAAATTATTGAATTATGAATGTATGGATTTGTAAAAAATCATCCGAGTTTACATTATTTATTATGGGGAAATTTAATGGTGGATCCCGACATGAAAGTGATGGCGTTGGCTGAAAACGGGTGATAGGACAGCATAAGGAAATCCACTCCTGTGACCCACTAGTGCAGTTTTGACCAAAAGAGCTTTGGTCCTACTTCTCCATTACAGATATGAACATTACATTACCAAAAAGATAAAAATTGTGAAAATGTAACTTACAAATACAATGATGGAACTACACTTGACAAGGATAGGATTAGAAATGTTAGCCTAATTAGTCATCCCGCTTTGTAGACTCTGGAATACATAATGTTGATTAAAGGTTAAAAAATGTTGTCGCTCACAACAAAAGGTAAGGATAATTGAAACATTTTTTAATTACCCTGAAATAGGTCCGAATAAGATTTTGACGTACATGATTCCCTAGGTCTGAGGAATCCTCAGAGGCAGCCGGGAGTGCCGGTATTTCTGGTAGCAGATCATTACTGATGTGCAAGTCTACATTGTTTGCAAGAGCAATATTATGTAGAATTGCACATACAATAATGATATCTGACACCAGTTCCGGAGAGTGCTGTAAAAACCCGCCAGTTTTTGAGAGGCATCGGAATGTGGATTTCCACATCCCAAAAGTCCTCTCAATAACTGCACGGGTACGGATATGTGCACTATTATATCTAACCTCGGCCGCAGTCTGTGGATTCGCCAGAGGCGTCAGCAACCATGATCTACAGCCATATCCTGCGTCTCCTGTAATTTAAAATATAAATATTTTACATAATTTATATTAATTGAGAATAGTTAGAGGAAAAAGATTAAATTTTTATTAATACATTGCCAATATATTTACACATGAGAGAAATGAAATATTCCAATAAAAAAAGTCATTTTTGCTGTATTCGTGGTTGGGCCCATTGTTTATTTTTTAAAGATTGCATATGACATGAAGTTAATTAAAATTAAAAATTCTCTTCTCTGATTGAACAGGGAATGCAAAATCATGTGCTGCTCTGTATATAAACCTATATTTTTCTATTTTTTTGCTTGGAACAACTTTATTGATCAAGCTGACATTATAAGCTAAATGGCTACCATGTGCAGCAGCAACAGATTGTGCTATCTCCATTTTTAATAACTCAAAAAGACTGTGATTTGGTGAAGTATATCTATATCTATATATAGATATATCTATATATAGATATATATCTATATATAGATATATATATATCTATATATATATATCTATATATATATATATATAGATCTAATAGGGTAAAATGTTAATTCTTCTTACACACTAGACACTTCAAAACCATTAAACATTTCTCCAAAAATATCTAATATTTAAAATCTTTTGGTTATTATTCCAATTTTTTGGAACAATTGCATTTCTCAAAAAGAGCAGCCGACTGATGGTGTACATAAAATAAGTATAGCTTTAGTATTAGCTTTTTGCCAATGAGTGGGCTGGCCAGCTGGCCACTGCATGCTTAACAAGGTATGACTCATCAACTGTCCGTGGAGTTCCCCACTTTCAATCGAATGGAAATGAAAAAAGTGCTGGCAAAGAAAAATACGTGTTTTGTTCAACTCCAATCCCTACCGGGCTCTGATTATCTTTGTGCATGTCCCCTTTCACACTAGCCGTTTACGTTTTACTCCTTGTGATGGCGTGTGAGGAAAGGAATGCAGATAACCTTAAAGTTTTTTTTATATGTGATCAGCTGGGATTGTACAGTTAATGCAATGTATAATCAGCTGCAAAGAAAGCACATTGTGGGGGGGGGTTCATAGAAGACGTCCTTGGACGCTCTCCCAGAACAAGAGTATTGTAGCTATGGGGTGGTTCTGAAGTGGTTATCAATCGTAAAAATACATAGTTATACATTGGCAATAAAATATGAATAAAATGAAATGTACTTACCCACCAGCCAGCCCTCGCACATTTGTCTTGTTCAAATCGATCAAAGAGAGCTGACTGCCGCAGGATATAGCTGTCGTGGCAACTTCCGGGAAACCCAGATCTGATACTCATAATGCGATGGTGGGAGTTAACCACCACCTGCATATTAATAGAGTGGTAGTATTTCCTGTTACGAAATGCCTCCTCTCTATTATGTGGTGGTATGAGCGCAATATGAGTACCGTCTATGGCTCCCAGGCAATTTGGCATCCCTCCTTGGCGTAAAAATCCGACCTTCACCTCTTGCCACTCTTCCATGGTTCTAGGGAAATGGATGTACGTATTCATATGTCGCTTAATGGCTTTCAGAACTGGTTTCAGGAATCTAGAAAGACTGGAATGACTAATTCCAATGATGCGAGCCCATGACGGCTGAAAATTTCCTGTTCCTAAGTAATTTAATATGGCCAATAGTCGGACCATTGCTGAAATCGCATTGGTCCTCCCAGTCAGGGGCTCAATATCATTTTTGATCAAATTGTACACCTCCATGACCCCCTGACGGTTCAGCCGAAACATGTCCTCAACATCATTGTCAAACAGCTCATCCAGGACTGTACGTGTCCGGAACACACAAGGCTGTCTGAGCCTAACATTTCTAATCCTATCCTGGGCTAGACTAACAGCTGCCGCTGCAACAGCTGTTATAGCCGTAAGTAGGAGGGTAGTCTCTACATCCATAATAGGCCTTATCTGTAAAAGATAATTACAAGAGCATATTATAGAATTTTAATTTTTATTACATTGGTGTAACAGATATATTTGTATATATATTAACAAAAACTTTCTTGGTTTGTTTTTCATTCTTAAATATATATATATATATATATATGTCTGTGTGTGTGTATATATATATTCCTAAACTTATATGGCAGTGTGTCTTCTACTGCTATATAATTCCTATTCCATGAAAATGAAAAAAGTAAATTAGCTTGGTGGCAAAAACATAATAAAATTACTTACCTGATGTAGCATGGATCGTTATCATGTTGGAATACTGCCCTGCGACCCAGTGCCGGGAGCACTCACGAAACCCCAGACCATGACACTCCCACCCAGGCATGTACTGGCCATCAGGACTACCGGGAGATACCCGGTGGGCCGATGGCTCAGTAGGCCAGTCAGGTGCGGTCCTGGAGCCGCTCCTCTCTGACAGTGAGTGATCGCAATTTCACTCCTGTCAGGAGGAGCAGCTTCCGTTATATGCTGGAGAGAGCATTAGGCGTTATGCTCCCTCCAGCCTGCAGGAGGAGATAGACCAACGGCAGACTTTCCTTCCTCACTCCCCTATCACTTGTTATCACATGACTGGAGAGAGGAACGAGAAGCTGTCTTCAAAACGGTGAGTACATGTGGGAGGAGGAGGAGAGGGAGGACACACTGGGCTGCTGACGGGGGCTCTCTGGTGGGGACTGTGATGTGAAGGGAGCTGCTGGTGGGGACTCTGATGTGAAGTGGGCTGCTGGTGGAGACACTCTGTTGTAAGGGGGGCACTGTTGGGAACACTCTGATGTAAGGGGGGCGCTGTTGGGGACACTCAAAATTAAAGTGGGCCAGTCATGAGGAAGTCCAGGGCCAAATTTTTGTCCCAGTCCAGCCCTGCTCTCGCCACCATAATTGACTGTACGCAAGACACACTTGTCTTTGTACTCCTAACCTGGTTGAAGCCAAACACGCTTGACACCATCTGAACCAAATAAGTTTATCTTGGTCTCATTAGACCACAGACAATCCATGTCTGCTTGTCTGCAGCAAACTGTTTACAGGCTTTATTGTGCATCATCTTTAAGGCTTCATTCTGGAACAACAGCCATGTAGACCAATTTGATGCAGTGTGCAGCGTATGTTCTGAGCACTGACAGGCTGATCCCCCACCCCTTCAACCTTTGCAGTGATGCTGGCAGCACTCATAAGTCTATTTTCCAAAGACAACCTCAGGATATGACGCTGAGCATGTGCACTCAACTTCTTTGGTCAAACATATCGAGGCCTGTTCTGATTGAAACCCGTCCTGTAAAACTGCTGTATGGTCTTGGCCAGCGTGCTGCAGCTGAGTTTACGGGTGTTGGAAATATTCTTATAGCCTAGGCCATCTTTTTGTAGAGCAACAATTCCTTTTGATCACATCCTCTGAGAGTTTGTTGCCATGAGGTGCCATGTTGAACTTGCAGTGACCAGTATGAGAGAGTGAGAGTGATAACACCAAATTTAACACACCTGCTCCCCATTCACACCTGAGACCTTGTAACACTAACAAGTCACATGACACCGGGGAGGGAAAATAGCTAATTGTGCCCAAGTTGAACATTTTCACGTAGGGGTGTACTCACTTTTGTTGCCAGCGGATTTGACATTAGGCTTTGTGTGAGTTATTTTGAGGGGACAGCAAATTTACACTGTTATAGAAGCTGTACACTCACTACTTTACATTGTAGCAAAGTGTAATTTTTTCAGTGTTGTCACATGAAAAGGTATAATAAAATATTTACAAAACTGTGAGGGGTGTACTCACTTTTGTTGCCAGCGGATTTGACATTAGGCTTTGTGTGAGTTATTTTGAGGGGACAGCAAATTTACACTGTTATAGAAGCTGTACACTCACTACTTTACATTGTAGCAAAGTGTCATTTTTTCAGTGTTGTCACATGAAAATATATATATTTACAAAAATGTGAGGGGTGTACCCAATTTTGTGAGGTACTGTAATGCCCCGTACACACGGTCGGATTTTCCGATGGAAAATGTCCGATCAGAGCGTGTTGTCAGAAATTCCGACCGTGTGTGGGCTCCATCGGACATTTTCCATCGGATTTTCCGACACACAAAGTTGGAGAGCAGGAGATAAAATTTTCCGACAACAAAATCCGTTGTCGGAAATTCCGATCGTGTGTACACAAATCCGACGGACAAAGTGCCACGCATGCTCAGAATAAATAAAGAGATGAAAGCTATTGGCCACTGCCCCGTTTATAGTCCCGACGTACATGTTTTACGTCACCGCGTTTAAAACGATCGGATTTTCCGACAACTTTGTGTGACCGTGTGTATGCAAGACAAGTTTGAGCCAACATCCGTCGGAAAAAATCCTAGGATTTTGTTGTCGGAATGTCCGAACAAAGTCCGACCGTGTGTACGGGGCATAAGAGAGAGAAAGAGGCTGGGATCACAATTGTGCAATTACAGAAATTGCATGTGACGCATTGCTGTGCATGACACATGCAATGTTTGTGCGATATTAATTTAAATCATATTGCATTTGCACCAAAATAGTACAGGACACTTTAGGTGGTCCGCACTGGAAACGGATTGCATGGGTGTTCACACCGATGCGATCCAATTCCTGCACAATTTCATAGTTCAGGCTGTGATCTATTAACTTTATATTGACAGCCGCAGCGATGCGCAGATGTCAATGCAGGTGCGATGTGGAAACCCGTACTGGGATCACGTTGGTTCCCGCATCGCACAAGTGTGAACCCAGCCAGAGACGTGAACATGTAACTAAAAAATATATATATATAATACATCTATTTATATGTATATATAGATACATATCTATATATTTATATGTGTATATATATATATATATATATATATATATATATATATATATATAAATATTTATATCTATCTATCTATCTAGATCTATATATATCTAGATCTATATATATATATAGATCTAGATATATCTAGATCTATATATATATATATATATATATATCTATCTATATCTATAGCTATATAGATCTATATATATATATATATAGATATATATATATATATACATACGCATTGAAATAAACACACACAGACATATATATATGCTATATGCTATATATATATACAAATATATATACTATAGATTGCTAACCTGCTCGTTTTGGGTGTGCAATGATGGGGAAGATGTGCTTTGACTGTAATGGCTGCTTCTGGGTGAAAGAAGGAAGTCAAAAGACTTCCTGCTTCCTCCAGAATACTCAGCCAGCTTCGCGCTTCTCACTCTGATTCTCCATCTCTGAAATGGAGAATCAGAAAGTGAGAATTCTGTCACAGATTGCCAGTGAGGTGCTGAGATCGCACATTCATAAACTGGCCGTTTCTGTGACAGTCAGTTAAGATTCTCACTGTGCTGAGATAATCAGCGGAGAACATGTTCTCCGCTGATTATCTCAGTTTCATAAACTGGTAATGAGCTGAGATCAGCGGTGAGACTCGGGATCGCCGCTGATCTCAGTTTCATAAAAGGACACTTAACCCTCTTGGGCATGAAGGTTACTAGAGCTTCACAGGTTGCCACTGGAGTCCTCTTCCAATCCTCCATGACCACATCACGGAGCTGGTTGATTTTAGAGACCTTGTGCTCCTCCACTTTCCATTTGATGATGCCCCACAGATGCTCAATAGGGTTTAGGTCTGGAGACATGCTTGACCAGTTCATCACTTTTGCACTCAGCTTCTTTAGCAAGGCAGTGGTCATCTTGGAGGTGTGTTTGGGGTCGTTATCATTTTGGAATACTGCCTTGCGGCCCAGTCTCCAAAGGGAGGGGGATCGTGCTCTGCTTCAGTATGTCACAGTACATGTTGGCATTCATGGTTCCCTCAATGAACTGTAGCTCCCCAGTACCGGCAGCACTCATGCAGCCCCATAACACTCCCACCACCATGCTTGACTGTAGGCAAGACACATTTGTCTTTGTACTCCTCACCTGGTTGCCGCCACACACTATCTGAACCAAATAGGTTTATTTTGGCCTCATCAGGTTCCAGCAATCCATATCCTTAGTAGGCTTGTCTTCAGCAAACAGTTTGCTGGCTTTCTTGTGCGTCATCATTAGAAGAGGCTTCCTTCTGGGACAACAGCCATGCAGACCAATTTGATGCAGTGTGCGGCGTATGATCTGAGCACTGACAGGCTGTCCCCCCACCCCTTCAACCTCTGCAGCAATGCTGGCAGCACTCATACGTCTATTTCACAAAGACAACCTCTGGATATGATGCTGAGCACGTGCACTCAACTTCTTTGGTCGACCATGGCGAAGCCTGTTCTGAGTGGAACCTGTCCTGTTAAACAGCTGTATGGTCTTGGCCACCATGCTGCAGCTCAGCTTCTGGGTCCTGGCAATCTTCTTATAGCCTAGGACATTTTTATGTAGAGCAACAATTCTTTTTTTCAGATCCTCAGAGAGTTCTTTGCCATGAGGTGCCATGTTGAACTTCCAGTGACCAGTATGGGAGAGTGGGAGCGATAACACCAAATTTAACACACCTGCTCCCCAATCACACCTGAGACCTTGTAACACTAACAAGTCACATGACACCGGGGAGGAAAAATGGCTAATTGGGCCCAATTTGGACATTTTCACTTACGTCTTTTTAGGATACTGCACTTGCTCTTTTTATCATTTATTATTTATTATTATTATTGTAGCAAATGGAAATACAAACATCTGATGCGCTACTATGGACAGCAGCTCTTTTTTTCATTCCAGTGTTTATAAAGAAGCCCAGTTGGGATCTGAACACTAAAATGATTTCACATTGAGACTGTCCAGCTCAGTGACTCACAGAGAATCTATTTCAAGTGAACATTTATTTCAGGCTAACCTGCAAACATTCTCCTAGCATGTTTATAGATTCTGCCCTCTGTACAGCACCTCTTAAGGTATATCCATCACTTTTTAAAAGTATTTATATGGAAACGTCAAGACATTTTGTTCTATCAAGTATAGCTTAGACATTCCCTGTCCATACAGTTTTAAGAAACACATTTACTGATGATCTGCTTGAAAAAATTTAAACATTTGGTTGCTGTAAAAAAAATAAATAATTCTGGAACAAAGGACTATTTGGCAGGTTTTGATCCAAACTTGCAGTTTGTCCACTTAACAATTCTCTTCTCCTACGTAAGTATCTTCTAGTAAAACACTACACTACCAGTTATGGTTCTGATCACACTGGGCAGTCAGTTCCAAAAACATTTCCTCATGCAGGTAGTTAACTGCATGTCAAGAGCACAACCATAAATAAAAAAAAATACTTCTGGTAAAAATCTTGCTTGTAATGTAGCAAAACGTCTACAACTTAAACAACGTTTAAACATAAGGTGATATTAAAATACTGGGGAATTTCATGAGCACATCAAAAAAAGAGAAGAATGATGATGAAATGCTAATAAGAAACAGCAGTTAATTAAGCATGGTGAAATAATGTGCTGGTTGAGGTAATTAATACACTGCTAGCTTGCTCGTTTGTACAGTATGTTGACTTAATGCAGATGTAATGTGTAATGGTGCCTGTTACCCTCGAACAACTGGAACTTGATAGGAGGTAAAAGGCTGTGACCTCAGCTTGACCTTGTAGTGAGGCAAGGTTCATCATTCTGCATAGTGCAAATGCATGCAAATCTGTCATGCACACTGACATGCATTTGTCACATCGCGTGTGCACAATTTCACACGCATTTTTATGTGCAGTTTTAGTTTTGTAATTCATTACTTATTGTGCACACAAAAAAAAGCAACTAAAATGTGTTTTTTTTTTTCAGAGCTTTCTGTTTATATCATAGGACTCACCCCATATGTCCCAACTTTAGTACTTAGGAAATAGGGACAATTTGGCATGGAGAAGGAGCGCAA
This sequence comes from Aquarana catesbeiana, assembly GCF_042186555.1. NCBI lineage: Eukaryota > Metazoa > Chordata > Amphibia > Anura > Ranidae > Aquarana > Aquarana catesbeiana. Next base: position 368,115,762 of record NC_133324.1, on the reverse strand, counting down.
GGTATGTGGTGCATGCTGCGTCATGGCAGCAGTGGCTGCGGCTGTGTTGCACTGAATACTGGACATGGCTTAACCCCTTGTCTACCACAGTTCATGGTAAATGTCTCCCTAAATGAGAGCAGGAGATAATTGGGGAACATCTGTTCTACACCCCCCCTGCGACTAATGAAACCAGAAGCTAATCAAAAATTTTTTATAGCCTAGGGATTGGGGGGGTCCTCTTTAAAATGGACTATAGGGCTATTAGAGTGCACAAAGTTGTCAATTGAACACTGAAAAGAAAATTTAATTAGTGAACTGCTTCATTGTCCATTCGGCAAGCTGGGGAGACCAAAGCAGGATATACGTGTTCAGTATTTTTTGTTCAACCAGTGAGCTGAATGAATAAAACCTGACAAATCCCTGCATCAACACAAACAATGTTGATTCACGGATCTCTCCAGATGCTATACTATATTCTGACATCGGGGACCCCCCCATCAGAATACACGGATCAGCGCTGCAGCAATTGGCTGCAAGCGCTGATCGAATGCTTGTTTTCCAGCATGACCGTTCGAGCTTCTGTTCAACAGACAGCCATACACAAAGACTGAAATTCGGCTGATTCCTGCTGAACCAGTCAAGTTTCAGTCCATGTATACAATGCTTAAGGAAGCAGAACTTTGTCAAACATTCCTTCAATTACATTGATAGGTAACAACCATTAGCAAAGCTTCCAACTGTCCCTGATTTGGAAGGACTGTCCCTGTTTTGGAACAAAATCCCTCTGTCCCTCGTTTCTCCTCATTGTTTGTTCTATACCTGTATAAAATGCACTATTTGTTTATTTCAAAAAGTGTTTAACAGTGCTAAACTTTTAATCCAATTTCTAAATTGTTGCATTTATAAATTTTAGGCCTCATGCACACTGGATGTTTTTTTTGGCTGGTTTTAGTCTGGCATTTTGTTTTCATGCCTCTAAACACCCCTCCATGTTAGCCCATATGTGTCCATGCACACATAGGCTTTTAGAGGAGTTTAGAGGAAGAGGTGTTTAGAGCCAGAAGAAAAAAAACACTGCCAGTGCATCCAGAAGCAGTAGAGTTTTGGCAGAAAATCTCTTGATGCTGTTCTAAATGTGTCTAAACGTGCGTCTAGTGCTTGATCGTTAACTCCTTTTAATGGCCAGAATAAATTATTATTCTGGCCAATGAAATGAATTAACACCCAAATGCTTAATGCAGCTAAATGCGCACAAACATTTTACACACTTTTACAAGTGTTAAGCGTTTTTTCTACAAAAATGCCCCTGCCAGGAGGAAAGACGTCTATGACAGATAGAAAAATGTTCAGTGTGCATGAGGCCTTAAAAGCCAATATAAAGGAATAGTAGTGATAAAAAAAAGCACTTGTGGGTTTAACCAGTAATTTTTTTGTGTATTAATTCTAATACTAATATACTAGCAGGGTGGGTGTCATGGGTGTGTCCTTCACCTACATACCTTTTCCCAAAAGGTGTCCCTTGTTCCTATTTCAGAAAGTTGTGAGGTATGCATTTGCACAGCTTTGTGCGTGTTTGTGTGTGCTTTGGGGTAGGAGTGTTGCACTGTGCACATGTTGGGCAGCTATAAAAGTATGGAAGAATATTTATGTGGGGCAATGGAGCACTAAGATCCTAAAATTATGATTTTTGACTTTCAGATTAATGAGACTGTGAATTGTACTGTATGCTAAACCAAAGCAATCACCTTTGTTACATTGATAGTGTAGACAAAAGAGAAAAGGAGAAAAAAAAGTGCCACTTATGCCCCATATACACGGTCAGATTTTCCGACAGAAAATGTTCGATGGGAGCTTGTTGTCAGAAATTCCGACCGTGTGTAGGCTCCATCGGACATTTTTCATCGGAATTTCTGTCACACAAAATTTGAGATCTGGATCTCAAATTTTACAACAACAAAATCCGTTGTCGTATATTCCGATCGTGTGTACACAATTCTGACGAACAAAGTTCCACGCATGCTCAGAATCAAGCAGAAGAGCAGTACTGGCTATTGAACTTCATTTTTCTCGGCTCGTCGTACGTGTTGTACGTCACCGCGTTCTTGACGTTTGGAATTTCCGACAAGATTTGTGTGACCGTGTGTATGCAAGACAAGTTTGAGCCAACATCCGTTGGAAAAAATCCATGGATTTTGTTGTCGTAATGTCGGATCGTGTGTACAGGGCATAAGTGTAGTAGATTAGTATCAGTTTAATTAAGCCCCCATAATGGGCTACTCGCAGGATAATGGTGGAATACAGGCTCATCAATCATGGTGGACACTGGGACACTTTGGGGGTGGTCGGGACTTTCAGCACCAGTAAGTAAACATACTTAGACACTATTCATTTACTTCATTTAGAATTTCTCTTATAACTATTATCAATTGATGTACACATTATGCTTCTTGTTTGTTATTAATTGCTATTGATCATTGTTAGTATCATTATCATTACCCCTTTTTTGACATCATTGTTTTTATTACTAACCTTTCACCTTCATGGTGCTTCTTAATGTCTATGTTTTTTTTTTTTTTCCTCCAAAAAAAGTTTATTGGAACACAAACAAAGAAAAACATTACAGTTTACAAAGATATACCAGCAACAATCTTCACATAATTTACAAAGATATAACAACAACTGTCATAGATTCCGGACACATATAGTTTAGTAGTTCAATCCGCACATACATCACTTAATATTCATTAGCATGAGATACAAGTTACCATTAGCCCCAAGGGTCTCCCGCATATACCACCTCTAAGGGGTCTGCCCCCTACGTCTGAATAAATACACCGTTTGCCCTCTCTCCTGTCCTCACCTCTGTGTTTATCTGAGCAAGCAGCAACCTATCCATCACCAGGTCTATAGGGGAGATGCCAGGGGTATCCAGCCTAATATCTATGTTAATATAATGTTGTTCAATATGTGTCTTCATATGAATATCATTTTTAAATATATGGAATTATACTCTTACACCATCAACAATCCAATATATTGGGTCGTGTGTAATAAGTTTTTATAAATGTGCCCTATATTTGATACTCCATGTCATATATTTGTGTTTTTTTTTTTTTTTTATTGATTGTTATTTCATGACATATATACTTGTGATTTTTATTATCATTATTACTAATTTTATATTTATTTGTATTTGTTGTATGATGTAATTTCTATCCAAAGCTAGATCGTATTGCTGTAATAATTTCACCCACCACTTCCAGCCATCCATCATAAATAATAGGTTCCCCGTATTGTATCCAGCTTGAAAAAGGAGTGCGCATACCCTAACGTAGCATGGCGCATGCTCCAAGACATGTCGCAAAGCATCCTGGGACCTGTGATGTCTGTACTCGCCTGCGCCACACTGCTCTCCACCTGGCTCCCGGTGTCTCTCCAGCATCCCTCCGGCTTCCTTCTGGCCTTGGCTTCAGCTTCCAGCCACAGCATGATCCACGCTGCTGTTAGCACTTTGGTCAAGGACTGACAGTGTCCACAATTATTGATGAGCGCGTATTCCACCATTACCCTGTGAGTAGCCCATTATGGGGGCTTAATTAAACTGATACTACTCTACTACACTTGGTGGCGCTTTTTTTTTTTTCTCCTTTTCTCTTTTGTCTGCTATATGTACAGAGTGAGTTACGCACTTGAACTTAAGCTGACATGAGTGTATGGACTTTATCCTTATTAGTTTGGACTTTAATACACCGTGTGTTCCTATGCCCTTGTGCCTATAACCCACTTTTTTGTACATTGATAGTGTAGTTAGAGCAAAAAAAGGAAAAAAACATTAGTTCTAATTGGTGGATTTTAAACAGAGTGCAGTTGGACTGCACAACCCATGCTTCACATTTCACCTTTTGTTGAAAGATGAAGTCTCCTGAAATATTTGGGATCTGCAGTTTTTCAGAAATTTTACAGATGAACCATTAAACACTCAGAGTAACATGTGTTCTGTTTACTGTACATGTAAATTAACAGCAGTAGAACTTCCAGCTCTTTTCCCGCTTTGGACAACAGATGCTTTGTCTGAATTGCATATGTATTTTGGAAATGTTGGAAAAGAAGCCTATTTTCCTGGCATCAAGCTTCTGCTGGAGACTAGGCAATATACACAATTTCTATTTTATACTGAAAGATCTCTGTGAAAAGAAGGGTTCAGTAACGGCACAGTGTGCCCATGATGACAGCTTTATTACAATGATGCTCTGGTTTCAGGACGTATTTCTAATAGAAATCGTAACGTTTCATAGAATGAATAGAAAAAAAGTCTTAATAATATGTCCTGGTATATTTAATACTGTAAATTTAATTTAAAAGATCTTTGCAAATATATAAAGACACATAAAATTACATATACATGGGTATAAAAAAGTATTTGAAATGTTATGTGCCTTCATATGCAGTATTTACAAACATATGTGAAATTAAAAGCTTGACTACACGGTTCAGTAGTTTATATCACTTTGGTTTATTATATTACTTGTTTTTTAACATTTGCCATTTCCACCTGAAAACTCCTGTTTTTAATTTTTGGTAGCCATCAGTACACAGAAAGAAGACCTTACAATATATGTTTGGTTGGCTCAAATTCGCTTACTGGCTCATTAGTGTCAGGAATGGCCAGTCCCGCCTGTTCAGACTCAGTCCCACTGTCCTCATCCAAGAAACTCATCTCCGCATGAACAGCTCGAGCCACCACTTTCTCTCTATTTCCAGCGATAGAGCTTGATTCTCTCGACCTTTGTCTTTTGTCTTTTCTCCTCTAATAGGGCTTCCTTTTCTTGTACTCCTCTTATCAATTCAGGCACCACCTTGGTTCTCTTCAATAACAACTTTAATAGGATGGTTTGGTCCAGCCCCCTGCAAAACCTGGTCTAGACGAGCTTGATCAAGGTCCTTGGGATCAATACCCCTCTTGAGGATAATTTAATGCAGCATTCTGTCTACTCGAGATATGTATTTAGACAGATTCTCCCCCTTTTGTTGGTGAGTGTGATTAAACTTGTACATCAGGTCTGCGGTGGTTTCAACCCTTCCGAATACAGCATACAGACCATCTATGTAGTCCATGGCAACACAAGTTTTCTTTCCCATCATCAGGTTATGGATCACATCAGCAGCCGGGCCTCGAAGGCTCTCACTGAGCCATTGCCACTTCACAGCCTCTGAAACACTCCACTCTTCCATGGCTTGAAGGGCCTGACTCATCCAGGTTTCAAATTGATCTTCCCCCCCACTGGGGTCGGTTACTGCCCTGAGAAGAACCTGAGTCTCTAATAGCTTTGGTTGGCAATTGCAGACCCTTTCTTCACTTAGCTGTCAACTAGCCGGCTCATATCCGTGTAGAACGAGGGGGGGGGCATTGGCCCCTTGACAGTCAGCTTCCACAGATACGGAGCCCTTCTCCCAAGCTCTGGACAATGGCTGCCTCTCAGCATACTCTCCCCCCACTTTAAGTTGGATCACTCTAGCAATTACCTCTTTGGCTAGATGTACCTCTTCCTCCTGACAGCATTCAGGTATCTCTTCCTGCCATTCCAAGAGTACCCTGACTTGATCCAGGCTTCTGTTTCCATGATGTAGGCCCGGTGGGGCCAGGGGTCTCACCCACCTTCTAATCTCTCTCTCAGTGTGTTCACTTTTCAAGATCTCCAGAATGGTGCTCTTTTCCATTTGTGCTCCCTGACTCTTACTCCAGGCCGCCGTGGCCATCGAAGCTGCTTCTCACCTCTCTTGTCTAGGTTGACTAGGGCCAGCTGCAGATGGCATCCTGACAAGCCCCCAAATGTAGCACTGCCCCTTGTTGGACTGCTTGGATTTACTGGTGCATCTGCACCTTCATGACCCTGGGAACATTCCAACCCACCTGACACTCTGGGTTCAGACATCTTTGCACCACCTCAAAGTAAGAAGTCAATCCACTCACTGAGTTTTTATATTCTATTAATGTTTACTGAATAACTCAAAGAAGATTTTGTTGCACAAGAAGGTAATAGACCAACTGAACTTCGGATAACGGTCCTAGTTCAGAAGAAGAATTGCTCCACAATAATACAAGTTAAAACAGTCTGGAGATAAGAATGTCTTATATACACGTATGTACACTGGAGTACCACTTGAACGTGACCTGAAAGTATAAGCAAGAGTTAAAACATTAGTTCTGGCAAGACTTCTAAAGGGGAAAGTCAGGCTGGTCTATTCAACTTTTAATCCTAATAAGAGATCAATTCAACAAGTTAAGTAGTAGTGTCAGTAATGTCCTAGTTGCAGGCCTGATGGTCTTCGTTAGTAGTTGGAGCTTGTCAACTATACCCAATAAGGTGCAGAAACAAGGTAATGATACTTCTTGGAAAACGGTTGATGCGACAGGTGTATATGTACAATGTTCAAATGGAGATGCAGTAAAGTGTCCCAGTGAAGCAGCAAAGAGCAGTTTGTAAAGGTGGGCAATTGCCCTCTCACCAATGAACGGTGATTCCTGAAGAGGCGTCCTTGCAGCGGTTCCACTCGCGATGATCAGCACAGCACAGTGCGTGGGTTGTTGGACTATCAGGATGATGCTGGATAGATGTCTGATGATCAGCAAGCAGGGATGGGCCCTTCTTGGGGAATATCGTACAGAGCATGGTAGGTAGCAACCTCACCCTCTCGGAATGAAGAGGTCCGTCACACACCATGCCCAGGAGGAAGAGACAGTAGCGTGTGTCTCTGGTCTCTTTTAAGCCTCGTACACTTGATCGGATTTTCTGACGGGAAATGTGTGATGACAGGCTGTTGGCGGAAAATCCGACCGTTTTGTATGCTCCATCGGACAATTGTTGTCAGATTTTCTGTGGACAAATGTTGGATAGCAGGTTTTAAAATTTTACGCGAAAAAATGTCTGTTGTCGCATTTTCCGAGCGTGTGTACACAAGTCCGTCGGACAAAAGTCCGAAGTACAAATGCATGCTCGGAAGCAAGGACGAGCCGCCAGCAGTGCACGCACGCTCTCCATAATGCCGGGAAGACAAAGACGTCATATGACGTCCGCCCGGAGGGAGGAAGGGTTCCTGCCGCCGTCATTTTACAATGTGGCGGTAGGCAAGTGGTTAAAGGGTAAACAACACTTTATGGTTGCTGCCTGGCTCATCAGTGCCCATTAATGCAGCCTTGCCAGGGTAGACATGGGTAGACGAGATGCGCCGGGGATTACAGTCACACAGAGTCATGCCTGCTAGAATGATCCTCATATATCCCCTATCCCATAGAAGACAAGAGGGGTGGGGGTCAACTGCATGAGTTTTTCAATGTTGGCACTTGTCCAGTGTTTGTCCTCTGTAAAATGACATTGCATTCCCTTTTCGATGCATTTTTCTATGCTAAAAAACCCTAGTGCAGCATGGTGGAGTCCACCAGTCAGGAGCAAACATTGTCCCAAGTGCAAGGTTCGTCAACTAATGCAGCAAAATGCATGCTAGAAACAGATGTGACTTGGGGTGGCTTTTAATGAATGGTGTATTGTTTCATTTTAGAGGAAAGTGAGTGTGTTCAGCTGAACCAGGATGTTGCTTTTGTGGCATTGTATATGACACCTGGACCCAGCACCGACCTTCCACTTGATGTAACATCCCCTGACGCAAGTCAAACAGAGGGCCAAAGAGACCCCGAAGTGGAAGAAACTACTTGTGAGCCTCTTGTTTGCACAAGTACAGTATCTCACAAAAGTGAGTACACCCCTGTAAACATTTTATTATATCTTTTCATGTGATAACACTGAAGAAATGACACTTTGCTATAATGTAAAGTAGTGAGTGTACAGCTTGTATAGCAGTGTAAATTTGCTGTCCCCTCAAAAATAACTCAACACACAGCCATTAATGTCTAAACCGCTGGCAACAAAAGTGAGTACACCCCTAAGTGAAAATGGCCAAATTGGCCCCAAAGTGTCAATATTCTGTGTGGCCACCATTATTTTCCAGCACCGCCTTAACCCCCTTGGTCATGGAGTTCACCAGAGCTTCACAGGTTGCCAATGAAGTCCTCTTCCACTCCTCCATGATGACATCAAAGATCTGATGGATGTTAGAGACCTTGCACTCCTCCACCTTCCGTTTGAGGATGCCCCACAGATGCTTAATAGGATTTAGGTCTGGAGTCATGCTTGGCCAGTCCATCACCTTTACCCTCAGCTTCTTTAGCAAGACAGTGGTTATCTTGGAGGTGTGTTTGGGGTCATTATCACGTTGGAATACTGCCCTGCGGCTCAGTCCCCGAAGGGAGGGAATCATGCTCTGCTTCAGTATGTCACAGTACATGTTGGCATTCATGGTTCCCTCAATGAACTGTAGCTCCCCAGTGCCGGCAGCACTCATGCAGCCCCAGACCATGACTCTCCCACCACCATGCTTGACTGTAGGCAAGACACACTTGTCTTTGTACTCCTCACCTGGTTGTTGCCACACACGCTTGACACCATCTGAACCAAATATGTTTATCTTGGTCTCATCAGACCACAGGACATGTTTCCAGTAATCCATGTCCTTAGTCTGCTTGTCTTCAGCAAACTGTTTGTGGGCTTTCTTGTGCATCATCTTTAGAAGAGGCTTCCTTCTGGGACGACAGCCATGCAGACCAATTTGATGCAGTGTGTGGCGTATGCTCTGAGCACTGACAGGCTGACCCCCCACCCCTTCAACCTTTGCAGCAATGCTGGCAGCACTCATATATCTATTTCACAAAGACAACCTCTGGATATGATGCTGAGCATGTGCACTCAACTTCTTTGGTGGACCATGGTGAGGCCTGTTTTGAGTGGAACCTGTCCTGTTAAACCGCTGTATGGTCTTGGCCACCGTGCTGCAGCTCAGTTTCAGGGTCTTGGCAATCTTCTTATAGCCTAGGCCATCTTCATATAGAACAACAATTCTTTTTTTCAAATCCTCAGAGAGTTCTTTGTCATGAGGTGCCATGTTGAACTTTCAGTGACCAATATGAGAGAGTGAGAACGATAACACCAAATTCAACCACCTGCTCCCCATTCACACCTGAGACCTTGTAACACTAACGAGTCACATGACATCGGCAAGGGAAATGGCTAGTTGGGCCCAATTTGGACATTTTCACTTAGGGGTGTACTCACGTTGTTGCTAGCGGTTTAGACATTAATGGCTGTGTGTTGAGTTTTTCTGAGGGGACAGCAAATTTACACTGTTATACAAGCTGTACACTCACTACTTTACATTGTAGCGAAGTGTAATTTCTTCAGTGTTGTCACATGAAAAGATAGAATAAAATATTTACAAAAATGTGGAGGGTGTACTCACTTTTGTGAGATACTGTAAGTATTCTTTGAATCCCTTTTTCTTTTTTCTTTTTTCCCTTTTCTCTAAGTGATCACATTCTCAATGTTCTCTGCTGCATACAAGCTGGGGGAGGAGAAACAGCAGCAGCACTGATCTCAGTGAAAGGCTGTGCAGTGGAGGAGCATGTCAGGATAAGTCTGATTATTGGAGGAGAGCAGGCTGAGTACCCAGCACAGCCAGAAAACGGACCATACTGACCCCATATGCCTTGTGTGGTCATTTTGCAATAAAAAAGCAGAGGGACTAGCAGGGACACCAGGGATCTCACATAAAGGAAGCAATACAAAGAGAACAGGGTACTTTTTTCATACAAGTACATGGTACAGCAGGCACATATCAGGGATATAAAATTTGGGGTTTACATACTCCTTAATTACTGTCGGAGGAGAGATTCAGGTTAGGCTGGATTTTCACTTCAGTTTCAGGGAAATACAACATGTGTAGAAATACAGCACCTCGTGTTATACATTTTAAGCTTTTCTATGGGGCTTAGGTTTTAGCGTATGTTTTATTATTTGTTTGGCTGCCATGGTGACCAAATGTTAAAGAGATGAGTGTAAAGATCAACAAGGATTGTGGACAATTTCCCACCGATGCATGTACAGTTTACGTTAGTTCTAATTTGTGTCAGCTTTGGTCAGTCACTCTTAAACTGTTTAGGTATTTGCACACAAGTTACCATAACTACATTTTGTATTTGTTTATTTATCAGCAGTGATATATTCAGTGTGCTAGCATGACATGTTGGGTATCTATTTACTCTGTGTAATATCATCTTTCACATTATACAAAAAAATTGGGCTAACTTTAATGATTTGTTTTTTATTAATTAATTAAAGTGTATTTTTTCCCAAAAATTTGCATTTGAAAGACCGCTACGCAAATACAGTGTGACATAAAATATTGCAACGATTGCCATTTTAGTCTCTAGGGTCTCTGCTAAAAAAATATATATAATGTTTGGGCATTCTAAGTAATTTTCAAGCAAAAAATACTAATTTAAAGGGGTTGTAAACCCTAGTTTTTTTTTTTTAAATAACAAACATATCATACTTACCTCCACTATGCAGTTTGTTTTGCACAGTGTGGCCCCAATCATCGTCTTCTGGGGTCCCCAACGGCGCTCGCAGCTCCTCCTTGCATCGGTAAACCCCCTAGGAGAAGCGCTGTCCGTGGGGGTTACCTTGCAACGCATGCTCCCGAGTCCATCATTTGCGTCCATAGACACAGAATGACGGACTCTGCCCCACCCCCCGGCGCCCGCATCATTGGGTTTGATTAACAGTTGACAGCAGCGAGAGCCAATGGCTGCACTCAGTAAGTGGTTATACCTGCCACTGGCAGGAGATTTTGATTCGGTTCACACCATGCCCGCACAGGAATCGCAAAGGAATGCACTGTGCGTTCCTGAGTGATTCACACTACATTCAAAATGCAGTCCATTTGTGATCTGCAGCAGGTGCTAATAGTAAGTTAATTACACCCCAAACACAGGTCGCAAACTCAGTGCGTTTGCCTGCACCAGATTGCATGGTACAAAAGCACCATGATATCCGGTTACAGTGGGTTTCTAAAAGTAGTGCATGCAGTCAGTGGCGTATCATCCATGTGTACTGGGTGTTTACTGCACACGGGCCCCCGAAGAGGAGGGTGGCCACTGTGACCCACACTGCACCCATGGATGACCCTCTGGTTGACAGACGGGGTGATCGGTGCGGCGGGGGGACAGTTGCAAGCACCGATCACCGATCTTCCCGTATAGTTTTCAGTGAAGCAGTTGACAGCCGCTTCTCCTCCTCTCCCACAGCTGTCACCTGAAAAGTTATACAAGGGGATCTGTGCTTTCAACTGTTCCCCCCCTGCTCCCCACTGATCATCCCCAACTGTCTCCCATCTTTTCCTCCTCTGCCCCCCCCATGTTCTCCTCCTTCGGTAGCCTGTGTGCTCCTCCTCCAGCCCCCTGTGTGCTCCTCCACCCCCCCTCCCCTCATCTTCCCGCAGCCAGTCTTCTCCTTTCCCGCTGGCTGCTGGGCATGGAAAGCAGAGGAAGGAGCCGGTAAATACAGTGCCTTTAAAGTATTCATCTTCCCAATTCAGAGCTCTTTCGATAGCTTCAGATTAAAAAAAAATTATGCCCTATATACAAGGAAGAATTAATTTCGATAAATGAATGTGCTTTGAAAATATATGTAAACGTGACCCACACACTAGGGGACTTATTTCAACTCTTTACACTCATCTAATTACTAGACCCACCATCATATGTGGCTAGGTGGGAGATGGATCTTGGATTTTCGTTGGAAGCAGCCTATTGGGATAAGATTTGGATCACTAAGTCATCCTCACAAAACATAGCTGCCTAATGCCGCGTACACATGATCGGTTTTCTTGGTTTTCTCGTCGGAAAAGGATATGATGGCTTTTCTGACGGGATTCTGCTCAAGTTTGCCTTGCATACACGCGGTCACGCAAAAGTTCGCTGAAATTACGACCGTCAAGAACACGGTGACGTACAATACTACGAGGAGCCGAGAAAATGAAGTTAAATGCTTCCAAGCATGCGTCGAATTGTTTCCGAGCATGCGTAGGGATTTTGCGCGTCTGAATTGCCACAGATGATCGCATTTTCGGATAGGAACTTTTCCCGACCGAAAAATTAAGAGCATGCTTTCAATCTTTTGATGGCTGGAATTCCACCAGCAAAAGACTGATGGAGCATACACACGGTCGCATTTTCCGAAGAGAAACTCTCATCGGTCTTTTGCGGGCCGAAATTACGATCGTGTGTACGCGGCATTAGAGACAAATTACAAAGTACTCACACAGTGGTATTTGGTCCCTGTCAGAATTGCGAAATATGCTCCAAATGATTCCCCATCTTGTTTTTGTGGCTGTGGTGATCTTGGATCACATCTTCATACTTGGTGGGATTGCCCAGTAGCAAAAAATTTCTGGAAAGATGTATTTCTTATGATTTCAACACTGTTTGAAATCCCTATCAATCCTGATCCTACAATAGCACTTTCAAACTTAAAACCGGCCACTCTCTCCTACCGCCAGTTCAAACTCCTGTTACAGATCACTACAGCCGCGAAACAAACAATTGCCAAAGCTTGGAAATCAACATCCTTAATAATTGCTGAAACTAAAAATAGATTCAATCAAGCAATGATCCATGCCAAAACAGAGGCTATAACTCAAGATAAAATGTCCAACTTTGAGAATATATGGAATCCCCGGGTGACTCACTTTTTGCCTTCCAATTTTGATGCTTCCCTAATAAGACCTTGGTAATCTCAATTTATACTTCCATTCTCTGCATTCATGGTATATGTTTAGTACCATGTACTACCCCAGGGACCCCTACTACCTCTCATTTCTTTCTCCCCTATCTATTTTTTCTCCTACCTAAGATTACTTTTTCTTTTATCTTCTTTCTCTCTTCTACTTTCTCCCCCTATTCTCTCTCTCCTCTTTCAATTTACTCTTTATTATTATTATTATTATTATAATACAGGATTTATATAGCGCAGCGCTTTACAACATGAGGGCAGACAGTACAATACAAATCAATACACGAGGGATCAGAGGGCCCTGCTCGTTAGAGCTTGCAATCTATATAGTTCTGGTAGCAGAACTTTTATTTCCATGGTTATCATTATACCAATTGTACATAGTTCCAATATGTAGTATAAGATTTTAGATTCTATAATAAAATTTTTTTTTTATTTAAAAACTATACTCTTCATAATAATTAAGACCCTTTTTTTATCTGAGGTCATCTTATATTAACCTGATCTAAGTTGGTTTTATCCTCTCTTATACAATGTATGACAGTAGTAGTTAGATCCATGCTAAAATTGTTTTAGTTAAACTACTTTTAGTTTATAGAAAAAAGAAAAAAATGCGCAAAAAAGCTATAAAACACCTTAAATTGAAGCTGCAACAAAAAAACACTAATATCAGTGTAATAGGCTACGAAGAATATACTAAGTGCGCTTGCAATCCAGTGATCAGAAATGTGAATAAAATATAACTGAATAAGTTATTAAATCAATATAAGGTAAGTATATTCATTACCAATAAGTAATACCAAGTTCGAAAAGTGCTTGTGAATAAATTATAAGGTCAAATATTAAGTAAATATACATTCAGTGATCTTAACACAGAAATAATCAAAACCCATAACTGCTAAATAAAAAATTCCAAAATTCATGAATAGCTAGTGTATTAAAAAGTAGTAGTAGTGGAAATAAGTTCAGTCCATTCATAGAGAGTTCAATGAAGGTACACCAGTCACATGGAGGGGGATCACATATCCACAGTTCGTTAGACACAGCCCATATGAGTGGAGAGGGAGGAAGGAAGTGTGAAGAGAAACCCCAGCAACCGGTGAATCCAGGGAACAATAAGGATGGACCCTTACCAGACACGGTGGACCTCCTTAATAGCAAGGTCTTATGTGCGTGCAGATACAGCCCTCTGCAGGGATAGATGGATGGCGGCGTCTGGATCCACCGATGTGTGCCGCGTTCCGACAGGAGGCAGTTCCAGCGTGTCAGCCTAGAACAGTGCTTCTGAACTCCTGTCCTTAGGACCCACTAACAGGCCAGATTTTAAGTTTTACCTTGGGGAGATGCGGCCTAGAATACTGCAATCACTGAGCAGCAAATGATATCACCTGTGATGTATTTCAGTTATCTTGCAAACCTGGTGGGTCCTGAGGACCGGAGTTGAGGACCACTGGCCTAGAAGAAGGCACTCGCTCTCCCCATGCTTTTCACAATAATATTGCCAATGCTGCTCTGGATAAAGGAGGTGTGGCTGGTGGTTTGCGTTACCTTTCTTTATGCTGTTACTACAGAGCAGCCTTTCTCAACCATGGCTCCATGAAACCCTAAGGTTCCTCCAGAGGTTGCTTGGAGTTCCTTGAGCTCTGAGCAATTTTACCACTTAGAAAAGTTCTCACTGACACCAACGATCTTTTTAGCTATCTGTAGGTGGGGATACTTCCCTTTGTCCTGTTCTCTATTACAACTTCCTGATTCTGTTTCCATACAAGCTTTGAAAATTATTTTGATGTTTCCTGAGATTGGAAAATGATTTCAAGGGTTCCTCTTTTAGTTTATGTTGGAACTACAACTCAATATTATTACCATATATGCAATCTTTTCTTTTGCTGCCACCATATGTACTTATGTATACTAAATGTTAAAATTCAATAAACAAATTTGACAAGAAAAAAAAAAAGTATTCATGCCCCTCGAAATTTTCCACATTTTGTCGTGTTACAACCAAAAACATAAATGTATTTTATTGGGATTTTATGTGATAGACAAACACAAAGTGGCACATGATTGTAAAGTGGAAGGAAAATGATAAATGGTTTTCAAACTTTTTTACAAATAAATATCTGAAAAGTGTGGAGTGCAATTCTATTCAGCCCCCTTTACTCTGATACCCCTAACTAAAATCTAGTGGGACCAATTGCCTTCAGAAGTCACCTAATTAGTAAATAAAGTCCACCTGTGTGTAATTTAATCTCAGTATAAATACAGCTGTTCTGTGAAGCCCTCAGTGGTTTGCTAGAGAACCTTAGTGAACAAACAGCATCATGAAGGCCAATGAACACACATTAGACAGGTCAGGGATAAAGTTGTGAAGAAATGTAAAGCGGGATTAGGTTATAAAAAAATATCCCAAGCTTTAAACATCTCACAGAGCACTGTTCAATCCATCATCTGAAAATGGAAAGAGTATGGCACAACTGCAAACCTACCAAGACATGGCTGTCCACCTAAACTGATAGGCCAGGCAAGGAGAGCATTAATCAGATAAGCAGCCAAAAGGCCTATGGCATAGGGTGACCAGACGCCCCCAGCTTCCGGGGACAGTCCCCTGACTGAGGACACTGTCCCCAGTCCACGTCTGTTACTGGATTGCAGGGCTGATCCTGGGCAGACAGTGCCCCAGTGGGTGGGGGCCGCGTTGGTTGTTCCAGCTCTGTGCACTTGTGGCATGTACAGTATAACTCACAGAGGGGCTGGAGCGGCTCCAGCCGCCACTTCTCCTCTGCATTTGTCTGCTAAATTATAACCGCCAGCTGTGATCCTGGGGACACATGACCACCCTCTCCCAGCATCCTTCCCACTCCTCCTACCTTTAGTCCCTCCTCCCATCAGTCTCCTGGCAGTGGCAGTACTTGGGGAGAGAACAGAGCACAGTGTTCCCCCCTCCATCCCTTCCTCCTGGATGATGAAAAGAATTATGGGTAATGTAGTCTAAAAGGGTGGGATTGCATTGAAAATGAATGGAGTTACAAGGAGGAGGTGAGTTATGTTATTTCTCCTTCACTGATGGGCACTGATGAGTTGGCACTGATGGGCACTCATGAAGCAGCACTGATGAGGTGGCACTGATGGGCACTGATAGGCTGCACTGATGAGGTGGCACTGATAGGCTGCACTGATGAGGTGGCACTGATGGGCACTGACATCTGCACTAATGGGCACTGATGAGGCGAGACTGATGGGCACTCATGAGGCAGCATTGGTGAGGTGGCACTGATGGGCACTCATGAGGCGGGCTCTTATGGGCACTGATGAGGTGGCACTGATGGGCACTCATGAGGTGGCACTAATAGGCTGCACTGATGGGCACTGATGAGGCGGCACTGATGAGGCGGCACTGATGAGGCGGCACTGATGAGGTGGCACTGATAGGCTGCACTGATGAGGTGGCACTGATGAGGCAGCACTCAGGTGCCACAAATGGGTACTGATAGGCTGCACTGATGGGCACTGATGAGGTGGCACTGATGGGCACTCATGAGGCGGCACTGATGGGCACTCATGAGGCGACACTGATGAGGTGACACTGATGAGGCTGAGCTGATGGGCACTGATGAGGCTGCGCTGATGAGCACTAGTGAGTATAATACACTCTTCAAATGTGCTTTAAAATGTATGGTTTTCCTTTTTACGAACAAGAAAATAATGGCATTATGCGGTTGGGCTGGTATAATAAGGCCAGTATGAAATTATTTCCAGAAATAACGTATATATCATAAATCATTACATAAACACATACCACATACAATGCATGTATCATTTGAAGAAAATATGCTTATAAAATAGTTTACTATTTACCATAAAAAAAACAATATGTCTCTGGATTTCATTTTAAAAATCTGGTCACCTTACTATGGTAATTCTGGAGGAGCTGCAGAGATCCACAGCTCAGGTGCGAAATCTGTCCACAGGACAACTATTAGTCGTGCACTCCACAAATCTGCCTTTATGGAAGAGTGGCAAGAAGAAAGCCATTGTTGAAAGAAAGCCATAAGAAGTTTGTCGTTTGTGAGAAGCCATGTGGGGGACACAGCAAACGTGGAAGAAGGTGCTCTGGTCAGATGAGACCAAATTTTGACTTTTTGTCCTAAAAGCAAAGCGCTATGTGTGGTGGAAAACTAACACTGCACATCACCCTGAACACACCATCTCTACCGTGAAACATGGTGTTGGCAGCATCATGTTATGGGGATGCCTGATCAGAGTTAATGGGAAGATGAATGGAGCCAAATACAGGGCAATCTTAGAATAAAACCTGTTAGAGTCTGCAAAAGACTTGAGACTGATCACAAAGCCCCCCAGCTCTCCTCTCTGCTGACCTCCACACACATACTTTCTCAGCTCCACTTTTATCACAAGTTCCCCCAAGCTCTCCTCTGTGTACAATACTCTCCCCTCTGCTAAACGCACACAAACTTTACCTCTCTGCACATATTCCCCCTCCCCCACACACTTTCACAGTGCACTCCTCTCTGAATGAACTCTGCAAAGCTCTCCCTAAAAAAAAATCCCCCTTCCCAGCACAAATCTCCTTCCACCCCACAAATCCATATACCAGCACAGCTCCTCATCCCAGCAAAAATACCCCACCCCAACATCCCCCAAGCATAAATCCAACTCTCAGAACAAATTCTCTCCCCTAAATCTCCCCTTCCAGCACAACATGTTCCCCATCCTGGAACAATTCCTCTCCCCTTGTCCTCATTCCTCCACGCCCCTCCTACACAAGTCCTCTCCCCAGTTCCATCACATATCTTCCCACCTAAATCCCCCCTGCCAGTACAAACTTTTCCCCCACAAACACAAATCCTTTCCCCCTTTCTAATCCAAATTTAAACCTCCATACTGTCCCAGTTTTAATGGGCCTTTCCTTAGATTTAAACAAAATCCCAGCGTCCCATGAATCCGGGCTGAGTCCTGGAGTCCAGTGCTGGAACAAGTTCTGGCACTAGGCTCCACTAACTTGTCAAGCAGGAGCTTGTGTGGGCCCCCAAGGTAAATGTCCTCCATCTCTCGGGGTCCCAGATGCCATGATCATGCCCTCTGTGAGAAGGAGAATATCTGGGAGGGAGAGGGCTAGTGCTGGAAGGGGGGGGGGGAGAGGGCTAGTGCTGGAAGGGGGAGGGGGGAGAGGGCTAGTGCTGGAAGGGGGGGCTAGTGCTGGGAGGGGGTGAGGGCTAGAAGTGGAAGGGGGGAGAGGGCTAGTGCTGGAAGGGGGGGGAGGGCTAGTGCTGGAAGGGGGGAGAGGGCTAGTGCTGGAATGGGGGAGAGGGCTAGTGCTGGAAGGGGAGAGAGGGCTAGTGCTGGAAGGGGAGAGAGGGCTAGTGCTGGAAGGGGGGGGAGAGGGCTAGTGCTGGAAGGGGGGGAGAGAGCTAGTGCTGGAAGGGGGGGAGAGGGCTAGTGCTGGAAGGGAGGGAGAGAGCTAGTGCTGGAAGGAGGGGAAGGGCTAGTGCTGGAAGGGGGGGCTAGTGCTGGAAGGGGGGGGCTAGTGCTGCATGGGGGGAGGGCTAGTGCTGGAAGGGGGGAGAGGACTAGTGCTGGAAGCGGGGAGAGGGCTAGTGCTGGAAGGAGGGAAGAGGGCTAGTGCTGGAAGGGGGGAGAGAGCTAGTGCTGGAAGGGGGGGAGAGGGCTAATGCTGGAAGGGGGGGAGAGGGCTAGTGCTGGAAGGGGGGAGAGGGCTAGTGCTGGAAGGGGGAGGGGGAAGAGGGCTAGTGCTGGAAGGGGGGGCTAGTGCTGAAAGGGGGAGGGGGAGAGGGCTAGTGCTGGGAGGGGGAGAGGGCTAGCGCTGGGAGGGGGCTAGTGCTGGGAGGGGGAGAGGGCTAGTGCTGGGAGGGGGAGGGGGAGAGGGCTAGTGCTGGGAGGGGGAGAGGGCTAGTGCTGGAAGGGGGAGAGGGCTTGTGGTGGAAGGGGAGGGAGAGGGCTTGTGGTGGAAGGGGGGGAGAGGGCTAGTGCTGGAAGGGGGGGAGAGGGCTAGTGCTGGAAAGGGGGGGAGAGGGCTAGTGCTGGAAAGGGGGGAGAGGGCTAGTGCTGGAGGGGGGAGAGGGCTAGTGCTGGAAGGGGGGGAGAGGGCTAGTGTTGGAAGGGGGGAAGAGGGCTAGTGCTGGAAGGGGGAGGGGGAGAGGGCTAGTGCTGGAAGGGGGGCTAGTGCTGAAAGGGGGAGGGGGAGAGGGCCAGTGCTAGGAGGGGGAGAGGGCTAGTGCTGGAAGAGGGATGAGGGCTAGTGCTGGAAGGGGGGAAAGGGCTAGTGCTGGAAGGGGGGTGAGAGGGCTAGTGCTGGAAGGGGGGGTGAGAGGGCTAGTGCTGGAAGGGGGGGAGGGCTAGTGCTGAAAGGGGGGAGAGGGCTAGTGCTGGAAGGGGGGGTGAGAGGGCTAGTGCTGGAAGGGGGGGTGAGAGGGCAAGTGCTGGAAGGGGGGGAGGAAAGGGCTAGTGCTGGAAGGGGGGGAGAGGGCTAGTGCTGGAAGGGGGGGAGGGTTAGTGCTGGAAGGGGGGGAGAGGGCTAGTGCTGGAAGGGGGGGAAGAGGGCTAGTGCTGGAAGGGGGAAGGGGGAGGGCTAGTGCTGGAAGGGGGGCTAGTGCTGAAAGGGGGAGGGGGAGAGGGCCAGTGCTAGGAGGGGGAGAGGGCTAGTGCTGGAAGGGGGGAGAGGGCTAGTGCTGGAAGGGGGGAAAGGGCTAGTGCTGGAAGGGGGGTGAGAGGGCTAGTGCTGGAAGGGGGGGTGAGAGGGCTAGTGCTGGAAGGGGGGAGGAAAGGGCTAGTGCTGGAAGGGGGGGGAGAGGGCTAGTGCTGGAAGGGGGGAGGAGAGGGCTAGTGCTGGAAGGAGGGGGTGAGAGGGCTAGTGCTGGAAGGGGGAGAGGGCTAGTGCTGGAAGGGGGAAGGGGGAGAGGGCTAGTGCTGGAAAGGGGAGGGGGGAGAGGGCTAGTACTGGAGGGGGGGTTGGAAATGTGCTGGGGGGAGAGGGGGCTAGTGCTGGAAGGGGGGTTGGAAATGTGCTGGGGGGAGAGGGGGCTAGTGCTGGAAGGGGGTAGGAAATGTGCTGGGGGGAGAGGGGAGCTAGTGCTGGCAGGGGCTGTCAGGTTTCAAATTAATCCCACACTGATTTCTGGCATATTTCCTTTCTCATACCAAAGCACATATCCTCCTAATCCCCCAATCCCCCAATCTCCCAATCACTCCACCAAGTGTATATCGTTTTTGTTTCCTCCTTCCCAATCCCAGCCACTCTCTCCCCTCCTCCCTGTCTATCTATGAAGCATAGAAAAGTTTGTACAGATCTGAAGTCAGCGCGTGTTCCTGCTCCCCCTCCTCTTTTGTATACAGAGCTGAATGAGAAGGAGAAGGGGGAGAAGACAGCTTCGTTCTGCTGTGTGTGAGTGAGACAGGCTGCTGCAGGGACGGGAGACATGCATCTGATGATCGTGCAGACAGCAGACATGTCATTCCCAGGAGAGGAGAGGAGAGGGCTGCCAAAGGTTCCGGAACGCAGTTCCGGTGAGTTCCGGCTGAAAAAAAGCCCTGCCCACCACCATATACTCCTCTTCTGCACATACTACCCACCTCCATACACTCCTGTACATAGTACCCACCTCCATACACTCTACACCCCTCTTCGACATACTAACCACCTCCATACAATCCACCCCTCTCTTATGCACATACTACCTACTGCCATACACTGCACACTGTGCATTCACTATTTAACATTACTGCATTCTGCACTGTAAGTCATCTCAGACTCTATTAAGCCACACCCTTTTAAGCCACACACAATACTTAATGCAATTTAAGTCACACCCATGTTGGAAGAAGCAACAGCAAGTAGCTTTCTATATTGTGAACTATATATATGCATTACACCTGTCTATACCAGTAGGTGGCACTGCAGTGTTTTTAGTTTGTATTCTATGGTAATGTAATGAGAGGAAGTGTTTGTCTTTCCTCACTGTGTTCTTGTATAGTCCCTGTTCCTGTTCCATGATAAAGACATGCTGTAATATATGTTCAGCTATTTCTCCATGAAAGTAAAGTATTCTCTGCATCTAAGAAGCTTCCAGCGCATGATTTCAATACTCTGCACAACAGGTTATGGGCACCAGGCACCCATGCATTGGAGAGGATACCCAGCAGCACCCAGGCACTGGAAAGAGAACTCTGCATCTCAGTGAGCACAGTGAGTACTGTATAGAAGCTACTGAAAGATGGCAAGTGGTTCAAATGTGAAGTTTGCAATTGCAAAGCTAAACAAGGGCAATTACCAGCTGTGGAAGTTTAAACTACAAATGCTTCTCAGCAAGGATGACTTGTGGCAAGTGCTGAATACAGACAGACCAACAAATTAAGAGATGGAGGACTGGGACAGGAAGGACAGACAGGCAAAAGCGACTATAAGCTTTCATGTTTTTAGTTTGTATTCTATGGTAATGTAATGAGAGGAAGTGTTTGTCTTTCCTCACTGTGTTCTTGTATACTCCCTGTTCCTGTTCCATGATAAAGACATGCTGTAATATATGTTCAGCTATTTCTCCATGAAAGTAAAGTATTCTCTGCATCTAAGAAGCTTCCAGCGCATGATTTCAATACTCTGCACAACAGGTTATGGGCACCAGGCACCCATGCATTGGAGAGGATACCCAGCAGCACCCAGGCACTGGAAAGAGAACTCTGCATCTCAGTGAGCACAGTGAGTACTGTATAGAAGCTACTGAAAGATGGCAAGTGGTTCAGATGTGAAGTTTGCAATTGCAAAGCTGAACAATGGCAATTACCAGCTGTGGAAGTTTAAACTAAAAATGTTTCTCAGCAAGGATGACTTGTGGCAAGTGCTGAATACAGACAGACCAACAAATTGAGAGATGGAGGACTGGGACAGGAAGGACAGACAGGCAAAATCGACTATAAGCTTTCATGTTTTTAGTTTGTATTCTATGGTAATGAGAGGAAGTGTTTGTCTTTCCTCACTGTGTTTTTGTATACTCCCTGTTCCTGTTCCATGATAAAGGCATGCTGTAATATATGTTCAGCTATTTCTCCATGAAAGTAAAGTATTCTCTGCATCCAAGAAGCTTCCAGCGCATGATTTCAATACTCTGCACAACAGGTTATGGGCACCCATGCATTGGAGAGGATACCCAGCAGCTCCTAGGCACTGGAAAGAGAACTCTGCATCTCAGTGAGCACAGGGTGTACTGTATAGAAGCTACTGAAAGATGGCAAGTGGTTCAGATGTGAAGTTTGCAATTACAAAGCTGAACAATGGCAATTACCAGCTGTGGAAGTTTAAACTACAAATGCTTCTCAGCAAGGATGACCTGTGGCAAGTGCTGAATACAGACAGACCAACAAATTGAGAGATAGAGGATTGGGACAGGAAGGACAGACAGGCAAAAGCGACTATAAGCTTTCATGTTTTTAGTTTGTATTCTATGGTAATGTAATGAGAGGAAGTGTTTGTCTTTCCTCACTGTGTTCTTGTATACTCCCTGTTCCTGTTCCATGATAAAGACATGCTGTAATATATGTTCAGCTATTTCTCCATGAAAGTAAAGTATTCTCTGCATCTAAGAAGCTTCCAGCGCATGATTTCAATACTCTGCACAACAGGTTATGGGCACCAGGCACCCATGCATTGGAGAGGATACCCAGCAGCACCCAGGCACTGGAAAGAGAACTCTGCATCTCAGTGAGCACAGTGAGTACTGTATAGAAGCTACTGAAAGATGGCAAGTGGTTCAGATGTGAAGTTTGCAATTGCAAAGCTGAACAATGGCAATTACCAGCTGTGGAAGTTTAAACTAAAAATGTTTCTCAGCAAGGATGACTTGTGGCAAGTGCTGAATACAGACAGACCAACAAATTGAGAGATGGAGGACTGGGACAGGAAGGACAGACAGGCAAAAGCGACTATAAGCTTTCATGTTTTTAGTTTGTATTCTATGGTAATGAGAGGAAGTGTTTGTCTTTCCTCACTGTGTTTTTGTATACTCCCTGTTCCTGTTCCATGATAAAGGCATGCTGTAATATATGTTCAGCTATTTCTCCATGAAAGTAAAGTATTCTCTGCATCCAAGAAGCTTCCAGCGCATGATTTCAATACTCTGCACAACAGGTTATGGGCACCCATGCATTGGAGAGGATACCCAGCAGCTCCTAGGCACTGGAAAGAGAACTCTGCATCTCAGTGAGCACAGGGTGTACTGTATAGAAGCTACTGAAAGATGGCAAGTGGTTCAGATGTGAAGTTTGCAATTGCAAAGCTGAACAATGGCAATTACCAGCTGTGGAAGTTTAAACTACAAATGCTTCTCAGCAAGGATGACCTGTGGCAAGTGCTGAATACAGACAGACCAACAAATTGAGAGATAGAGGATTGGGACAGGAAGGACAGACAGGCAAAAGCGACTATAAGCTTACTAGTGGAAGATGACCAGCTTATCCACATAAGTACAGAGAAAACAGCCAAAGGTATGTGGACTTCATTACAAAAACTGCAAGCTGTTTCTGCTAAGAAAGTTTTATAATATGAAACTAGAAGAATGCCACCAAATGTGTGAAATGTGTGAAACCATATGAAAGCTATGCTAGGAATCATAGAGCAGATATGCACCATCAGAGAGGACATCAAAGATAACCATATTTTTGCCCTGCTCCTCTGCAGCCTTTCAGAGACATATACTGCTCTTATTTATGCTTTATAAACCAGACCCAAGCAGGAGCTGACACTGGAATATGTCAAAGGTAAATTAATCGATGAATATGACAGAAGGAAAGAAAATACATACCATGATGACAAAGCTCTCAAGATGTACAAAGGCACAAAGCACAACAAAGAAAGCAGAGCCTGTTCTTGCTGTAAAAGGACTGGTCACTTAACCACTTGCCGACCGCCTAACGCAGATATACTGCGGCAGAATGGCATGGGCAGGCAAAATCACGCACCTGGTACGTGATCTGCCTCTCGCGGGCGGGGGGCGCATCACGCCCCCCGGTGCACGAGGCGGTCGGTTTCGTTAGGGGAACGATCCAGGCTGAGGGGGAGACCACTCATTCGTGGCCACCCCCTCGCGATCGCTCCCAACGAATGAGAATCTTCCTCTGCTGCTGTAATGTAAACAGCGGCAGAGGAAGTGATGTCATCTCTCCTCGGGTCGGTATTTTCCGTTCCGACACCGAGGAGAGAAGACATCTGAGTAAGTGTACAAACACTACACTTACAGTAAAACACACTAGGAACACTTTTCACCCCCCATCACCCCCTGATTACCCCCCCCCCCCCTGTCACAGTGATACCAATAGCGTTTTTTTTTTCTGATTACTGCATTGGTGTCAGTTTGTGACAGTTAGGGCAGTTAGTGGTAGCCCCCTTTAGGTCTAGGGTACCCCCCTAACCCCCTCTAATAAAGCTTTAACCGCTTGATCACCTCCCGTCACCAGTGTCACTAAGCGACCGTTTTTCTGATCGCTGTATTAGTGTCACTGGTGACGCTAG
Organism: Aquarana catesbeiana; assembly: GCF_042186555.1. Taxonomy (NCBI): domain Eukaryota; kingdom Metazoa; phylum Chordata; class Amphibia; order Anura; family Ranidae; genus Aquarana; species Aquarana catesbeiana. The sequence continues at coordinate 368,091,564 of NC_133324.1, read as the reverse complement.
TTAGGGAGGTAAATATATAGGTTCGCCGACAGCAATTTATAGCGTCAGGGACCCCCATATACTACCTAATTAAGGTTTTAACCCCTTGATTGCCCCCTAATTAACCCTTTCACCAGTGATCACCATATAACTGTTACGGGTGATGCTGGTTTAGTTTATTTTCTATAGTGTCAGGGCGCCTGCCGTTTATTACCGAATAAAGGTTTAGCCCCCTGATCGCCCGGCTTTGATATAAGTTAAGTTTTAGGGTCTGCATCGCCCCAGGCAGCGTCAGGTTAGTGCCAGTAGCGCTAACACCCACGCACGCACCATACACCTCCCTTAGTGGTATAGTATCTGAGCGGATCAATATCTGATCCGATCAGATCTATACTAGCGTCCCCAGCAGTTTAGGGTTCCCAGAAACACAGTGTTAGCGGGATCAGCCAAGATACCTGCTAGCACCAGCGTTTTGCCCCCCGGCCTAGCCCAGCCCACCCAAGTGCAGTATCGATTGATCACTGTCACTTACAAAACATTAAACGCATAACTGCAGCGTTCGCAGAGTCAGGCCTGATCCCTGCGATCGCTAACAGTTTTTTTGGTAGCGTTTTGGTGAACTGGCAAGCACCAGCCCCAGGCAGCGTCAGGTTAGTGCCAGTAGCGCTAACACCCGCGCACGCACCGTACACCTCCCTTAGTGGTATAGTATCTGAATGGATCAATATCTGATCAGATCTATACTAGCGTCCCCAGCAGTTTAGGGTTCCCAAAAACGCAGTGTTAGCGGGATCAGCCCAGATACCTAAATATAGAAAGATCTTGCGAGCCACAGATGGGTTAATGCCTACAAAATAAAAAATAAATCCCTGGTAATAGCCAGCTGCAAACACTAGTCACGTTTCATACCCATGTAAATAGCAATAAAAATAAATGCGTTTGCGCTAGAGAAATTATAATAATAAAAGTAAAAATAAGTGTGTGGAAAATTAAAAATGAATACCAATATATCTAAAACAATATTTCGTAAATATCAATCTGTGATAAATTAATCAGTAATAAAATAAACAAAGTGCAACGTGCATATATAATGTTATAATGTCTGGGGAGGGGCCAGGATGGAGCTGTCAGCACGGAGGAAGAGACGAGACGAGTATACTATACCGCACGCCATACCAGCGATCTGTTTTCTCTTATGTGAAGCCTTGATTAGGATGGTGCACTCACGCACCCATACAATGTGAGTACCCCTAGGAGAGGAGTGTTTGTTCCTTACATACCATACCTGCATAGCATTTAGAGCCCAGAAGTGGCTCCAAAGCGTGATTTGACATATTTTGGTTACTGTGTCACACGCTCTGAGGTGAGCGCATATGCTTTTGGGGGTCACCGGAGGGCACCAGAGCATGATTTTTTTCACACTCCTTGGATGAGCATGATGGATATCACTGTTGATGGACACTGTATTTGTGCACTTTGCATTCATCATTTATGAACTTTATTAATCACTTTATGGAAAGAGTGAACACTTTTTTAAACTTGAGTTTGCACTTGGTTTTCTAACATTATATATGCACGTTGCACTTTGTTTATTTTATTATTGATTAATTTATCACAGATTGATATTTACGAAATATTGTTTTAGATATATTGGTATTCATTTTTAATTTTCCACACACTTATTTTTACTTTTATTATTATAATTTCTCTAGCGCAAACGCATTTATTTTTATTTTTATAGCCCAGATACCTGCTAGCACCTGCGTTTTGCCCCTCCACCCAGCCCAGCACAGCCCACTCAAGTGCATTATCGATCGATCACTGTCACTTACAAAACACTAAACACATAACTGCAGTGTTCGCAGAGTCAGGCCTGATCCCTGCGATCCCTAACAGTTTTTTTGGTAGCGTTTTGGTGAACTGCAAGCACCAGCGGCCTAGTACACCCTGGTCGTAGTCAAACCAGCACTGCAATAACACTTGGTGACGTGGCGAGTCCCATAAGTGCAGTTCAAGCTGGTGAGGTGGCAAGCACAAGTAGTGTCCCACTGCCACCAAGAAGAAGACAAACACAGGCCCGTCGTGCCCATAATGCCCTTCCCGCTGCATTCGCCAATCCTAATTGGGAACCCACCACTTCTGCAGCACCCGTACTTCCCTCATTCATATCCCCAACCAAATGCAGTTGGCTGCATTAGAGGCATTTTCTTTATGTCCTCCCGAGTACCCCTACCCATGGAACAGCCGCAATAATGATGTCGTGTCTGCAGCAAGCGCGGATATAGGCGTGACACCCGCTATTATTGTCCCTCCTGTCCTGACAATCCTGGTCTTTGCATTGGTGAATGTTTTGAACGCTACCATACACTAGTTGAGTATTAGCGTAGGGTACAGCATTGCACAGATTAGGCACACTTTCACAGGGTCTCCCAAGATGCCATCGCATTTTGAGAGACCCGAACCTGGAAGCGGTTACAGTTATAAAAGTTACAGTTACAAAAAAAAGTGTAAAAAAACCCACAAAAAATATATAAAATAGAAAAACAAAAATAGTTGTCGTTTTATAGTTCTCTCTCTCTCTATTCTCTCTCTATTGTTCTGCTCTTTTTTACTGTATTCTATTCTGCAATGTTTTATTGTTATTATGTTTTATCATGTTTGCTTTTCAGGTATGCAATTTTTTATACTTTACTGTTTACTGTGTTTTATTGTTAACCATTTTTTTGTCTTCAGGTACGCCATTCAGCTGCAGCGCAGATTTATTTATCTTGACAGCAACAGCGTTTGCTCCCACGATACATAAAGCCGTGACTCCAGTGCTGTCGGAGGTGATATATGCCGAAGCATGGGGGCAGCAGGGGCGGAGGAGTGATTTGCTCCTAACTTTTGGGGCGGATGCCCCAATGCTTCGGCATATATAAATGGTGCATGTATGCCCATCATTAGAAGTGGGTGGATGAAGGGAGGTATTCTAATGGTGGGCATACCCACCAATCAATCTCTTTTTTTTCGTTCAGCCCGCAGGCTGCATAAAAAAAGATTACAATATATGCCCAACAAGGACCAGCAACATACTGGTATGTTGCTGGATTTTGAGTGGTTATACCAGAATGATGCCTGCAGGTTTAGGTATCATCTTGGTATCATTCTTTTCAGCCAGCGGTCGGCTTTCATGTAAAAGCAATCCTAGCGGCTAATTAGCCTCTAAACTGCTTTTACAAGCAGTGGGAGGGAATGTCACCCCCCCCACCATCTTCCATGTTTTCCTCTGGCTCTCCTGTCCCAACAGGGAACCTGAGAATGCAGCCGGTGATTCAGCCAGCTGACCATAGAGCTGATCAGAGACCAGAATGGCTCCAATCATCTCTATGACCTAAGAAACTGGAAGCTACGAGCATTTCATGACTTAGATTTCGCTGGATGTAAACAGCGCCATTGGGAAAGCATTTTATCACACTGATCTTGGTGTGGTCAGATGCTTTGAGGGCAGAGGAGAGATCTAGGGTCTAATAGACCCCATTTTTTTCAAAAAAGAGTACCTGTCACTACCTATTGCTATCATAGGGGATATTTATATTCCCTGACATAACAATAAAAATGATAAAAAAAAGGAACAGTTTAAAAATAAGATAAAAAAGCTAAAGAAAAAAAAAAAATCACCCCTGCCCCCCCCTGTTCTTGCGCAAAGGCGAACGCAAGCGTTGGTCTGGCGTCAAATGTAAACAGCAATTGCACCATGCATGTGAGGTATCACCGCGAAGGTCAGAGCGAGAGCAGTAATTTTAGCAGTAGACCTCCTCTGTAAATGTAAAGTGGTAACCTGTAAAGGCTTTTAAAGGCTTTTAAAAATGTATGTAGTTTGTCGCCACTTCACGTTTGTGCGCAATTTTAAAGCATGTCATGTTTGGGATACATGTACTCAGCCTAAGATCATCTTTTTTATTTCATCAAACTTTTTGGCAATATAGTGTGTTTTAGTGCATTAAAATGAAAAAAGTGTGTTTTTTCCCCAAAAAATGCGTTTGAAAAATCGCTGCGCAAATACTGTGTGAAAAAAAATGAAACACCCACCACTATTGTAATCTGTAGGGCCTTTGCTTTAAAAAAATATATAATGTTTGGGGGTTCAAAGTAATTTTCTTGCAAGAAAAAATATTTTTTCATGTAAACAAATAGTGTCAGAAAGGGCTTTGTCTTCAAGTGGTTAGAAGAGTGGGTGATGTGTGACATAAGCTTCTAATTGTTGTGCATAAAATGCCAGGACAGTTCAACCCCCCCCCCAAATGACCCCATTTTGGAAAGTAGATACCCCAAGCTATTTGCTGAGAGGTATGTCGAGTCCATGGAATATTTTATATTGTGACACAAGTTGCGGGAAAAAGACACATTTTTTTTTTTTTTGCACAAAGTTGTCACTAAATGATATATTGCTCAAACATGCCATGAGAATATGTGAAATTACACCCCAAAATACATTCTGTTCCTTCTCCTGAGTACGGGGATACCACACGTGTGAGACTTTTTGGGAACCTAGCCGCATACGGGACCTCAAAACCAGGTACCACCTTCAGGGTTTCTAAGGGTGTAAATTTTTGATTTCACTCCTCACTGCCTATCACAGTTTCGAAGGCCATGGATGCCCAGATGGCACAAACCACCCCAATTAACCCCATTTTGGAAAGTAGACACCCCAAGCTATTTGCTGAGAGGTATGGTGAGTATTTTGCAGACCTCGCTTTTTGTCACAAAGTTTTGAAAATTGAAAAAAGAAAAAAAAAACATTTTTCTTTCCTTTCTTCATTTTCAAAAACAAATGAGAGCTGCAAAATACTCACCATGCCTCTCAGCAAATAGCTTGGGGTGTCTACTTTCCAAAATGGGGTCATTTGGGGGGGTTTTGTGCCATCTTGGCATTTTATGGCCTTCGAAACTGTGATAGGTAGTGAGGAATGAAATCAAAAATTTACGCCCTTAGAAATCCTGAAGGCAGTGATTGGTTTTCGGGGCCCCGTACGCAGCTAGGCTCCCAAAAAGTCCCACACATGTGGTATCCCGTACTCAGGAGAAACAGCAGAATGTATTTTGGGGTGTAATTCCACACATGCCCATGGCATGTTTGAGCAATATATCATTTAGTGACAACTTTGTGCAAAAAAAAAAAAAAAAAAAGTTTGTCATTTTCCCGCAATATAAAATATTCCATGGACTCAACATGCCTCTCAGCAAATAGCTTGGGGTGTCTACTTTCCAAAATGGGGTCATTTGGGGGGTTTGAACTGTCCTGGCATTTTATGGCCTTCAAAACTGTGATAGGTAGTGAGGAGTGAAATCAAAAATTTACGCCTTTAGAAAGCCTGAAGGCGGTGCTTGGTTTTCGGGGCCGCGTACGTGGCTAGGCTCCCAAAAAGTCCCACACATGTGGTATCCCCATACTCAGGAGAAGCAGCTAAATGTAGTTTGGGGTGCAATTCCACATATGCCCATGGCCTGTGTGAGCAATATATCATTTAGTGACAACTTTTTGTAATTTTTTTTTTTTCTTGTCATTATTCAATCACTTGCGACAAAAAAATGAATATTCAGTGGGCTCAACATGCCTCTTAGCAATTTCCTTGGGGTGTCTACTTTCCAAAATGGGGTCATGGGGGGGGGGGGGGTTGTACTGCCCTGCCATTTTAGCACCTCAAGAAATGAGATAGGCAGTCATAAACTAAAAGCTGTGTAAATTCCAGAAAATGTACCCTAGTTTGTAGATGCTATAACTTTTGCGCAAACCAATAAATATACGCTTATTGACATTTTTTTTACCAAAGACATGTGGCTGAATACATTTTGGACTAAATGTATGACTAAAATTGAGTTTATTGGATTTTTTTTATAACAAAAAGTAGAAAATATCGCTTTCTTTCAAAATTTTGGGTCTTTTTCCGTTTATAGCGCAAAAAATAAAAACCGCAGAGGTGATCAAATACCATCAAAAGAAAGCTCTATTTGTGGGAACGCAAATTTTGTTTGGGTACAGCATTGCATGACCGCGCAATTAGCATTTAAAGCGAAGCAATGCCAAATTGTAAAAAGTGCTCTGGTCAGGAAGGGGGTAAATCCTTCCGGGGCTGAAGTGGTTAAAGTGGTTTTAAACCCTGTTACACCACTTTTACCTACAGGTAAGCCTATAATAAGGCTTACCTGTGGGTACCGTGAATATCTCCTAAACGTGCACATTTTTTGAGATATTCACTGTATTCGCATGTGCCGACGTCATCGCCACATGTGTACTGAAGAATAGGCCTGCTTGTGCCATTTCTTCAGTAGCCGTGTTGTGACTGGCGGCTCCTGCACACATGCGCGGGATTGATGTCATCGCGTCTCTGGCCAATCACAGCGCCGGAGTCTGTGAACCCGGAAATAACTCCGGGAGACATGTCACCAGTCACAGCAGTGTGCTGGGACCGCTGCAACAGCTTCGATCTAAGGTAAGTATTTCATAATGAGCTAGTATGCGATGCATACTAGCTCATTATGCCTTTGTCTTGGAGGTTTTGTTATTTTTTTCTGAGTTTACAACTACTTTAAAAAAAGGACTGTTCTATCTGGAAAACTGAGCAGAGAAAACTAGAGCTATCCACAAAAGAAAGAGTCAAAGCAGCCACAAAGGAAACTGAAGACACATCATGGAATGGCACCTTTAAAATGACACCGAGCGGCAAGCCACGCAGCTGGTGCATAGACTCAGGTGCGACAAGCCACATGACTAGCGATGAGACCTTTTTCATAAACATTAATACAGTGCAAAAGACAATGATTTCCTTGCAAACGGGAAAAGCATCACATCAGAAGGTAAAGGCCAGGGCTTCCTGAACTGCATTACACCACAAGAAGGTCACCACAGTATCATCACAAAGAAAGTGCTGTATATTCCAGAACTAGAAGGCAGCCTTCTATCAGTGAAAAGTCTTGCAAACAACTGTCTCACAGTAATGCCCTGTACACACGGTCGGATTTTCCGACGGAAAATGTGTGATAGGACCTTGTTGTCGGAAATTCCACCCGTGTGTGGGCTCCATCACACATTTTCCATCGGAATTTCCGACACACAAAGTTTGAGCGCTTGCTATAAAATTTTCCGACAACAAAATCCGTTGTCGGAAATTCCGATTGTGTGTACACAAATCCGACGGACTAAGTGACACGCATGCTCAGAATAAATTAAGAGACGAAAGCTATTGGCTACTGCCCCGTTTATAGTCCCAACGTATGTGTTTTACGTCACCGTGTTCAGAACGATCGGATTTTCCAACAACTTTGTGTGATCGTGTGTATGCAAGACAAGTTTGAACCAACATCTGTCGGAAAAAATCCATGGATTTTGTTGTCGGAATGTCCGATCAATGTCCGACCGTGTGTACGGGGCATTACACTCCAGGGTGATGAATGCACAATTCACAATAATAAGCGGTTCCTCGCAAAAGGAAAACTAGATGATCACCTATACAGGCTCATCACCACAGACCAGCACACCAATATAGTCTCTAATGACCTACACAGCAAATGCATTCACTTATGGCACAGGCGGCTGGGGCACAGAGGTCCAGAAGCTATACAGGACATTATAAAGAAAGGTTTATTAGAAGATTTGACAATAATGCCTTGTAAAGTGCTCATGAAATGTAAGTGCTGTATTGAAGCAAAAGCCACACGTGCTCCCCATCCACAGGCATCTCAAAGAAAACTACCCACCCCCTGCAGCTCAAACACAGTGACGTATGCGGTCCAATGAAAACTCCATCAGGCGGGAACAGATACAGTATCTACTGATTTTCATTGATGATTATTCCAGGTACACAGCTTCTTACCTGATGAAACAAAAGAATGAAACATAAGAGAATTTGCCATGTCTAGCAACAAATTCCAATGCAAACCAGGAATAATATGTACCGACAATGGGCGAAAACACATAAGCAAAGAAGTGGTCTCATACCTGAAGAGGCAAGGAATAGTACACCAGACAACCACACCATACACTCCTGAACAAAACATTGTAGCAAAAAGGAAAAATCTCACTCTTATAGAAATGGCCAGGTGCATGTTGTCGGATGCCAACCTACCTCACATGTACTGGGGAGAAGCAGTCATGACTGCAACCAACCTACAGAACAGACTAAGCTCAAGAGCTATTAAAAGTACTCTATTAGAGAAAAGTACTCCATGGAGAAAGGCAGCAGAAGAAGAATTAAAGTCACTTCAAGGAAAAAAAACCTGGACACTCACGCTGCTCCCTCCTAACCTCAAAATCATCGGAAGTAAGTGGACTTTCAAAGTAAAGTCAGATGCAAAAGGGAATATACACAAATACAAAGCCAGACTAGTTGCCAATGGTTACTCACAGAAATTTGGTGAAGATTACAATGAAACACCCGCTCCCGTCATAAAACACTCCACCATCAGAGCACTTCTTAGCGTTGCAGCCGGGAAGAGCATGCAAGTCAAACACCTAGACGTTAAAACTGCTTTCCTATATGGTGACATTAAGGAAGACCTCTACATGGAGCAACCACCAGGGTTTGAGCAAGGAGAAATCCTTGTGTGTAAACTTTAGCAGAACATCTACGGTCTTAAGCAATCTGCAAGGATGTGGAATGAGAAAGTGAACAAAGTACTTACCAGATAGATTCTCAGGAAGATTCTCAGGAAGTAAAGCAGACCCCTGTCGCTACTCCAGAAATCAAGAAGACAGATGGCTATACATCTTTGTCTATGTTGATGACATGTTTTGAAAAAGAAGGGGATTACGATTAGATAGTCCACAAGCTGAAAGAAAATTTTGAAATCAAAGAGCTAGGGAACATTAGCTACTATCTGGGAATCCAAATAGAAAGAGAAGAAGATATCTCAACCAATCTCAGGAAATCTCCGAAATCTTGGAACAATTCCATATGCAAGATGCAAAGGAAGTGAAAACTCCTATGGAACCAGGCTATCTAAAGAGCAATGAAGCAGAAAACATGCTACCCAACAATGATGCGTATCGCAGAGCAATCGGAAAACTGCTCTATGTTGTCACTGTGACAAGACCATACATAGCCGCAGCAGTGGGCATACTATGAAGGAAAGTTTCAACTCCCTGTCAGTGTGATCAGAACACAATAAAAGAGTGATGCAATACCTCAAAGAAACAATTCAGATGAAGTTCCGGTTACCAGCAATATCCAATCCAAAACTGGTCAGATATGTGGATGGTGATTGGCCCGGGAACTGCACAGACCGTAAATCCACAAGTGGATTCATCTTCCAGTATGGGGAAGGAACCATAAGTTGGTCTAGTCAAAAGCAAGCAACTGTTGCTCTATCTTCAACTGAAGCAGAGTACATTGCAGCAGCACACGCATGTCAAGAAGCGATATGGATTTGTCAACTTTTTGGGGACATTGGAATAGACATGTCAAAACCAATTCCCATTTTTGAAGACAACCAGGGTTGTAAAAAGCTTACGCAATCAGAAAGGGTCAATCCTAGGACCAAACACATTGAAGTCAAGTATCACCTACTGAGGGACAATCAAGTGCAAGGTGTTATTGACATTCAATACTGCCCGTCAGAGGAGATGACTGCATAGTTATTTCCAGAAGAAGCTGAACATAATTTGACAAAGCACACGCTGTTGAGAAGGGGTGATGGAAGAAGCAACAAGAAAGTAGCTTTCTTTATTATGAACTATATATATTCATTATACCTGTCTATACCAGTAGGTGGCACTGCAGTGTTGTAGTTTGTATTCTATGGTATTGTAATGAGAGGAAGTGTTTGTCTTTCCTCACTGTGTTCTTGTATACTCCTTCTTCCTGTTCCATGATAAAGACATGCTGTAAGATATGTTCAGCAATTTCTCCATGAAAGTAAAGTATTCTCTGGATCCAAGAAGCTTCCAGCGCATGATTTCAATACTCTGCAAAACAGCCCACACTTCGCCACGGCGCACTATGCACACCACATTTTTTAAAATCAATGCCAAGGGCCCACTTTTTATCTTGCACACGGGCACACTGATTTCATGATACGCCCCTGCATGCAGTACTTGGTGCAGTGCAATTTAGCTAATTCAAAATTAATGGGTTAAAATTGCACCGCACAGAACCACATGCTCCTGTGCAATTCCTATGTGGGCATGGTGTGAACCACCCCTTACTATTTGTCTTGTTTTGTTTTGCTTTTGTAGTATACCTTTTAATTTATTATTGTTGTGTCTGGGCACCTTAAAAATCTATTTCTATTTACTTTACTTTCATTCAGTAAAATAGGAAAATTAACCAAGACTAGTGTTTTTGCCCCTAGAAAATTAAGTTTGTGATTTCTTACTAGGGCAAACTACACATATATTTTATTCTATGTTTACATGAAATTTGTTAACAAATACCCCCAGTGTTAAAATTACAGAAACTGTAATATATATATACACATATACACTGGCCACACTTGATACAATCCGATTGTACAATCTCTGTCTGATCGCCTTTAGATTTAGCAAATCAATGTAGTATGAGGACAAGCCTAAACAATGAATTCAATATATACCAAATGAAGCAGACACTTACACTAAATACTTTCTAGTAGATCTAAAGGAGATTGTATAAAAAAAATTTGTATAGTGTTTGATCAGCCTAAAAACACACAGTGGTGTCTGGACTGGATGGACTACAGTGAAAATGAAATCAGTGTGTGTATACTCTCCTCCTCCCCTTTGCTCTTCCTAAGGTGAAATACACGAACAATGAAAGCTAGGTGTCCCTCCCACGTGCCTGCATAAATGAGGAAATGGGAAAGTGGGCGGAAATAAAAAAGAGGGGATATAGTAATGAGGGAGGTGTGATCCGGAGAGGTAAAACACACCCTATTATGTGATGCAATAAGGCAGTGCATGATGGGATATGAAGTTTCCTGCATGGTCAAATGATGTTAAAGGAAGTAAAGGGCTATGATGCATCTTTTGAAATTTTGAAATGAGAGGTGCAGATTGAAGGCTGTCATGGACTAGGAAAGTGAGAGATAAGCACATTGGGAAGACTTGGGCAGAAAATACATTAGAAAAGGCTTCTGTTTATTATGAAAAGTGACATTCTGCCTGAAAGGTGAATTTAGCCATTAAAGTTAACCTGTGCTTTTCCTATGCAGGGCAAATTAATAGGTTCACTAACAGCTTATTCACACTATGGGGTTCATTTACTAGGAAAAACGGGAAGTAATGATCGCTCTGCATTTAGTTATGCCCAAATAAGCCAATTAGGACTTCACCTAGGTGAGCATACAAATGGAAAAGCACGCTAATACCGACGAACATGCCTTTGTAAATATCAAATCAAATATCAAATGACGGCACATGACGTCGGAAGGGGGCGGGGTCATCTGGTTACGTCACTGGGTGGCCCCAACCTTGCCTATATAACTGCTGTCAAAGTGAAGAGATAGCAGTCGGTGGGAGGCCTCCCGTCGAGGAGGAGCTTTGTTCGTCTTTTCTATTTTTCTGGTCCGTCGGGTGGCATGATGGACAGTGGATGTACATTGCGGGACACTTTTTTTTTCTTTTTTAGTATAAGAATTGTCAAAAACTGTCTCTTGTGGTTTTTACATTTTGACACTTTTTTGGTGAATGGGTAGGGGTACGATGTGCCCGATACCCATTCACATAGGGAGGCCGGGCTCTGGGGGCCCCCTTGTTAAAAGGGGATTCCAGATTTCGATAAGCCCCCTCCACCCGCCGACGCCGACAACCACAGCCCAGGGTTGTTGGGAAGAGGCCCTTGTCCCCATCAACATGAGTACAAGGTGCTGTGGGGTGGGGGGCGCACAGCCGCCCTGCCCCAAAGCACTCACCCCCCCATGTTGAGGGCATGTGGCCTGGTACGGTTCAGGAGGGGGGGACCCCACGCCATTTGTTTAAAAATTTCGGCATGGAGTTCCTCCTAAAATCTAAGCCAGACCCAAAGGACCCACATATTTTTTTTTTTGTCTATTTGGTGCTTAGAGAGAATTCACATTTATTTGACATATTTCATGGTTTACCTAGTCCTTAAAAGAATTAATAGAGCCCTGAAATTCAGCATTGGAGCAGGGATCCCCCCCCCTCCCCTTTACACTTTCTACTCAAGGACGTTTGTATGCAACTAGATTTAATACAGATTTGAAGGGTTATGAATATTTTGCACTTATAAAATATGTATTTATAGTCTTCAAAAGTCAAACATAAAGCAAAAAAAATCAACTTTTTATTTCAACATTAGTATAAACATTTGGTACATTAATGTACTTGGGCAAAAAAAAAAATAAAAGGCATGGAAATGATGCGCCAGCGTTTGGCAATAGTTAGTTAGAAGGGGCCTGCTCAAAAGAGCTTACAATCTACAAAGGTAGCACACTAAAAATTACACACATTAAAAATCATATTAATAAAGCAGGGATACAAATCAAGCTAATAACAATTATGACAAACCTTTTTGGTGATCAGAACTCCTCGCCCCAAACCCCTAACAAGGTAAATTGCAGGATTATCATAAGCAAAAACAGACAAAATGAATACAAATTCCAAAAAGGCAGTGCACAAACAAAATCGACTCACATACACAGACACATTTATGTTTGGAATTAGCAGAAAGCTTCTGTCAGGTCACCTGAGGCTAGGTGACAGATGCACACTGTTGGGATCAGGAATGCACCGCAAGGTAGTGGACCCTACGGCTGACTGCTGCGGAGGAGTCAGGGTGGTAAGGAAGGCAGGACCGCTGGAACACCAACACGGATCCCTCCGGGGTTAGAGCGTAAGATTCCCTAGGGCGCGGAGTCTAAGAGCCAGCAGGTGCTCACCAGAGCCTCTAGTGGTGAGGATGGACTGGGCTGCAACTGGCTCCAGGTCGTGACCCCCAGGGTCCCCAGCTCACGCCCACAGTAGGTAACAGGAGGATAGTAAGGGAATAAGCCAAGGTCAAGGCCACAAGCAGACAAGGACAACAGAGTACACGCCAAAGGTTCAGGGTCACAGGCAAACAGGGATAGTCGGGGACACGCCAAAAGGTCAGGGTCATGAGCAGACAGGAATAGTTGAGAACACGACAAGGTCGGTAACAGAAACAAACGCAGAGCACGCGGCAAGCAGGAAACAGGAAACCAAACACACAGAGGTTGATCATCAGGGCTGGCCTGCAGTGCACAGGTTAATACAGAGTTCTCTGATAGGAGCTGGGGTGGAGCCATGCTAGAGGAGAGATTATAAAAGCAGTCAGGTGAGAGTCGGCTGGTCTCTAGAGATGAACACATGGTGATAGATAAGCTGACAGACAAACTCTATTGCATAACCATGACAGCTTCCTTCTCATCTAAACCATTAGCAGTTGTAAGTCTAACCTGCCAACTCAAATAACTTATGTTTGAGATCACCTAACACTGGGACAGTTGTTAAATAAATTAATTTCTTTGGACATATTCCTACAGGTGGTGGAATGACATTAGTCAGGAGTTATGCTTCTTGATTTATTCTGTGATATTTGGTGGTTCTTGGTGTGTGAGTGTAGAATAGTGATGTTACCCTCTGAATTTTGGGAATTACATTTTGATTTCTGATGTTGGTACACATATCATATTTTTTGGGATCAAATTATGATCATTTGGAAATACTAAACAACAAACAAAAGTGTTACTCAGTTAAAATTTGCATCAGCAATGGTTTTGTTTGTGGTTTATAAAGACACCTGTGGGAATTTCGGATTCGATTTTTGTGATATGGAGAGCAACAAGTGAGAGAGACAGAGAAAAATATATTTTACCAAAACATGAAAACATTACACATTACTAGCATTCTTAAAATATATAAAGAAGAAGCAACATAAAAACCCATCAAGGACGATTTATTTTAGGGAAATAAACAGTTCATCTCAAAATGAAATTTTTTTTTTTTTGTGGAAGTAACAATTGTACAATTATATTCAATGGTTGAAACTTGCATTTGGCCATATAACGCACATTTTCACGTTCGCAAACGCTTTTTTGCCACGCGCAAATTTACTATAGCGCTCTGTAAAAAATGAATGGGAGTTAAATTGTGACTATTTTGCATGTCTGAGCATGCGCACTTGTGCTGGTACATACTGTAGTTGTAGAAAGAGGGGGAATTTATCTCTTCTGAGACTTTCAATGATATTTCTGTTTATACATCAATTTTTTCATCAGTTTAACCACTTGACAACTGGGCATTTAAACCCCCTTCCTAACCAGACCAATTTTCAGCTTTCGGTGCTCTCACATTTTGAATGACAATTACTCAGTCATGCAACACTGTACCCATATGAAATTTTGGTCCTTTTTTCACACAAATTGAGCTTTCTTTTGGTGGTATTTAATAACCGCTGGTTTTTTTATTTTTTGCGCTATAAAAGAAAAAAGACTGAAAATTCAGTAAAAAAATTAAATTTTCTTTGTTTCTGTTATAAAATTTAGCAAATTAGTAATTTTTCTTCATAAATTTTGGCCACAATTTACGATGCTACATATCTTTGGTAAAAATAAGTACAAATTGGTGTATATTATTTAGTGTTTGTGAAAGTTATAGAGTCCAAAAGCTATGGTGCCAATATCTGAAAATTGATCACACCTGAATTACTGATGGCCTATCTATATTCTTGAGACCCTAACATGCCAGAAAAGTACAAATACCCCCCAAATGACCCCTTTTTGGAAAGAAGATATTCCAAGGTATTTAGAAAGATGCATGGTGAGTTTTTTGAAGTTGTCATTTTTTCCCACAATTCTTTGCAAAATTAAGATTTTTTTTTCTTTTTTTTTTTCACAAAATTGTCATATTAGCAGGTTATTTCTCACACACCGCATATGCATACCACAAATTACACCCCAAAACACATTCTACAATTACTCCCGAGTATGACGATACCACATGTGTGAGACTTTTACACAGCGTGGCCACATACAGAGGCCCAACATGCAGGGAGCACCTCCAGGCGTTCTGGAGCACCCAGGCCAATTCTGACATTTCTCTCCTACATGTAAAAATCATCATTTATTTGCTAGAAAATTACATAGAACCCCAAAAAATTATATATATTTTTTTAGCAAAGACCCTAGAGAATACAATGGCGGTTGTTGCAACTTTTTATCTCGCACGGTATTTGCGCAGCAATTTTTTGAACGCTTTTTTTGGGGGGAAAAAAACTGTTTTGTGCTTTAAAAAAACCAAACCAGTAAAGTTGGCCCAATGTTTTTGCATAATGTGAAAAATGAAGTTATGCCAAGTAAATAGATACCTAACATGTCACCCTTCAAAATTGCACACGCTCGTGGAATTGCACCAAACTTCGCTACTTAGAAATCCCCATAGGCGACGCTTTAAAATTTTTTACTGGTTACATGTTTTGAGTTACAGAGGATGTCTAGGGCCAACATTATTGCTCTAGCTCTAACATTCGCAGCAATACTTCACATGTGTGGTTTGAACACCGTTTTCAAATGTGGGCGGGACTTACATGTGCATTCGCTTCTGCATGCAAGCACACGGACAGGGGCGCTTTAAAAAAATTTTTTTTCTTTTTATTGTTCATTTTACTTTATTTATTTTATTTTGACACTTTTTTTTGATCACTTTTATTCCTATTACAAGGAATGTAAACATCCCTTGTAATTGGAATATGGCATGACAGGTCCTCTTTACAGTGATATATGGGGTCAATAAGACCCCAGATCTCACTTCTAGGCTGGGAAGCCTGAAATAAAAAAAAAAAAAAACGATCCTGGCTTCGATCGTAGCGGTGAGTCGGTAGAAGCACCGGAGGGCGGCGGGAAGGGGGGTCGTCCCCTCTCGCCTCCCATAAGAACGATCAAGCAGTGGAACAGCCACTATGATTGTTCTTATGGTGTAGAGAATCGCCGGCTGAAAAAGCTGATATCTGAATGATGTCTGTAGCTGCAGGCATCATTAAGATATCCCCGCACAAAGTCAAGGACGTCATATGACGGCGGGCAGGAAGTGGTTAAAACACATTTTTTTTAACACAAAGTTGTCCATTTATACAATATTTCTAACACATAGCATGTACATACCAAAAATGACACCCCAAAATAGATTCTCCTACTCCTCCTGAGTACAGCGATACCACATGTGTGAGACTTCCACAGCCTGGCCACATACAGAGGCCGAGTACAGCCGAGTATGGCTGAGCATGGCAGGGTATGGCAGAGTATAGCCAAGTATAGCCACGTATAGCCGAGTATGGCTGCGTATGGCCGAGTATGGCTGCGCATGGCTGGGTATGGCTGAGTATGGCTGGGTATTGCAGGGTATCGCCGAGTATGACTGGGTATTGCAGAGTATGGCAGAGTATGGCTGGATATTGCACAGTATGGTTGGGTATTGCAGAGTATGGCTGGGTATTGCAGAGTATGACTGGGTATGGCTGGGTATTGCGGAGTAGTGCAGAGTATTGCAGGGTAGTGCAGGGTATTTCGGAGTATTGCAGGGTATTGCGGGGTATTGCAGAGTATTGCGGAGTATTGCAGGGTAGTGTAGAGTATTGCGGGGTATTGCAGAGTATTGCAGAGTATTGCGGGGTATTGCAGAGTATTGCAGCATATTGTGGGGTATTGCAGCGTATTGTGGGGTATTGCAGAGTATTGTGGGGTATTGCAGGGTAGTGCAGAGTATTGCGGGGTATTGCAGGGTAGTGCTGGGTATTGCAGAGTATTGTGGGGTATTGCAGGGTATTGTGGGGTATTGCGGGGTATTGCAGAGTATTGCGGGGTATTGCAGAGTAGTGCTGGGTATTGCAGAGTATTGCGGGGTATTGCAGAGTATTGCGGAGTATTGCAGGGTATTGCAGGGTATTGCGGGGTATTGCAGAGTATTGCGGAGTATTGCGGGGTAGTGCAGAGTATTGCGGGGTATTGCAGAGTATTGCGGGGTATTGCAGAGTATTGCAGCGTATTGTGGGGTATTGCAGCGTATTGTGGGGTATTGCAGAGTATTGTGGGGTATTGCAGAGTACTGCAGGGTATTGCAGAGTATTGTGGGGTATTGCAGGGTAGTGCAGAGTATTGCGGGGTATTGCAGAGTATTGTGGGGTATTGCAGGGTAGTGCTGGGTATTGCAGAGTATTGTGGGGTATTGCAGAGTATTGTGGGGTATTGCGGGGTATTGCAGAGTATTGCGGGGTATTGCAGAGTAGTGCTGGGTATTGCAGAGTATTGCAGGGTATTGCAGAGTATTGTGGGGTATTGCAGGGTAGTGCAGAGTATTGCAGGGTAGTGCTGGGCATTAGAGTATGGAGGGATGGCTGAGCATGGATGGATGTATCCATGGATGTGACTGTATTTGTCACTGAGCAGCGCTGTGGGCACTACACATCCAGCCCACAGCGCTGCTGCCATCCGATCCCTCACCCTCTCCTCCCCCTCTGTACCGATCGATACAGAGGGCGGAGGAAGGAACCGGGGTCATGACATGACGCCGGTTTGTTTACATGTGATCGCTCCATCAGTTGACGGTGCGATCACATGGTAAATGGCCGCGATCAGCGCGTGAGAGCAGGATTCTGGGAGGACGTCCATGGACGCCCACCCAGAATAAGCCGACCGCGCTGTAGCCGTCTTTCGGCTATGGCCCGGTCGGCATGTGGTTAAAAGCAGATTATATTTAAACAATATACCACATGTTTAAGAACCATTTAGGCTATCATATCATGCTCTAAACATTATTTCCATGTGAAATTCCCGTGTTTCGACTTCCATGTGCAATTCCCGTGTTTCGATCATGACTACTGATTTAGTCGGTCTCTGTTATCTGTGACGTATTTTGTGACTATCTTTTCCTGAGCGGTATAGTAAATTCCATTTTTGCGCTAACTTACGTGGTTTAGCCATTTTACGACCATTAATTTGTGCATTGGCAAATTTGCGCTATATGAAATAAACTGGATCAATGCCATTCACTGTTAGGGCACATAGAAAAATTGTTTTCCTTGCACAAGTTCACACTGCAGTGCTGCCTTCTAGTGAGTTGCAGTAGGCTGCAGAAAAATACAGACATGCTGCAATTTTCCTAAAACACATTGGAGCTCGCCTAATATCAATACTGGACACCAAACCACAGCTCCACTGCAGTAGATAGTCAAGAATGAAAGGTAGTGCTGGTGTGAACATAGCCCTAAAGAAGAACTAAGATTGTTTTTTGGAAAAGTGTTGCATCTCCTCTACAACAAAAGCTCCTTTTCTGCCTGTCGCAATTTTCTTCTAATCTTACACTGAGCCATGCATGCGCAGCTAAGTGTACCACCTTGTGCCAGGATGTAGTAATGAGATGTGCAAGAGTTATGTCATCCTGGGCCAGCCAAGCAAGGTAGATGTCTCTGGACCTTGATGAAGTCTGGGAGAGGATGATGATGGAATATGGCGATGTTGGCTCCTTGGGAGGTAAGTATGCCATAAGGTGCAAATAGGCTGGGCATACCACAATTGTTTCCTATTTTATTGGTCTTAGCCTTCCTTAGATTACTGAGACAACATGTTTTTAAGCTTTTATAAGATGACTGTATTTGTACTGATTTTGGAAAAAATGTGTGGCTAAAAACTAAACAAGAGATAGTCTACTTTGCTCATAGGCATCCAGCCTTGCTTACCATTTTGGAAAAAAAGCTAAAATGAAAAGGCACCAGCAGTGAGCACACAAAATTTGATTAGCAGATCTGAAGTAGATCTCCAGTAATTGAATTGTCAGTAGAAAAGATTTTGGCCATTCTGTGCATAATGTGATTACGCTCTCCTGAGAAATATCCTCTACAACACACCAAATAGTATATGCAGACTGGTCAATTATTCTCTATCCTTGGTGCATTTTTCAAAATACATTTTGTTTCTACATTTAGACATGCAAATATTAAAATGTACAGTATGTGTCTACATGCTGGAGAATGCTTGCAAATTCATCCCTTTTTAATATTTTGTATGTATTTCATTAAAAAATTCCAATTACGGTAAATATACCCAGTGATTAAACAAATTATGTGTCATTCAATAAGGTCCCTTTCACACAAAGGGTCTGCTCAGCTCCACCTGTCAGTTTTTCAGACAGGCCTGATCGGATGTTTCATTCACCCCTGTGGGTCGGTGGATGTAAACTGACTTGTGTCTATTTTTATTCGCCTACCTCCAATGCGATCCAGTACGCCCCCCTCAAAAAAAAACAAAAAAAAAAAACAGAAGGGGGTCCGTTCACTTTAACTAGACAGATCTAATCAGAGGGCAGTCAGGTGTACACAGACAGCAGAGTCCATTTTCCCCCTCTGGTCCATAGAGCAGAGCAGGCTCGGTCCCTATCCACTCTGCATAAACTGAACGGACACAGACCTGTCATCCATGGTGGACAGATCCCTGCGTGAAAGGGGCAATAGGGTTTTCATCTACGTTAAATTATCTTTGTATAAAGACCTTGTATGGGTTCTCGCACACCTCTTTAGGTATTATACCAAAAATGAGGCCTCAGATGCAGCACCCTACACTTTTATACTGCCTCTTTTTCTGTTGTACAAAGCAGTGATTAAATCTGATCTCTACCTTTACTGTCACTTTAAATAGTTTGTTTGGGCCAAGCTGGCCCAAAATAACAGTTTCCTACACTAACAGGTGTGCCCGCTAGGCTCACTGTATAAACTGCATGTAGCCTGTACTACATACAGTATACAGCGTTTGCTCCAGCTGTGGGATGTGAACATCCTGCTCCACACCCGGAACAAAATTGAGTCGGGCTGAGTGGCGCTCAGCCATTCATAGGCAACATTGTATTCTCTGAACAAATACAAAGCTTCCTCTGATTGGCTGATTGGCACCTCCCCATCTCAGCCAATCAGAGAAAGCTTTGTGTTTATTCAGGTTTACCTGAGTGCACTGAGGAATAGGTGCACAACTTAATGTGAGTGTGGTTTTTAGAGCTTTTAAAGTGGTAGTAAACTTTTCTTCTTGCAAGTTAAAGCCATATTCTAGATTGTAAGCTCTAACGAGCAGGGCCCTCTGATCCCTCCTGTATTGATTTGTATTGTAAGTGTACTGTCTGCCCCATGTTGTAAAGCGCTGTGCAAACTGTTGGCGCTATATAAATCCTGTATAATAATAATAATAATCTGCTAGTATGCATCACATATTACCACATTATGAAAGATTTACTTTGAAATAAAGCCCTCCAGCGGCATGCTGTCACTGCTGCAGAGGCTTCCATCTTCACCTGGTCTTCATTCTGGGTTCGTGGGCTGCGGCTGCTTGAATGGCTGTGCCGTGATTATGTCACTCCTGTGCATGCATGAGGGAGTCTCGGCTGCAGCACACAGCTCTGAAGGAACGGCACAGGCATGCAGTTCCTTCAGAGTGCATGCGCCAGTGATGTCACTGGCTGCTTCTCACTAGAATATCTCCTAGATGGTACATGTTTAGAAGATATTCATTTAGCTTTATTATAAGCTTACCTGTAGGTAAAAATAACATTCAGGAGTTTACTACCACTTTAAATAAATGTGGTTTAAAGTGGAGTACACTATGTGGTGTGTTTTTTGTTTGCATTGAGTTACGGTGGGAGCTGAACATTGCCAGCAGTATCTGGACCCCTGGAAGGGGAAAAAAGCTTTGTATGACCTCTATAATATACAGGTCATTAATGTAAGGTGAGAGCACATCTACACTTGCGGTGCAGGCGGAGTGTAGTGAACCACTGGAGGTATTGCACAGAGTGAATGGAAGATCTGTGGCACATGGGGTTGATTTATTGTTTTGACAGCAGAGTTGACTATAATCATTTATGTTCGCACATGGGATTGATTTACACAGTTGAGTTGCAGTGTTTTATGTTTTTTCACAACACATTTTTAATATGTTGTATTATGTTTTTTATTTTATGTGAATGGGGGTAGTACTGTTATGTTATATTATTCTATATTAAAGTGTGAAGCACATATTAGTGTTAGCTTGCTACTGAGATATATATATATATATATATATATATATATATATATATATATATACAGTGCCTTGCAAAAGTATTCACTCCCTTGGCACTTTTCGTGTTTTGTTGCCTTACAACCTGGAATTAACGTGGATTGTTTGAGGATTTGCATCATTTAATTTACAGAACATGCCCACAACTTTGAAGATTTTTTTTTTTATTGTGAAGCAAATAACAAATAGGACAAAATAACAGAAAAAGTCAATGTGCATAACTATTCACCCCCCCTAAAGTCAATACTTTGTAGAAACACCTTTTGCGACTATAACAGCTCCAAGTCGCTTTGGATAAGTCTCTATGAGCTTGAAACATCTTACCACTGGGATTTTTGTCCATTCCTCCTTGCAAAACTGCTCCAGCTCCTTCAAGTTGGATGGTTTGCGCTTGTGAACAGCAATCTTTAAATCTGACCACAAATTTTCTATTGGATTGAGGTCTGGGCTTTGACTAGGCCATTCCAACACATTTACATGTTTCCCCTTAAACCACTCAAGTGTTGCTTTAGCAGTGTGTTTGGGGTCATTGTCCTGCTGGAAGGTGAACCTCCGTCCTAGCCTCAAATCACACACAGAGTGTACAGGTTTTGCTCAAGAATATCCCTGTATTTAGAATCATCCATCTTTCCCTCAAATCTGACCAGTTTCCCAGTCCCGACTGCTGAAAAACATTCCCACAGCATGATGCTGCCACCACCATGTTTCACTGTGGGGATGGTGTTCTTTGGGTGATGTGATGTGTTTGGTTTGCGCCAGACATAGCGTTTTCTTTGATGGCCAAAAAGTTAAATTTTAGTCTCATCAGGCCAGAGCACCTTCCTCCATACATTTTGGGAGTCTCCCACATGCCTTTTCGCAAACTTAAAACCTGACATTTTGTTATTTGCTGAAAATAATGTCTTTCTTCTGGCCACTCTGCCATAAAGCCCAACTCTATGGAGCGTACGGCTTATTGTCATCCTATGTACAGATACCCCAGTCTCTGCTGTGGAATTCTGCAGGTCCTCCAGGGTTACCTTAGGTCTCTGTGCTGCCTCTCTGATTAATGCCCTCCTTGCCTTGTCCGTAAATTTTGGTGTGCGGCCGTCTCTTGGCAGGCTTGCTGTTGCTCCAGTGCATAGGTGTGAGTATAGGTTTGATAGAGATAAATGGCAGAACCCCCTGAAATTTGTATTGCCTCACTGCTTTTTCTAGAAATGTGTAAAGAAAGTGTGCTTGAGGTCATATTAGAGGAAACTTGATGCATGTTGTGTGACATTCCTAGTTCAGGGTTAAAACTCTTCAGTGATATAGGAGCAGGGCAGCCACCAGAAATTGTGGGGCCCCTTACACAGCTTTAGGCCTGCCCCCCACCCCCCAGGCCTGAGGGCCAACATTCCCCAGGGCCCGCCCACTTGCTGTTCCATAGAATCCACCCACTGGGCATCCCACACCCTCCTTCTCCATCCCATGTTCTCTATCCCATGTCCTCTTCGTCCTCCTGCAATCCCATCTCCTCCATCCCATGTCCTCCTCCTCCAGTCCCATCTCCTCCTACCACAGAAGGGGGACAGGTGGAGGGCAGTGGGTTAGGATGGGGAAGTCGGACAGGAGGGGGGAGTGTCACAGGAGAAGACCCGCGTGACAGGAGAGGGCAGCCGGATGAAAGGGGGGCAGTGGGACAGGTGGGGGAAGTGTCATGAGAGGAGGTCAGCGGGACAGGAGGGGGGGAGCAGGACAGGAGGGGGAAGTGTCATGGAAGGGGGCCAGCGGGACAGGTGGGGGGCTACGGGAAAAGTGGGGGAGGGGGCAGCATCACAGATTAGAGGCAGTGTCTCAGGTGGGGGACATTGGGGCAGGTGAGAGGCAGTGTCACAGGTGGGGGGCAGCGGGACAGGTGGGAGGCAGTGTCACAGGTAGGGGGTCAGCAGGACAGGTGGGAGGTAGTGTCACAGGTAAGGGGGGCAGCAGGACAGGTGGGGTGCAGTGGAACAGGTGGGAGTGTCACACACACCTAGGGAAGCACCAGTCCTCCCAGCTCTCACATGTCCAGCAGTGCCAGGAGGGGTAGCTGAGCCTGTGTCCCATCTCCACCAGGATCTCCGGTGGCAGCTGCAAGAAAAGGGGGGCTTCTTCACCCTGACCTCCTCCTCCATGGGGCCCTCTGCTGGCACAACTGGCCCCACCCACCCTGCACAGCCCGGCGTACACTGGTACCTGACCGGAGCGGAGCTTGCATGCACAAAAGAGGGGGGAGTCCTCCACCCGACCACCTCCTCCTCCAGGGGGCTCCTCCCCCTGATGTCCTCCTCCATGGGGCCCTCTGATCTGGCTCCTGACGTCACCCCACCCCACACAGCGTCTGACAGTGGGCCCCGACCTGCACACACGTGGGATCCACCCACCTCTCCACCCTCCCCTGCATCCTGGCAGCCGGTCTGCTCTGACGGGAGCTGCCTCCTGTTAAGGATAGTCCGGGTTATGACCTGTAGTCCGGGCCCCTCGGACGGTCGGACCCCTTAAATGTGTACCGGCTGTACCCCTCTGATGGCAGCCCTGTATAGGAGCAAAGAGTCCTGCGAGTCTAAAGGGCTAAATCATTTCTTCTTACAGCGAGGTACTGATCTATAGCATAGACAGACCCTCCCATCTATGCACTTATGTTTAAATGATTTGTTGAAGAGCACTGAAAGGGACTATTTCAATATCTACAGCACAGAAGCAGATCTGCCATAACATTTATTAAAATTGTAACAATGTATTTACTTGGCCCTGGTGTGATTTTCTTCAGCAGAACTGGAGTTTCATGTTAAAAAAATGAAACCTAAAACCGTGTTATTCACATAGAATGTTTTTTATTTTAAAATCACACTGAAATAAATTAAAATTGTCTTTATAGGAGGTTTTGGGTGAAATAGCAGCTGCATTGGCAAAACTAATCACATTGCCAGACCTACATCTGAGAAATCCATACACCACTGCTATTTTATATCTAGCAAGGCTACTTAGCCTCACGTTTGCCATTTGGAAACAATTTAAAGCATCAGCACTGTCTACTTTTCACATAAAATATAAAATTGCTAGTTGACTTGGTCTGCTTTCAAGCGGCACTTGGTGTTTTTGTTATCATAATATAAGGTTTATATATTTAGTACAACTTTTGAAAATTAGTGTTTTTAAATTTAACTTCTTCTTAGTAATGAGGCTGTAATGTATCCTGTTACAGTTGCCTAGGGCTGTGCTATCTCTGTCATTTGTCAAACCAACCACAGATATTTTATCAAGTTCATGTTGGGTGGTCTGCCAGGACTTAGGAAGCTTAACTGCGTAATTAAATATTTCAAACCAAAACTCATTATTTGGTTCAGCCAGTAGGTTCTGCACCAATAATACATTCTGTCCAATAATATAACATTTTGAATACTTGAAAAGAGATATATATCTATTGTCAGAATAGTGCCCCTATGACTGGATGCTGTGCTTTAACATAATTTCATTAATTCCAAACGTGTTTAAATGTATATGTATAAGTCTGCCACTATATTAGAAGACACCATCTATTTTAAATAGTGAAGTAATGAGAGCCTTCTTAGAACAGATGCATTCTACATTTCTCATCACCACAAATCTAAAAAATAAGAGGTTTATTCTACATTTTGGGACAACTATGCAAATCATTCCTTTCTCTCCCTTGGCCAAGTGTACATAAAAATGTTGGTTTATAGTATAGGTAAACCCTACATTTAGAGAGGCATTTATTACAAATTGCATGTAATTTTTTTTTTATTAACTCAATATTAACAATAGGGAGATTACTTATTTTAACATAGTGGGCATACAAATCATTAATTTCTGCCCCTTGGCCATCTGTAGGTAGGTCTTGGGAGCAACAATAAGGTAGAGTAAATGAAAACAACAAAATCAAAAATTCCCTCAAACAAATTGTGATTTTTTTAACCTTTAATTTTCTGACTGCCCTATAGCAGATATACGTAATTCTGCACTTCCGAGGTAGGGGGGGTATACGCATCACCGGCGTGCCACTTTTGCTGTGATTTGTCACAGCAGAAGCCAATCAGCGGGTGCTAGCCAATGAATGCCCACTTGCACCCTCTGATCGTCGAAGAGAGAAGCTGGATGGAGCTCTGCATATGTAACAATGCAGAGCTCCGTCCTGACAGGGGGGGGGAAGTGATGGATTTTCTTTCCTTGTAAAGCAGGGGAAAAAAGTCATCACATCCCTTAATAAAACAGCACAAATAATACACACAAACACTGGTTAGGCACACATTTAACCCTTTGATTGCCCTAGATGTTTAACTCCTTCCCAACCAGTGTCATTAGTACAGTTACAGTGCATATTTTTTAGCACTGAGCACTGTATTAGTGTCACTGGTTCCCAAAAGTGTCAGTGTCCGATTGTGCACCGCAATATCGCAGTCCCGCTATAAATCACTGATCACTGCCATTGCTAGTATTAAAAAAAAAGAAAATTCCACTATATACCCCATAGTTTGTAGACGCTATAACTTTTGCGTAAACCAATCAATATATGCTTAATGGGATTTTCTTTTCCAAAAATATGTTTTAGAATACATATTGGCTTAAATTTATGAAGAAATTTTATATTTTTTTATTTTTTCATTAGATATGTTTAAAGACAGAAAGTACAAAATATTGGAATTTTTTTTCAAAATTGACAGACTTTTTTTGTTTATAGTGCAAAAAAAAAAAAAAAGGCAGTGGTGATCAAATGCCACCAAAAGAAAGCTCTATTTGTGGGGAAAAATTACATAAATTTTTGTTTGCATACAGCTTTGCATTTCTGTTCAGATGCCAGTTAAAGTAACGCAGTGCCGTATTGCAAAAAAATGGCCTGGTCATGTTGTTTTTCTGCCACCCCTGAGAAGCCACTCCCAGTTGGCACATTAACAGGAGCACCTTGCACCTCCCAGTCCCTCTCCAGACAGATTCCTACCAGAAAGGTATTAGCACTCGGGGAGATTCCTGCCTTCAATGACCCCAGGCCAGAATCAACCCAAGAGGAAAAGGATCTTTCCCACTGTAGCTACCTTATTACATCAGGAATTAATAACTGGCGCCCCCACTCAACAAGAGGCACTGGCGTTTTGCTCCCGAAAACTGATAAGAACAGATATTACACTTGATCTTAGCCAAAAGGCAGAGAAGCGACATATCTCACTTCGACATATCTCACTTCCATAATATATCCCAAAATTAAAGAGATTATTCCTCATTTTAAGATAGTAAGCAGACCATACAAATCATTTATTTCTGCCCCTTGGCCATCTGTGGGTAGGTCTTGGGGGGGCAACAATAAGGTAGAGTAAATGAAAAGACCAAAATCAAAAATCTTCAAAAAATTGTGAGCTATTTCCTTAAAGTCCCTGACAGCTAAAACAGGTTAATACAATGTTTTATTTTGGGCAAATCCTATATCACACCATCATGATTAGATAAATTAGGTAGTGCATGAACATATGTTTCAGATGTTATCAAGAGAAGACAAACTTTTGTAATTTGATATGGACCTGGTTTAAAATGCTTTTTGAAAACTATTAAGGAAGGAAATTGCCTACTTTTTTCTTATCATCTAACTTTGCTATACCAACAGTAGTGGAAATGTGTATATGTGGTAATTTGAATTAATAATTGTGGTTTCATGATGTTAGAATTATATTTGGAAGGGGAGGGGTGCCCTGATGATGATGTGACCAGATTTGACACGTGCAGGATCCTGGCTCCCAATTCCCACTGAACACTGTGCCACTTGTCCTGTGATGAGTTTGGTGCTTGAGTCAGTTAGTGGGAGCATTTGGATCTTGTGCTTCACTGTCAGGAGTGTGTAAACACTCCTGTTCTTTGACAGCTGCTGGTCTCATTCCAGCATCCTGGTTTTGGCTGTGGCATTCTTCTGGTCTGTCTGTACACCTGCAAGGTGATTAATCTCTGGGTGGAGACCAAACCTGATTTCAGTTAGCCAAACCTGCAGTCTCATGCTTGTGATAACTTGTGTAATACCTGATCAAGCTACCTGTTTTTGCCTGCCCTGCTAAATTGGATTACCTCGGTGACGACCTTAGATCGGATATCGACTATTCCCTGAACTCTAGCCTTATGACTTCGGACATTGACCCTGACTATTCTGAACCCTGCCAACTGCAAGTACCAGTTTTCTTTGCTCAGTTTGTGCACGTACCATTAAGCCTGTTTGCCTTATGAGAAAGGGGGCTGCTATAGGTGAAGAACACCTAGCTAAAGCTAGCTTTAGTGTCTGACCACCTGCGTTAGGTGTAAGTGTGACACTCGCCTTGGATCACCCATGGAGCTCCTTGGACCAAGCTAAGGGTAGCATGCTCAGCCCATATGGTATATTATCTGGGCTTCCTATATTCTAGAGCAGTGGTTCTCAACATGGAGTTCGGGACCCCCTCGGGGGTCAAATGACGATTTGCCAGGGGTCACAAAATCCTGGGCTGTTCCTGAAGCCTGCACCGCTCTCCCAGCCGCCCAGCAGGGCTGTCCCTGGAGCCCGCATCTCCCCACTCAGCCTCTTTGCAGCAGCCCATTCAGTTCACGGCATGGGTGGGGGGCAGAGGTCAGCTGACTGGTGAGGAATGTGAAGTGGGAGGGGCTGGAGGAGACTCTATCTCATGATTTCCGCATAGGTTTCACTGCTACGAGACACCTCAGAGCTGGAGACACAGTGAGTAACACTACCTGTGATTAGTTTTGCCATTAAAAGTCTCCACTACAGTTCTCAGATCAGCAGATGACCCTGATCAAGATTACCTAAGTTGGCTGATCAGAACTCCCCCCAGCACTGCCACTCATCCCACCCCCCACAGCACTGCCACCCATCCCAACTCCCCGCCAGCACTGCCACTCATGCCATTCCCCCCACCAAGAAGTTAGAGAAGGAATAAAAATAGAGAATACATGGAAGGGAGAGGAAAAGAGGGGGAAGAACAAATGAAAAAGGGAGGAAAGAATAAGATAAAGAACAAGAAAGATGGCTAGAGAGAGGAATGGGGAATAAAACAAGAAATTAGGATAGAGGGAGATAAAAGGGAAATCAAGGAGAACAAACAGAAAGGAGTGGTACATCCTAAAATGTACCATAAGGGGTTTTAATACTATATGAGTGGAAGAGCCTCAGGGAGCACTAAATGCCAGTGGGTTAGGGGCGGAAATTACTTGTCTTGCCTTGGATGATGACAACCCATGCTACGATAATAATGTTACTGTTAGGGGTCCCCACAACTTGGGAAATTTTATCAAGGGGTCACGGCACTAGAGGGTTGAGAACCATTGCTCTACAGGAACAGGCAGCAGAGAGGTCTGTGACAAGACACCAGAGGCGGCTCTCTAATTAGGCGAATTAGGCCTTTGCCTAAGGCCTCGCAATCCAAGGGGCCTCGCAAAAGCCTAATTTACCCGTAGCTCAACGTCCCCAGGATAGTCCTGGCGAATCAGAGTCCCGGAATGCCCGTGGGGTGTCTTGGTTCCCAGGAGCATGGCAGCCGCAAAGTGGCATCTCTCTCTGGCTGACACACACATACGGAGCTCTGCGCACTGACCCCGACCCGGGGGGGAGATAAACATACAGTACACTTGGAGTGGTTTGGGGGAGAGGATATATGGACACTTTAGGATTGTAGAAGATTTGGTGCTACAACTGGGGGTGGATATGAAATCCATCCCCCTCACCCCCCAGCACAAGTCTTTCCCCCTCCCAAAGAACCCCCTATCACATATCATTCCTCCCCCCATCAAAGAGATGCTGTCTGTGGCTGTAGTGTTTGGTAGCTGCTGCAGCAATGTGAGAGTTTGCTTGTCATTACCAATCTCTGACCGTCTCCTGCGTTTATCTCTGCAATCTCTGACCGTCTCCTGTTTTTATGTCTGCAATCTCTGACTGTCTCCTGTTTTCATCTCTGCAATCTCTGACCGTCTCCTGTTTTTATGTCTGCAGTCTCTGACCATCTCTTGTATCATGTCTTCAGTCTCTGACCATCTCTTATTTCATGTCCGCAGTCTCTGACCATCTCTTGTATCATGCCTGCAGTCTCTGACCATCTCTTGTATCATGTCTGCAGACTCTGACCATCTCTTCTATTATGTCTGCAGTCTCTGACCATCTCTTGTATCATGTCTGCAGTCTCTGACCATCTCTTGTATCATGTCTGCAGTCTCTGACCATCTCTTGTATCATGTCCGCAGTTTGACCATCTATTATATAATTTCCGCAGTCTCTGACCATCTCTTGTATCATGCCTGCAGTCTCTGACTATCTCTTGTATCATGCCCGCAGTTTCTGACCATCTATTGTATAATTTCTGCAGTCCCTGACCATCTCTTGTATCATGTCTGCACAGACCTTTTTCTGTATCATATCTGCACAGCCTCTGACCATCTTCTTTATTGTGTCTGCAGTCTCTGGGGGGGGGGGGGGGTGGGGGGTGTTACAGAGGAGTCAAGAGCTGGAGCACTGCTAGGATGGGGGTCACAGAGAGGACCGTCTGGCTGAGCCCTGTACGGTGCACCTGAGAGGAGGTCAGTGACAGCGCTGCAAGGATAGTCTGATGGGGGTCAGTGATGTAAGGGGGAGTGAATACAGTAAGCTAAGGGGGCACTGATATAAAGGTTCCCCCTTATATTAGTAACCCCCCCACCTTTTACCTTAGTGTATTCACTCTGCGGGTGGTCTGTGGTCACCAGCGTATTCCCCACATTGGAGTTCTCATTTTAAATGCAAGTTGGAACTCCACGGACTCTGATAAAAAGGGGAATTCTGATGTAAATGGGAATGCTGTGCACTCTGATATAAGGTGATCTCTGGTCACCAGAGCCCCCCTTACTTTAGAGTTCCCCCTTACTCCAGTCTGCAGCATTGCCCCTTGCATCAAAATGTCCCCTTGCACTGTAAGGGGGAATCTTGCAGACTCTGATGTAAGGGGGAACTCTGTGCTGGGTTATATTAACATGAGCTTTATGTGAATGAAGAAATATGATTTTTTACTTTTATTCTACTACTACTACTACACATTACTAGTAGCAGCTTCACAAATTGTATTTATATTTGTGTGCATGTAATATATATGTTTAATGATAATTTGCTAGAGAAAATTCTAGAAACTGTGAAATTATAGTTCATAGTGTTTAAGGCTTTTAATATACTTTTAATACAATTTATACAGTTCATTTTTATCGCTTAAATTATTTTTCCCATTATGGGCATGAGTGGGGCCTCACGTCTAGGTTTTGCCTAAGGCCTCACAAAGCCTAGAGCCGCCTCTGAAAGACACTATGGGGACTGCAACAAGTTCTGATATTTCTGATATTTATATGATACCCAAGTGGTATGTGAAACTACACTATTGTGTTAGTATATAGTTAGTTTATAGCAAGAAGGTAAAAATTCACTCTCGCAAAGCACATGGGGATTGTATACCACTATCAAGGTTCTGGACTGTGGGTGTACCTCTAAAAGTAGCCCCGTAAATAGGTTGTGTGTCTTTCATGTACTGACTTACTTTACTTCTTCATCTGAGAATGATCTTTTGGTTGCTAGGGAGAATCTAAAAGAAAAGAGATCTACAAACGAGTCTACAAACTATGGTACTGTATTTACAGCACATTTAAAAATTGATCAGCCCTGTACTGACTGCCTAATATCACTCTTGAGGCCCTAAGATGCCAGGACAAATAGCTTCAACAAACTTTCCCTTTTTGGGAAAGTAGGCAGTCATGCAAATCACCGTACCCATATGTCGGTACTTTGACACTAAATACCGGGGTTATGGCAACAGCTAGCTGCCATAACCCTGGTATTTTATGGAACGACATGCTTTCTCTTTAAGATCAAAGTGGTCTCCGCGTTGGATTTGCGGCATGATCACTTTTATCAGTGGCGGGAGAGGTGCCTAACCCCCTCCCGCCACGCTTCGGTCGTGCCCACTTCCGCCCATAGCTCTTAAAGGGGAATTTTTTTTTTTCAAGTGACATTTTTTTTTTATTGCATTTTAGTGTAAATATGAGATCTGAGGTCTTTTTGACACCAGATTTCAAATTTAAGAGGTCCTGTCACACTTTTTTTTACGTTTTTTTTCTATTACAAGGGATGTTTACATTCCTTGTAATAGGAATAAAAGTGACTCAAATTTTTTTTAAAAAGGCAGTGCCAAAATAAAAAAATGAAAAGTAAAATAAAGAAGAAAAACATTTTTTTTTTTAAAGTGCCCTGTCCCGACAAACTTGCGCGCAGAAGCGAACGCACACGTGAGTAGCGCCCGCATATTAAAAAAACAGTGTTCAAACCACACATGTGAGGTATCGCCGCGAGCGTTAGAGCAAGAGCAATAGTTCTAGCCTAGAACTCCTCTGTAATTCAAAACTGGTAACCTGTAGAAATTTTTAAACATCACCTATGGAGATTTTTAAGGGTAAAAATTTGTCGCCATTCCACGAGTGGGCGCAATTTTGAAGAGTGACATGTTGGGTATCAATTTACTCTGCATAACATTATATTTCACAATATAAAAAAAAATTGGGCTAACTTTACTGTTGTTTTTTTTTTTTAAATTCAAAAAGTGTATTTTTTCCAAAAAAAGTGCGCTTGTAAGACCGCTGCACAAAAACGGTGTGACAGAAAGTATTGAAACGACGCCATTTTGTTCTATAGGGTGTTAGAAAAAAATATATATAATGTTTGCGGGTTCTAAGTAATTTTCTAGCAAAAAAATGATTTTAACTTGTAAACAACAAGTGTAAAAATGAGGCTCAGTCCTTAAGTGGTTAAAACTAAGCTTCAAAACACATTCTGCTGTGTGAGACTTTTTTTACAGCATAACCAGATAGAGGGTCCTAAAATCTAATGAGCACCTTCAAGCATTCTAGGGGCATAAATTACACATCTAGTTTTCTGACCACCTATTACATTTTTGGAGGCTCTGGAGCACCAGAAACAGCAGAAACAAAATGATTCTGTTTGGAAAGAAAACAACCCAAGGTTTCTGAGAGGCATGGTGAGTCTTTTGAAGACTTCATTTTTTTGCCTCAAGTTTTTGAAAAATGCATTATAAAAATGAAAATGTATTATTTTTATACAAAATTGTCAATTAAAGTGGAACTTTACCTTTAACAACTTGATAAAAAAGAATGTTCTTTAGCAAGGAACATACATTGCACATTAATAATTATGCTACCAAAATTAGTGTGTGCTGTAAATTGCCTCCTGTTTCTTCTTGCTGCCATTTTGCTGAAGCCCAGAGCCCATGAGCAGCAGTAAATCTTTAGTCTTTCAGCAGATTGGCCTCTAGTAGGTCTAGCTTTCGGTACAATGCCAAAAATGGAGAGCAACTGAGCAGAGTGCAGAGCAAGATGAAACAGTGTTTAGTGGATTTTAAACAGTATAGGAATTTATTTTTATTGTTTTACATAGCTATACCTGCAAAAGGAGCTAGCCTAAAGTGATCTAGCAGGACTTCATTTTCTGACCAATGTTCCACTTTATAAGTAGGGATGGGCCGAACAGATGCCTGTTCAGTTCATACCAGAACTTCTGAATACAGCAAAAATCAAAAGTGCCCATTTTGAAGGCTTATATGTAAGTAAATGGGCATACAATGGTTATAGGGGTCCGGGTCCTGCCATGGTGAACATGTATTAATAAATAGTTTGTAAAAAAAATGTCATTTTTAAATGAGCAGTGATTTTTTGATTTTTAAAGTGAAAGCGTAAAAATAAAAAATTCCTTCCAATATTGTGCCTGGGGGGTCCCCTTAGTCTATTTGTAAAGTGGCAGATCTGTACTATGTCTAGAATCTGCTGGAGCAATAATTGCATTTATAAAAACAAAAAAAATGACATTTTCCCTGCAAGCTGCCTTTATTTTGCTCAGCAACAGCTAGGGAGCCAGTGTGAATGATGAGGCCACAATATAGTGCACTGGGAACAAGATTAGAGATTTTTTGGATACATTCTGGTGTCACTTTGACTTTCGATAGAAGTAATGGGTGCGTAAAAATTGGTCTTTGGGTGTCGGTGGCACCTTCCCACCGTAACCCTATAGAGGTACTCTTGATGAAAGCAAGAATTGGCCTTGCTGTAAAAAATTGCAATGATATGCACCTGTCAAACAAGTGCAGAAAAATTGGTGCTTGGGTGTTAATTGTGCCCATGAAACCTATACCAAAAACATTCTTCCAGATGAAATGATTGAACACCCTCGAAGCTAGGCAGCCTCAAAGTCCTGCAGAGATTCCACATCCCAAAAAGACTCAATCAGTGACATCGGCATCAGGGACTTCATAGCTGGTAATCCAGGACTGATTCATTTTTATAAAATTCAAACGGTCCACGGAGTCTGTGGGCAGGCGCGTTCTATGATCAGTAATGAAACCTCCTGCATCAGTGAATGCCCGTTCTGAAAGCACGCTGGATGCAGGGCAGCCCAACAACTCAATAACATACTGGGCAAGTTCTGGCCAGTGGTCTATTCTCATGACCCAGTAAGTCAGTGGATCATCAGCTAGAAAGTTCTCCATCTCTGTTTTGGCCCTGAGGTAATCGTCCACCATGTGATGCAGACGCTGCCGATGGGATGTGGAAGCTGACAGCCCTGGCGGCGAAGACTAAAAAAATTACGAAATGCCTCACTTAGGCGGACACCTTCTCCAATGCCCCTCTCCACTCAAAATTACGTTTTCCACCACACTGTAACCTACTGGAGTCAGGAAAAACATTCAATAAAATCCTCTTTAACGTGCCCCCAAGAAATTTTATCTTCTGCACTCTCTGTGGTGACGGGATGAGTTCTGAGACCTTCCCCTTATAACAGTGGTCAAGGAGGATTGCCAACCAGTAATCATCCGTCTCCTTTATGCCACATATTCTTGGGTTCTTTCACAGGCTTTGAAGCATGAGGTTGCCCATGCGCCTCAAATTTGCCGAGGCTTGAGAAGCAGACTCCTCGGGGTCTGCTTGCAGCTCCCTGCAGAGCTACAAGAATCTCTGCTCTGGTTAGGTTCCTGTCCCCTAAACACACCAGCTGAAGCACTGTGTCATGTACCAGGTGTGACCAGAACTGCGTGGTTAGCTACAGAGGAACACCAAACACATGTAAGTGAAAATATAAATGATTTATTAAAGTAAGTGAATAATATAAGTACAACCACCTCCAGGGGATGTTCCAGAAACATAGACGTAAGCCAGGCCAAGGTCATACACAGGGAGATCAGCAGATGGGGTAAAGAACACAGGACAGGGAGAGGATGGATGGATCAGACTGCAGGGCAGGGATGCAAGGTAACAGGTGGGACAGGATAGGGATCAGGACAGGGAGCCAGGATCAGATACACGGGTCACAGGTTCAGAGCACAGGAAAAGGTTCAGAATCAAGATCAGATCACAAGCTAGCAGGTCAGGGCACAAGGACAAAACCAAGGCAAACATGTGAGTGCTTGCCGGGTATTTATAAGCCTGTAATTGACCTCAAGTGACAGCTGATTGTAGGAGGTGCTGTCTGCTCCACACTGCCAGGATCCATCCGCTGGTGGATGCCAGTACTGCGGCCCAAAGATGACATAACATCAGCATGGAAAAGCTCTCCTGACAGTTCCAAACATCCAGGAGACACCCGCTGGTGGACCTCAGTACTGCACGCCAAATGACAGATTTTACCAGCGGAGAGAACTTTTCCTGACACACTGCATGGCACCTTTTAGCCTGACTCGTGGAATAGCCCTTTGAACACTTAGGGGGTACCTGATGTTCATAGGACAATTCTGCAGAGGAGGGCATGGAGGTGGCGGAGGAGGAGGAGGAGAAGGGCGTAGAGCTCACAGGTCTGACATCATCACCATCAGCTGTATGGAGACATGGGGGCATAACAAGCTGCAGCACCGAGCCCTGTCCTGAATCCTTTCGAGTTGCAAGCAGCATTACCAGTGTGCTGTGAACTAAATATATCGTCCCTGCCCACGCTTGCTGGACCACGTGTCAGCAGTAAGGTGGATTTTACGGCTGACTGCCTTGCCCAACGATGCCAGAACATTGCCTTCCACATGATGGTAGATAGATGGAACGGTCTTATGTGAAAAGTAGTAGCAATTGGGAACCTGCTATTGTGGTACAGCACATTGTGCAAATTCACAGAAGGGGGCAGAATCCATCAGGCTGAAAGGCAGAAGTTGGAGAGCCAACAAGAGCCAACAGGTTTGACAAGCTTGCATTTAGATGCTGGGCATGTGGGTGGTAGGGACTGTATTTTTTTTCCGCTGCAGCAGATTGGGCAGAGAAATTTGCTGGCTACAGTCTAAAGCTGGTGGTGTGCTGCTGGCAGATGTGCTGCTAGGACCTGGGACACCCTGTGCTATACCATCATCCCTGTCAGTGGGGGCTGCTGAGAGGTAATGACTTGGTATAGCAGGGGCAGACTGAAGTGGGTAAGGAGGAGGAGGGACAGATTTGTGCCCCTTTTGTGTGGCTTTTAGGTGCTCTTGCCAACGGGCTGAGTGGTTGGACGTTAAATGCCTTGTTAGGCATGTGGTACCCAAAT
Source organism: Aquarana catesbeiana (assembly GCF_042186555.1). Taxonomy (NCBI): domain Eukaryota; kingdom Metazoa; phylum Chordata; class Amphibia; order Anura; family Ranidae; genus Aquarana; species Aquarana catesbeiana. Next base: position 368,055,998 of record NC_133324.1, on the reverse strand, counting down.
GGTTGGTGTTTTTGCCACGTTTGATGTGCCTGAGACACAGTTTGCAGATAGCAACGTGCGATCTGCTGCAGATGTGCTGAAAAAGGCCCAGACAGCTGAGCTTTGGGGAGTAGGCCGGTAGATAACAGCTGCAGAATGTGATGGAATAGGGTGGCTGCTCTCTACTCTTTCTTGATATCAGCCTCCTTGGGGTTGTGCCACCTCACCTTCAGTTTCCTCCTCTGCTCTATCTGGCATCCAAGTCGCATCAGTAACCTCATCATCTCCATCTCCTCCATCTGCATCATTACCACTGGAGACAACTTGGAAAAACTCTGCGGCTTGGGGAACATGAATGCCAATTTGTCTACCAGTGTTCCTCTCTCTCTCTAGGCTCATGTTCCTGTCATCCTCAACCTCAGAACCAACATCTGAATCCAGTAATAGCTGGGCATCATCAAGGAGCAAGTGGCTGAGGCTGTAGTCAAATAACTCAGCTGACTCCTCAGTGGCTGATGTTGGGGCTATGACAGGAATAGATTTGGACAAGGAGGCAGGTTTATCCACTCTGGCAACTGCAGGGGACTGCACACTTGTCTCTGCTTACGTGACAGAGGATATGGAAGATGAGGAAGGTTTAGTAAGCCAGTCCACCACCTCCTCTTCATGCTGTGGCTGGATAGCATGGGTAAACTCACTAAATTGAGGAAATGATGCCCTGCCTGAGGAGTGACTGCTACGTCCACCTTTCCCTTTGGACACATTTGTTGTTGGCCCCCTTACAGTGCCAAGGGAATGTCTGCCTCTCCTTGTTGTCCTCTCAGACATTATTGGGATGGAGGGGGCGGTGCTTATAAGCAAATGTAAAGAAGAAGTTGAAATCTGTACGTAGATGCACTTTAATCAATGTAAAGAGGTGTTTGGTGCACTTTAATTTGAGTACTCAAGCTACACAGACACACTCCACGCATACACTATAATATACTGCAATATAATGTGCCAAACATACAGTGACGCACAGATCTATATGGCATTAAACTGGCAGTAACGCACACAAAACGACATGGCGTTAAACTGGCAGTAACGCACGCAAAACGATATGGCTTTAAACTGGCAGTAACGCACACAGAAGTAAATGGCATTAAACTGGCAGTAACACACAAAACTATATGGCGTTAAACGGGCAGTAACGCACACAGAACTATATGGCGTTAAACTGGCAGTAACACACAGAACTATATGGCGTTAAACTGGCAGTAACGCACGCAAAACGATATGGCTTTCAACTGGGAGTAACGCACACAAAATGATATGGCGTTAAACTGGCAGTAACGCACGCAAAACTATATGGAGTTAAACTGCCAGTAACGCACACAGAAGTAAATGGCGTTAAACTGCCAGTAATGCACAAAACTATATGGCGTTAAACTGGCAGTAACGCACACAAAACGATATGACGTTAAACTGGCAGTAACGCACACAGAAGTAAATGGCGTTAAACTGGCAGTAATGCACAAAACTTTATGGCGTTAAACTGGCAGTAACGCACACAAAACTATATGGCGTTAAACTGGCAGTAACGCACACAGAACAATATGGCGTTAAACTGGCAGCAACGCACAAAACTACATGGCGTTAAACGGGCAGTAACACACACACAGAACTATATGGCGTTAAACTGGCAATAACACAATCAAATACACATGTTCAACTACACTGACGCTATCTGAACTATCCCTACTCTAGCTATACACTAATGTCAAGATTACTGACACCGTCTCACTACACTACACTGAAACTATATGAGCTGTCCCTAGTCCACACAAATGTATGTATGTATGAATGACACGGTCTCACTACACTACAGTGAAACTATCTGAGCTGTCCCTACTCTAGCTGCACACTATGCAAAGCTGAATGATGGTCCTCCTCACTACAATCACACTATCCCTAGACTGACACTAAACTAATATTCTGCACTGACAATTGAAGCAAAATAGCACACAGTATAGCACACTAACTGATAGCACTGAACAGAGCCCTGTTCTATCTCTCTCCACGCAAATCACACTGAAAATGGCTGCCATTGAAAGAATACTTTTATACTGTGGGGCAGGAATGAGCCATGATTTGATAAAGTCATGATGACAGTGTCCAATCGTGACTCTGACAGTGCTCTGTGCCCTGATTGGCTGAAGCTTTCACTGCTTCAGCCAATCAGGGCTTGCAATGCACTGTTCAGCACCGTAATGCATTGTGGTCGGTTCGGGGGGGCGAACAAACATTCGAACTACCCTATTCGCCCATCCCTATTTATAAGATATTTCAAATGTACAACGTAAGCATACTTAAAAGTACACCCAAAACACATTCTGCTGCTCCTCTCTAGTACAGCGATACAATGTGTATGGGAGATTTTTTCACAGCTTAGGCACATAAAGGGACCCAAATTCCAAAAAGCTCCTTCAGGCATGCTGGGGGCAACAAATTATGCATCTAATTTCCTGACTACCTAGCACATTTAGGGACACTATTATTTGCTGAATTTTTAGGGTCTGTTCACACATGAGGTTGGGGAGCATTAAAACCTTATGGTTGACCTGCGGTTTTACTGCCTCACAACCGACACCCAATTTAGCTGCAGAGGCAGAGACTAGGGGTGTGCACATGCCACGGCTGTGATGCTTTACTTAGCAGCCATTGCAGGAATTATACCCCCTGTGGCATTCAGTAGGCAAAGCGCCTGCTGATAGCAACTCAAGTGAATGGGGGGCTTGTGTGGGGGTCCAAGGGGTTTAAGCAGATGGTGAGGAGGTGATACAATGCCTCCATTTGATCTGTCAAATGCTCTCTGAAGAGCGATCTGAACACGGATCAGAGGGGTGGAGTGGGATGAAGACTGTAGTGAGCAGTCAGTTCCCTCTTACAGCTGATCACTGTGAGGGGGAAAGGCTCAAAGGCTGCATGCAGCCCAGGGCCATATCCGGGGGGGGGATGGGGCAATTGCCCCCCTGAGAAATGAGTTGTGGGTGAGTGAGTGGGCGGCTCGGTAGGTGAGCGGGCGGCCGGCTCGGTGGGCAGCTGGGCGGCTCGGTGGGTGAGCGGATGGCTGGCCCACCCTGCATCCCTGCAGTTCCGCCCTCACTGTGCAGGCAGCCGCGGGCAGCAGAGAGATTACATAATCTCTCTGCTGCCTGACTTCACTCTGGGACACAACAAGTGAAAATCCCCACCTTAGCAGGAAAGTGACACAGCAAGTTACAATTGTAGCAGGCAAGTGACATTCCGCAACATGTGACAAGTGACAATTCGCAACGTGTGGCAGGTGACGTGGCAAGTGAAAATTCGCAACGTGTGACAGGTGACGTGGCAAGTAACAATCAGCAACTTGTGGCAGGTGACGTGGCAAGTGACAATCCGTAACGTGTCTCAGGTGACAATCCGCAGCGCGTGGCAGGTGACAGTCCGCAACATGTTGCAGGTGACGTGGCAAGTGACAACCTGCAACTTCTGTCAGGTGACGTGGCAAGTGACAATCTGCATCTGGTGGCAGGCAACTGTAGCAAGTGACACGCCCAGAGCTTCCACTGATTCTGCATTATGGTGAGTTGAACTATTTCATTTAATATAACAATGTAATAATAGAAATACGTAATGCGGCCTGGGTTGAGCTCCTCCAGGCATAGAGCACACCTGGAGATATACTCACCCACGGACCAGCGCTGACCCTGCTTGAGCCTCAGACAGGCACACAGACAAGGAGGGAGCGTTTTGGGACCAAGATCATGGCATCCGCGACGATCGCGGAGCTCCGGGCCGACTACTAGGAAAGGCTGCGGCTTCGGCCTACTCACGGAGACCGGCGGCCATCTTGCTTCACCCAGAGGCCATGCCGGCCCTGTCTCCGGCCGCTACGCATGCCCTGCATCCTGCATATTTATTGGGGACATTCAGCCTGCTACTGGGGGCCTGTGATCCCCTCCGTACCGCTCTAGGAGGCCTGCCAGAGTGACCTGATAAGTGACGGCGGCCATTTTGCTACACCCGGCGGCCTATACATCTCTCCTGGGCCCAATCTGAACCCCCGCCACCCCCAGGAATACCTTGGCCTGGCCAATTGAGACCCCCGACGGTGATATTTAGTGAACATTCACCCCAGTATGTACTCATGGTACTGCCTTAGCTCCAGAGACTGAATGTGGCGGCCATCTTGCTACACTCCGGCAGCCCCCTGTCTCCTCTGGGCCTAATCTTAGCCTCACCCACCCCCTGGGGGCACCCTGATCTGACAGACTGTGGCCCTAGACGGGGACAGAAGCAAGCATCTACCCCCATAAGTACACGAACTGTCACCACGGCCCTGAACACAAGTGGCGGCCATCTTGCTCCGCCCAAGCTGCGGTATCTACATATGCTCCTGGTATTCTCACCTCTCTGAGCCTGGATCGCTCCCTGCACAGCCACAAGAGAAGCCCAGCGGGGTCGGCGCCCACCAGTGGTCCCCATCCATACAACTTTGCAGAGAAGCAGAACAGACCATGTATGGCTAAGCAATGAGCTGCTGAGCTCCGCAACTGCCCGTAGCTGACAGGCTATTCTTCAGTCGTCGCACATCTTTGAAAAGCATGTCCACACACAGTGCTCGATCTACTGAGTCCACGGACCTACAACAGGGCACAATCCAACGATACCTGCTCCGCACATCTCAGTCTGATTCCCGCACTCCCAAAGACAAGATGGCGTCCGCTCGAAACCCGGGGAAGGGCAAGCCTTCCCCTCCCACTCAGCCAGCGACAGACAGCAGTGAGGATTCAGATGACCCTCCCGTCCTGCACTCGGACCTATCAGATGTGGTGTCCAGGTCTGAGACCCCTGCTGCCCCTCTTTCGGACACGGGTCCTAGAGATGTGGCCCCTCAAGCTTCAGGAAGATTGAATAGATCCAAGGCCTCGACCCTTCTGGCAGCCTTCAGAGCGGAGTTTGAGTCCTGGGCGATCAAAATGGAGACCTCACTCCACAAAGACCTCCAGGCCCTCCAACAGCAGGTCTCGACTAATAAGACTGCAGTGTCTGCCCTAACTGACATTCAATCTGATCACGCAGCCCGCATCACGTCCCTTGAGCAGGCCTCCAGGGAGCACTTGCACCGTATACGACAACATCAACTGCGCATAGAAGATGGAGAAAATAGGAGCCGCAGGAATAATATACGGTTACAGGGTATACCGGAGGCCACAGCGGGTACAGACTTAAAACCTTCCGTCATTGCCATCTTCAACATAGTCCTGGGCAGAGAGGTTTCATCACCCATTGAACTAGACCGGATGCACAGAGTGGGGGGGCCGAGGAGAGAACAAAGTGACCGCCCACGCGATGTCCTCTGCAGAGTTCATTATTACACCCTTAAAGAAGAACTTATGCGCAAGGCGTTTGGGTCCCGTGGACTTTGATGGTTCTGCTATCCACTTATACCCAGACCTCTCTCGCAACACTCTCCACATGCGCCGAATGGTCCGCCCACTACTAGATCTGATACGTCAAGCCAGAGCAACTTATACGTGGGGACACCCCTTCAGTATTAAGGTGACCAGAGCTGAGCACAAATTTATCCTATCCGACCCGGATCAACTCCCAGCCTTTTTCAGCTTTCTGGAACAAGACCCAATTGAGGTACCGAACTGGCTGGACCCGCCGGATGACCGCATTAGGGTGCAAATACGGGACCCTCTCCCACAAGGACGCAGGCAACTGAGGTCCAGATCACATTCTATAGGCCCCAGAATACGTCGGCCTACCTCCCCAGAAGCTTAAGGTACCTCTAAGACGTTACATGAAGCCATTTCAACGTTCCCCACATGACTAGCACCCACTCAGTGCGCTGCTCATCTCTTGTCTCCTGATCAGGTTGAGGTTTGGAATCCCCACTACCCCTTTACAGAATTTTTGGGTTTTTTTTTTTTTTTTCCCTTTTTACATTTTTCCTCCTATGTTCCACCTGATTTCAGCAAGATATCTTACGATAGGAGACAAGATGACCTCCTCCGTACCCCAATGTCTCAGGATAGAGGGAGCAATACATTGACAGGCCTTCTCCCTGCCCTTCGCTAGTGTATTATACCTAGCTGGGGTTCGGGAGAGGCTAAAGGACTGCAAATTTCTGATGTTTGATTTGGTTATGCTATTATTGAGCTTCTAACATATTTTACCACACTGGCCTTATATTTAGTTATTTAGTGGAGATGTTCCACCTGGTTACAGGTAGAGGGGCCGATAGATGGACTGGATGGGTCCACGGTCTCTTGCCATTGTCCACATGGACACCTCTAGTTCTCTGTATACGGTTTCTCATACACCTCTTAGTCTCACCTTAAAATGTTATTACACATTGTTCCTGACTTCAGTGTTATTACACAGATTTGTTTCCGGGGCCCCTGTTGGGGTCTATGGATAGCATATGTTGGAAATGTTTACTTCCCCCTTCCCATGATGTTATTTTATGGATTGATGTCTCCTCTGTGAGGGAGGGAGGGTGGGCTTGTGCGGAGTCATTTGCCCACGCGGACCGCCACCCTCCTTCACAGACGATCTGATGTGTGTTCTGCTGTTTAAATGTTTTGTTACACTGATGTGCCTCAAATAAGCTACATATGCCTGTCATGCTACTGGACTTACGGCTCAGACTCTCCACTTCGACCTCCCACCCTCAATAGGCCGGGCACGGATAGTGCCTTTGTACGTGAGTTTTCACGTGGTGTCCCGTTTTTGTGGACCCCTTAGATTTGTTAGGCTCCTTATTTAGGTGTCCCCCCTACCTAGTTCTGTCCTGGTATATTTTTGCCACCTTATAATTCCCCCCCTCCCATCCCTCTTCCTCCCTCTGTTGTATCTAAGCTGATTCTCTTTTTCTCATTCCACTATGGCCCACACAGTATTATCTCATCCTCGCCTGAAATTTTGCTCCTACAATGTAAATGGCCTCAATATAGCATATAAGAGAGGGCAAATCCTCTACCAAATGCATAAACAACAGGTCAATGTGTTACTGTTACAGGAAACTCATTTCCACACGAACTCCACCCCTTCCTGCTCCAACAGGTACTTTAACAGATGGTTACACAGTACAAACCCGTCTCAGAAAACCGAAGGCGTTTCTATTGCCTTCCACAAAACGCTTCCGATTGACCTGATAGACCAGATCTCGGACCCCCAGGGAAGGTATGTGTTCGTAAAATTCTCCTTATGGGGCACGAAATTCACTATTGCCAACCTCTACCTACCAAATACTAACCAAATATCGTCTGCTCTGCGGTACATGAGGATCTTGTCGGAATTTGCAGAGGGTAAAATAATCATAGGCGGGGATTTTAACGCTCCTCTGGATCCACTCTTAGACTCATCAACCTCTCGCTCATCCAACTCCTTTACTAAGTTAAGGGCATTTAAACGGGCTATATACGATTTACGTCTAATCGACATTTGGCGGGTTCTGTTCCCCAAAAAGCGCAACTATACCCACTTCTCACAGGTCCATCACTCTTATGCCCCGTACACACGGTCGGATTTTCCGATGGAAAATGTCCGATCGGAGCGTGTTGTCGGAAATTCCGACCGTGTGTGGGCTCCATCGGACATTTTCCATCGGATTTTCCGACACACAAAGTTGGAGAGCAGGAGATAAAATTTTCCGAAAATCCTAGGATTTTGTTGTCGGAATGTCCGAACAAAGTCCGACCGTGTGTACGCCCTATCATAGTCGTATAGACTATTTTCTTCTTGACCACAGCTGTTTGGATTGGTCACCTGAATGCGAGATAGATTCAGTGGTCTGGTCTGACCACTCGCCTATATATCTGACACTAATGATTCCCTCCACACCGGTGAGGGAGTGGACGTGGAGGCTGAATGATTCCATTCTCACAAACTCTGATTGTTCCCAAAAGATCTCAGAAACCATTTCAAATTTTTTAATAGATCATGCATCGGACACTACCTCGCTACCCATACAATGGGAGGCACTTAAAGCTGTCCTGCAAGGAATCTTTATTCAGATGGGGACCCGCTTGAAAAAGGTTCGCTCAGCCGCAATAACCTCAGCAATGCAAAAGCTTCGAGACCTTGAGACCCAACATAAACGAGCTCCAACGGTGGGGACTCTTACAGAGGTCTCAACGGCTCGATCCCAACTCAAGGACTTATATGAGGCTTCGGCTCGTACCTATGCGGACAGACTTGCATTACATCAGTACCGATTCCAAGATAAATGCGGTAGACCGTTAGCTCGCACCCTTCACCCAAACACGTCTTCCACATTTATACCCCAGATTCGGGCCCCCTCTGGAGAAATGCTCAGTGATCCCTCCAAGATATCACAAACATTCCGAGATTTCTACCAAACACTATACAATCTTTCGCCCGGCGTCTCTTCTAGCCCCACCCTTACACCTGACACAGATAGACAGTCTTATATTGAGGAGACGGAGCTCCCTACACTGGACGGCGATACTGTAGAAGAACTAGAACAGGTAATTACAGCGGATGAGGTCTTGGGGGCGATAGCGACCACCCCGTCTGGTAAAAGCCCGGGGCCCGATAGCTTCACCCCTAAATTTTACAAGACATTTGCTCCCCTATTGACCCCCTTCTTGGCTAGGGTATTCAATTCCATATCGGAAGGCTTGGCATTTCCTCCACAAACGCTTGAAGCCCACATTACCATTATTCCAAAACCAGATAAGGACCCTACTTTGTGCGCTAATTATAGGCCCATATCGTTAATTGGAGTGGACTTGAAAATATATGCCAAAATTTTAGCCACTAGATTGAAGCCGCTTCTCCCCCGCCTCATACACCTGGACCAGGTGGGTTTTGTAAGTGGTCGCGAGGCAAGGGATAACACCCTGAAAACTCTGCTTCTTACCGACTATGCACGCACACATGATGTCCCTCTATGTCTTTTGACGGTCGATGCGGAAAAGGCATTTGACCGGGTTGACTGGCAATTTCTCCAGATGTCTTTGAAACATATAGGTCTGGGCCCCAAAATGCTATTCCGAATTATGTCCCTATACTCCTCTCCTTCTGCTAGAATACAGGTGAACGGCTCATTATCACCTTAATTTTCCATCCATAACGGGACACGACAAGGCTGTCCTTTATCTCCCCTTCTCTATGTCCTTGTCATGGAACACCTGGCAATTGCCTTGCGCAATAACCCTAACATCTCGGGTGTATCGATAGGCCCTATTCATTCCAAACTGGCTCTCTTTGCGGATGACCTACTAATGTTTGTAACCCAACCCCATTTATCTTTAACACATATTATGCAGGAATTCACGAGGTTTGGGAAGCTGAGCAATTTCAAAGTGAATCATACTAAGTCAGAAATCCTGAACATTTCTTTATCCCAGGAGGCCCTCCGCCAAGTCTCCATTAAGTTTCCCTTTAAAACAGGCTCCACTTCCATCCGTTACCTCGGAATCCAAATACCCACAGAAAGGTCCCAATTGTTCTCTCTGAACTATGCTCCCCTTCTGCTTAGAACCAAGACTGATCTATCAAACTACACGAAAAAACGCCTATCGCGGCTAGGCAGGGTGAATGCTCTAAAAATGGACGTTCTCCCTCGGTTTCTTTATTTGTTCCAGACAATTCCTATTTCAATACCCTCCTGGTTCTTTAAGAAACTCTGACAACTGTTCTCCTCCTTTATCTGGGGGGGGGGCTCGTCCTCGGATACGCTATGAGACGCTATCGCTCCCCAAGATCCGTGGTGGAGCTGGAGCTCCAGATGCCTCTATATACTATAGAGCAGCAGTACTAACACGTATAGTTAACTGGTTCCATCATTCCTCCACCAAATTATGGGTACAAATAGAGAGCCATCTCAATTCAATAGATCTCCGCGCACTACCGTGGACGCCTACTGAATTCCTAAAAGGGGGATTACCCCTGAGCGACCTCACCCGACAAACTATACAAATTTGGACCCGAATGAATTCCTCCAAGACCCTATCTCCTCTGAAAGGACCCATGACTCCACTGTTTGGAACTCAGGCTTTTCCACCGGCCCTTGGTGCAAGAAGGACCACAGACGACTTGCCCAAGTCCTGCATTCAGATTCTTCTCTGATTCAAGACGTTCCTTCCGGCCCACCTTCCCGTACTTCGACGCACTGGCTGCAGAGGCAACAGGTGCTATCTTTTATTCGAACCTTCCCATCAGACTTGGAGAACATGCTACTCCAGATTGACCCTCCTACGCATGTGGTCTCTCAACTATACTCTCTCATACATATGGTCTATAATCCTGACCTCCCCCCATACACACAGGCCTGGAGGGAAGATTTGGGTCACCCCATCTCACCTGTAGATTGGCAAAAGTGCTTCATTCTGACTCATAAAATATCCTTAGCCTTCAAATCGCAAGAAAAGGGATTCAAATTACTGACCCGTTGGTATAGATGCCCCTCGACAATACGCTGGATAAACCCAGCGCTCCCGGATACCTGCTGGCGTTGTTTGTCATCAAAGGGGACCTTACTCCACATTTGGTGGGAGTGCCCCCCTGTGCGGAGGTTCTGGCAAAAAATCCTCGACTTGTACAGCAGACTTATGGCGACCTCTGTTGCACCGAGTTGTACGAGTTGCTACGGTTGTAGCCTTGCTATCTATGCTCCCTGGCCCGCTTAAATCGGTCAAAAAAGACGTTCTGCGTTGCTTTCTGGCGGCAGCTAGAACGATTCTGCCCAGACATTGGAAGTCGACAAGCATGCCTTCTCTGGGGGATTGGGCAATTGAGGTGGACCAAATTAATAGACTGGAATGGATGTTGTCGCGGGAAACGGGTAAGGAGGAACAATTTTCCAAGACCTGGACCTCATGGTCTATCTTCCGCTATTCTGCGGAATTTATTCCATGGGCTACAGAGGACTCCACCAATGCAACTGGGTGACCATAGTGGAATGTCTTTCTCTTAATATCTGTATTCCTTACTCCCTTGTCCCCTCTATTCTTACTCTTCTTTTTCCCTTTCTCCCCTTATATGTTACAGCGCTACACGATCACCTAAATCATACTCTCTAATCTCATCAGACCAATAATGTGACACACATTGAGCTTCCCCATCAGAGAAAATACATTTAGCACAGCAACAATAGCCCTAGCTTGCTTGCAATAGGTGGACGCCACTCGTTGAGTGGATAGTGGTGCTCACCTGCACTTTAATCAGCTTAGACGGTATAGCTACGCAGGCTTAAACATCAAGCTAAATCAATAAACGCTCACAAATTGTTTAAAACATGAGATGATATGTTACCAGTATCGCAATGATGTCTATTTCTATTTTTTGTGTTTTTGTATGACATAACTGTATACTGTACATTTTTCCTTTCTCAATAAAATAAGATTGAATTAGAAATACGTAATGCGCTTCAATCATCCTGACACCATATCAACCATGTAAGCGCCAACACCAGCCATTTCCCCGATAAATTGCCCACAAAAAAAAACATATTTTCTGGTAGTGCCCCTCCCGAGACTAGACTCTGGATCCACACCTGATGCAACCTTTTTTTTACATGCGTGCCTGGTATTGCGCTTTGTGCTCTGCTGTGTCAGAGGGAAACAGCGATCACAGAGCGCACGGCTGCCCGCTCTAGGAGGTATGTATATGCCAACCGTATTTTGGCTAGACTAATTAATTATCCGGACAGAGATATCACCTTGAGGAAGCACACTGCCTTGTGTATATTACAGTAAATGGTGCACAGATATCATTATATCCAGATTTTTTTCCAAAAGTGCAAAGAAAAAGAGATAAGTTCCATGGAGTTAAAAAATATTTGCTGAAGCTGAAAGTGTCATATACTTTTGTTTTTCCTGCATGAAAAACATTTGATAACACTGGCTGGAATACCCTAGTAGACACAGTTTTGTTTTTCTTTTTGCAGGACCCTTTAGAGGGTCTAAGTTGCTAATGCAGTGTTTATTTTTCCTCTCATGTTTCAGAGGAAAGATTTGAATGTTGGTGGTCTTTTTTTTCACCCTGTTGTACATTTAATACTAACTAAGGCCCAGAAATGGAAGGGGCAGAAGGGACATGTTCCCCCGAGCGCAATGTTGATATGTGGAAGAATGGGGCATGCTGGGAGCTTCAGCAACTTCATTCTCCTGCTGTCTCACTGACAGCAATGATACCAGTGTGGCTCTTGTCAGAAGGAACAGGGGCCTCAACAGTTGCTAGAGGGAACATTTTTGAATTGTAATTTTTTTACGTTGTTTATTACTTGTGCACCTTAAAAGTCCCGCTTTACTCATATATTCTTTACTCAATTTTTGGGATGTGGTGCAAGATTCAAACAATCTACTACCCACACCAGATGGAAAAAAGGAAAAGTTCCCCCAGGGTTTTTTTTTTTGCGACATGGTTTATTAGTCAAAGGAGATGAAGATATAATAAAATGAAATCATTTCTTTGATTTATACAATGAATCAAGATACAAATTAATTAAATTCTTAAAATTATAAACTCTGGTTACAGGCAGTCTAAGAAATGTACTATCAGTATTAGTAAAAGTCAACAATACAGTACATTGAATGCAATTATAAAAGTGACATCCATATGAGTACCCCGACGCATTTCGAACAATACTATCACGGTCTTCTTCAAGGGAATTTGTACTCTGGTGAGATATATCAGAAAAGTATTAGGATTCTGACACTCTGACAAAGTACTGGCATCTCTTATACATGAATAGAGTTACGGTATATTTACCGCTCAAAAAATGAGATTCAGAACGTGACACATAAACAGAGATTATTAATAAAATATATATAATGATCCGGGGATCCTCATTAACGTCCCTCACTCCTCCAAGTAGGAACCAACCAAATAAAGAGCTTGCACTTTTCACGAGGTGATGAAAAGTGGGAGTGAATGTATGGGAAATCAGGTGTCTAATAGGTGAACTGTGGATGTGTGTGTGTATGTGAAGTGTGTATGGATGACCAGTATCAAGGTATGGGTGTGTGGGGATGTGTGTACAAGGAAATGGGGTAAAACAATGTGACAAAACAACTAGACTAGAAAGACTGCAAACTATATAGAGTGAGTGAAAAAAATAAAAATGAAAAGTGTGTGAGAAAGGAGTGAAAGTGTGTGTGATAAGTGATTATCAATATGGATATGTACCCCAAATAATGTTATGTAATTAAATATTTATAATAATGAGAGGGGGTACTGATGCTGATAGCAGTAGCAAAGTTATAGAATAGGCATTAAAAAGTTGTTCAGTAGTAGGGGGGTTTTAGTTTAGTGTGCTAAGTATAGTACTTACATTGACTCCAATCCTATATGTGTGTATAAAAGGAGCTCTCCTGGAATCCCATCAAGATCCAGATGAGATGTGGCACTTAAATAAAATCTAAGCCCATTGGTATCAGGTGTCGTCTCCTTCTCCCTCCCCCTCTTCGTCCAAGCCGCCAAAATGGTGGCCACCGTGTGGCTCCCTCGGCGTTCCTGTGAGCTGGATGCTCCAGCCCTTGCCGTCACCCCTATCATAATTGCGTGACGCCATGATGTCATAATGCACGTGGGGCCGAAGCCGCACGTGTGTAAAGCGTCATAAGGCATCTAGAGGTGATCAAGGAACGCCGCCGGTGTCTTGCCGAATAAGTTCCTTCGGCGGATAGGTTCCCCCCCTGTACTGCGCAGGCGCAGCGCCTGCGCAGTACGTACTACTGTCGGCCGCCGGAGATAGCCGAAGCTCAAAAGCTTCAATCAGCTGTACACGGCGCCTGCGCTCTGGGTCCAGGTTCCTTCCCCTCTATCCAAGTGGACCTAGAGGGGGAATCTAAAAGTGCCGTGCGCAGCGAGGCCGTGCCCGAAGCGTGGTGAGCGAAGCGAGCCCGCGAGGGGCCCTCTTACAGGCGCCGTGTACAGCTGATTTTCAGCTGTTCCGCTTCGGCTATTTCCGCCGGCTTCTACTGCGCATGCGCAGTAGAGGGGGGAACTAATCCGCCAAACGGAACTTTCTCGGCAGAACACCGGCATGGTGATGCTCCCTCTGGTGGCCAAAGGTGGAATGGCCACCCATTAGGAGAGCATGAAGAGAATCGTGAAAACTTTCACGTCTCCCCACCGTGCTGGGAAGCCTGTATAAAAGCGGCACCCTCTCCAGGGGGGGAAAGGGGAGGAGGACGAAGGGAGGGACCATGTATATATATATATATATATAAATTCACTAAAGTACAAATTATGAACATTTTAAATACAATACCTAAAAAGATATTTAATTGTATAAGATTATATAATTATTCAGTTATTTAATTAGTTTGAGGATTTCATTGCTTTGAGGAGCTGTGGACTTATAGAGTATACAAAGTCTTGCCTTAAAGCAGTAATGGGTGTTCTGGTGAGTTGCACCAAAATTTGTCTTTTTGGGTAAATATGTTTGGACAATCCTTTTGGAAGGGGAGCATACAGGATGAGTCCTATAGGTGCACAAGAAGTGATAACCTATATTCCAAAAATATATAAATATGTACTCATACCGGAACAATATTGAATTCCCAAAAAAGACTGTCTCGATTCAAACCATCGATCTAATCAAGAACAGTCAGAATTACTGTAAGCAAAAAAGTGACTACTGTATTACTTGATAATAAACTGTCACACTGCTCATGTTGGGCTCTCATGCGTTGGAGGGGGGAGGGGTGTTTAACCACCCAAAAATTGTCGAAAAATGGGAAAACGCATGTAAAGAGTCCGAATGCCGCACACCCCAAAAAATCTATAGAAAAAAGGAAAAGTTCCCCCAGGGGTTTTTTTTTGCGACATGGTGTATTAGTCAAAGGAGATGAAGATATAATAAAATCAAATAATTTCTTTTATTTATACAATGAATCAAGATACAAATGAATTAAATTCTTAAAATTATAAACTCTGGTTACAGGCAGTCTAAGAAATGTACTATCAGTATTAGTAAAAGTCAACAATACAGTACATTATATGCAATTATAAAATTGACATCCATATGAGTAACCGACGCGTTTCGACCAATACTATCACATTCTTCTTCAAGGGGATTTGTACTCTGGTGAGATATATCAGAAAAGTATTAGGATTCTGACACTCTGACAAAGTACTGGCATCTGTTATACGTAAACAGAGTTATATTTACCGCTCAAAAAATGACCCCATTTCCTTGTACACACATCCCCACACACCCATACCTTGATACTGGCCAACCAGACACACTTCACATACACATACACACATCCACAGTTCACCTATTAGACACCTGATTTCCCATACATTCACTCCCACTTTTCAACACCTCGTTATCAGTATGTGGTTGACCCTATACTCATTACCCATTATATCTACCACACACGGTCGTGGTATATCAATCTGTATAACAACAATATATTTAGATACAGTTACAATAATATAATACAACAAAACAATTTTGTCTTGACATATATTGTAAGTTACAACTAAAATAGATTTAAGCATGTGGGTGGGGATAAGTTCACCTAATGCTTTAAAAATGTTGCCAAAGTATATTACTATTTCACATTATTCTCATAAAATTACTCATTAAATTATATCACAGGTGTCGTCCATCCCTTCCTCCTTTTGAAGCCCATATGTGTGTGACTCCTTGCAAGCTCTCTATTTGGTTGGTTCCTACTTGGAGGAGTGGGGGACGTCAATGAGGATCCCCGGATTGTTATATATATTTTATTCACAATCTCTGGTTATGTGTCACGTTCCGAATCTCATTTTTTGTGCAGTAAATATAACTCAATTTTGTATAACAGATGCCAGTACTTTGTCAGAGTGTCAGAATCTTAATACTTTTCTGATATATCTCACCAGAGTACAAATCCCCTTGAAGAAGACCGTGATAGTATTGGTCGAAACGCATCGGGGTACTCATATGGATGTCAATTTTATAATTGCATACAATGTACTGTATTGTTGACTTTTACTATTACTGATAGTACCCTGTTTCCCCGAAAATAAGACCTAGCGTGATTGTCAGTGATGGCTGCAATATAAGCCCTACCCCCCAAATAAGCCCTACCCTGTTTCCCCGAAAATAAGCCCTACCCTGAAAATAAGACCTACAAGGACTTTAACTAGGGCTTATTTGGGGGATAGCGCTTATATTGCAGCCATCACCGACAATCACGCTAGGTCTTATTTTCAGGGAAACAGGGTACATTTCTTAGACTGTCTGTGAGTTTATAAGTTTTTAAGAATTTAATTCATTAGTATCTTGATTCATTGTATAAATAAAAGAAATGATTTGATTTTATTATATCTTCATCTCCTTTGACTAATACACCATGTCACAAAAAAACTCCTGGGGGAACTTTTCCTTTTTTCTATAGATTTTTTGGGGTGTGTGGACTTTGGACTCTTCACATGCGTTTTCCCATTTTTCTACCCACACCAGATAGTCTACAGCTAATTCATAAGACTGAATAGATCATTAAGCTGCGGGTGGGAGGGGCCATGATCACAGGAGAGGGACCTGAGAAGAGGAGGATCTGGGCTGCTCTGGGCAAATCCACTGCAACAGAGCAGGTAAGTATGACATGTTTGTTATTTTTATTGAAAAAAAACCACAAGACTTTACAATCACTTTAAATCATAATAGTGCAACGGATAAGCAATGAATACAATAAAATCATAAAACATCAATTGTAAAGTCTTTTGTGTTGGTTATTTTTTCCCATCATCGTTGTGCAAAGGTGTCTGTGCTTTGTGTGGTCCACTACCACCTCTGTGCTCACAGGACTCTCACCTTCTTTACTCTTGCATAAAAGCATATATACAGAGTCCTCCAAAGGGGTGTGACCTCCTGTGTCCTATATCCACTGGGGGTCCTTGCTGTGTTTCACCCAGTTACTCTCCTAATGTGGAGGCTTTTAAGGAGCTCCTACTTGTCTGCCTCTGTGTGTGCCTCACCCATAATAGGGAAAAGTGCAAAGATACTCCTCATAGTGTAGTAATGTTAGTAACAAAATTTATTAGAAGGGTAAAATTGTGCTTACACTATAAATTCTTGTAACAATGTCCAGTTTCCTCGTCCGCCTCCGTTCCCACCAAAAGGAGGACGAGAAAACTGGAAGGGACGTATGCAGAAGCCATACTCCGGTATTGTGGAGAGGAATTAGAGCAGCTGTTTTTTATTGCTAACTCTACCCCTATTAGGGAGCTTCATTCTATCTAAGTGTCCTGTTTATCATTATCATCAAAAATAAAAGTAAAAGAAAATCGCAAATTTTGGGTTGATCCCTGAACAGTAAAAGAGGAAAAATCTTCAAATGGGGACACTAGTTCTGGTAACCTGGATGGCCCCAATGGAATGCCTTAATGTGAAGGGATTTCCTCTCACTTCCTGTTTGGGTTTGGGGCAGGAAGTGAAGGTAACTCACCCAAATGGGACACAGATGACATAAAAAAAAACCGACAGGGGTCTTAACCCTCCCTTACTTTATCCAAAATGAAAAAAAGCATTTGCCTATGGTTCTACTTTAATTAGAAGATTAAGTAACAGTTACAAATATTTTAATTGCATTTGATTATTTAAAGTCACAAGTTCTATTGGGTTTTAAATAGAAGCCACAGGAAACAAGCATTAATAAGGCATATACAGTAAAACTGCAGATATCCTTTAAGGGCATACATATACAGGAAATAAGCCTTCATCAATTCATCCATCACACTTTTATGCTTAAGGATAACCTATTTTTAAATGTGTTAATAACTCTCCTATAAGCCTTATTTGTATGGGATAAAGAAAGTTCATATTTTATACCCTGGAAAGAAATCTGTAACCAATAAGAAATACCACAAGCCATTTCTGACTTGTGGCACAACCTTGTAAAACTATGAAAGATTTAATATGGAAATCATCATCTAAATTATTGTAACAAAATCAAGTGCACATGAGCATGTACGTTACCCATATGTAAACTGATCCATGCTCTTAAATTTCCATGCTCTGTCTGATAAATGTACAATACACACTATAAGACTTAACATTTGAAACAATGCTTGACGCCGTTTACATTTTAGCACAGACATCACTACTAGAACATTGTACATTTAAGAATAAGACTTCAGCTAATATTATGACATTGTTAATAAATTACGTCTGATATATGTCATTGCTATAGGATTTTACAACAAAGATAAGATTATCATACATACATATATTGAAGAAAAGTGAAAACAAAAAGTTCATGTGCAACTATACTTTTCTTCATATTTTGGAAAAAACATTAGGATACTGGGCTCCTTCGTTTTTTGCAAATTGAAGAATGTAGGGTGGGAGGTTGCCGACAAGGCCACACACTGCGTACATTTCATATGGGTCATAGAAATGTATGGCCAACTTTAGGGAATAGAATGTTCACATAGTAAAGTTAATGTTAGCAAATAGGGTGAAGCTGTGTTCACTTTGACTACCCAACCAAAATTTTTTTTTTTATAATGAACACAGGTTCAATTTAATTAGCATTTATTTTGTAAAGTAAACATTCACTGTGCTAGGTGTGCAGCCTTTACTCCTTATGTATAGTAAATCAACCTCATTGGGCAGACAGACTGTGGATCAAGCAAATTTGTAAGCAGTATCCATTACCTAACCTGTTAATTTGGGTCCAGTAAAAAATGTTGTTGTCCAGTTAATGAATGTTGTGTCTAGAGCAGCCTTTCTCAACTAGGGTTCCTCTAGTGGTCTCTGAGGTTCCTTGAGTAGTAGGGGATTGATCTCCCACCTGACCATACCTGCATAATTTCAGCACCAACCTTACTTAGCAACACCAGCTAAAATTAGGGCAGTCTTCCCTGACCCCAAATGTAAAGGGACATTATTTCCACTGACCATCAATGTACCAAGGTATTCTTTCCACTCACCAATGCAGGACAGCCCTACTTTCACTGACCACCAGTGCAAGGGGGCATTAAACTGGCCACTCATTTAAAGGGGACATTTTCAACTGAACAGCAGTGTAAGGGGTACTACACATTTTCATTGATTGCCAATATAAGGGCACTTTTCTTTCACTGTCTTTCACCAATGCAAGTTTGCTCTGCTTTCACTGACCACCAGTGCAAGGGGGTACTACACTGACAACCAATTTTAAGGGACATTTTTTAACTGACCATCAATGTAAGCGGGCACTACATGTCTATAATGATTGCCAATGTAAGGGGGCAATGGTCCACTTAATACCAAGGTAAAGGGCACTGGACATGACCACCAATATACAGGGGCATTTCTCCACTGATCACCAATGTAATAGGAGCAAGACAGATAACATATTACAGTAAAACCTTGGTTTGAGAGTAACTTGGTTTGAGAGCGTTTTGGACAAACAACATTTTTAAATAAAGTTTGACTTGATATACAAGTAATACCTTGATATACAAGTAGCGTCATGTCACAACTGAGTATAAAAGAGAAGAGAGGCACCTCTAAGACCCCTTTCACACTGGGGCGGTTTGCAGGCGGTATTGCGCTAAAAATACCGCCTGCAAACCGCCCCTAAACAGCCTCCGCTGTTTGTTCAGTGTGAAAGCCCGAGGGCTTTCACACTGAAGCGGTGCGCTGGCAGGACGGTGAAAAAAGTCCTGCAAACCGCTTCTTTGGAGCGGTGAAGGAGCGGTGTATTCACCGCTCCTAAACCGCTCCTGCCCATTGAAATCAATGGGACAGCGCGGCTATACCGCGGCAATACCTCGGCTATAGCCGCGCTGTACGAGTGATTTTAACCCTTTTTCGGCCGCCAGCGGGGGTTAAAACCGCACCGCTAGCGGCCGAATACAGCTACAAGAACGACGGTACAGCAGCGCTAAAAATAGCACTGTTGTACCGCCGACGCCCCCACCACCCCAGTGTGAAAGGGGCCTTAGTGTAATATGGTTACATTTAATGAAGGCACAACATTTAGCAACAAATTGCTACACTTAGAGGTGCCTCTCTTCTCTTTAATACTCTGTAGCTCCTGCTGCATTTTACTTCTAATCCCCTTGTGGGGCTGTCATTTGTGGATGGACATTTTATGGTTAAACAACCTGGTTACATTGCTATAATTGTTTTATATGGACTATAAACTGAAGGACCTATGAATAAACGAATCATTTGGGTTTCCATTATTTCTTATGGGGAAATTTGCTTTGATATACAAGTACTTTGGATTACAAACATGTTTCTGGAAAGAATTATGCTCGCAATCCAACGTGTCTGATGTGTTATCTCATTGCCTTGCCCTTCAATTAAATATTTTAGAAATGTTTAGAAAGTTATATTTAGTTAAGAAAATTAATGATTTAAAAAAAAAAAAGATTAGAAAAAGAAACTAGACATATTTGAACATTTTACTAGTCTTCTTTAAAAGCTGTGTACGTGACCTTGTGAAGAGTTTTACCTTTCATTGCATGCCCCTTCATTTACAACATTAACCGTCTCGCTATAGATGACTGAAAACGGAAGCAGGCACCCAATTTCACTAGTCAATCTTCATTTCCACTTTCAAATCATATTATTGAGCGAAAAGTCTAAAATATCATTATGATGGCAATGTTCCTATAAAAAGGATTAGTGGGTAAATGGCATACTAACTAGTAAACACCACATTTGTGGTAAACTACATTGTATAAAATCATATCATGGTAGACTGCCTATCACTAATGGGATTGTAGAGAATTATGGATGGGGATGACATAAAAATAAAATCTAGCTGCAGCCTTCTAAATACATTTATGCAAAAATAAGGTTTAAAAAAACCCAGCAAGTTGGGAAGTAAGATATACCACCTTTCATATATATATTTATTTGGCAAAATGCCCTCTTCTATAGCGTAGTAAAAAAAAAATTAAAAAATTTGGCAGCATAACAACAAAACCCTTTCCGAATTTAAAAAATAAGCCATTATTATTTTTATTTTTTTAAATCAGCTACAACATTGTGCTAGTTAATTGAATGCTGCATTAAGTGGCTGACATCTATGTATTGTATGTTCTCAATTCATAACAAGCACTTACAGCCTAAGTGCCACTTAAAAACGCCCTACCATAGGGTTCTCCTGATTAGTAGGATCCGAATCTAGGCTTTGGTACAACAGGTAGGTAGGAAACATACATACATGATACACAAAACGCAAAATAATTTTTTATTTCATCACTTGAAGTTGCATCTCACCCAATGTTTCACTTATTGTGTCATAAATCTGGTTTAGGAAATGGTTATGCATGATTTAAAGTATAAAACCTTTATTTTTTTAGGAACAAGAATTAGAACCCCTGTCAAGTTTTTGCTGCTATCCAAAACTCCACTAATGAAACTTTCCCTCACTGTTCCAGTGACAAGGGTTTCACCAGGTAGAACCTGAAGTAAAATCTACAACAGCAACACAGACAAAAAATGTGTAGAGCGTTAAACACTAGAACTCCTGCCAGATTTTTTTTTCTGTTGCATTTTTCCCTCACTTTATGTCTGGCTAAACTTTGGGCACCTTAGTAGTAAATTTGCTCTAAGACAGTTAGGGGTTGATTTAATAAAGGCAAATAGACTTTGCACTTTGAAAAGTGCAGTTTCCCCAGAGCTTAGTAAAGGAGGTAAGGCTTCACTTTACAAAGAATACCCAATCACGTGCAAGGAAAATAAAAAAATTATGATGGAATTAAGCAGAGCTTGTGACCTGGTACAGTTCGGGGGGGGGGGCGCTTGCTCGTCCCCTCCCTTTCCTGACCTGCCAGGCTGCATGCTCGGATAAGGGTCTGGTATGGATCTTTTGGGGGACCCCACACCATTTTTTTTCATGATTTATGTTTTTGGCGGCAATTATTTTGTTTACATTCAGCTGTCAGCGGGGAAGCCCGCTGACAGCTGATAACTCATTGGTTGTTAAGGATGTGGTGTCTGGCTTCCCGGCCCCCTCCTTAGCAACCAGTTATATACAGTGGATGTACAGCTAAAAAAAAACACACACACAAATTGCGGCAAAATCTCATCATAATCATGGTAAAAACGCAGTACTTGCGTTTTGGATGTGGGTCCATTGAAGTCTATTACATGCAAAACGCTGCATCTTGCGGGAAAAAAGTCCCCGACCCTTTCCAAAAATGCAGAGGCACAAAAATGCATTGATGTAAATGTGTTCCATAGGAACTCATGTTAAAAAAAAATCCCTGCATTTCGCCAAAATGCAAAATGCATCAAAAAATGGATCATGGCTGCAAAAAGGGGCTGGCAGGGTGTTGCACATTAGAGCTCCCCACCTCACTATTACACTCCAGGGTCCTCAGTTTTGATGCAAGCAGTGGGCTGGCTTTTGGCAGGTGTTATGCAAATATCAAATTGCCTTGATTAGTGGATGTCAGTCTGAAGGGGTGCGAGTTCCTAGGCTGGCTGGATTTGCGTGCAGACTGCGCTAGGTAACACCCACATGTGATGTTGAGCTGCCATGATTGAAAGAACTGAAAACCAGGGAAGGCTAGAGACAGTTCAGCTGGTGGGGAAAGAGCAAGATGATGCTAGATATCCTACAGCAAGGAAATGAGGCAGGCTATTGCCTCGTACACACGATCGGATTTTCCACAGACAAAACCTCGGACTTTTGTCCAAAGGCGTGTGCTTGGATTTTGTCTTGCATACAAACGGCAAAGAATTGTCGGCCAACAAAACACGAACGCAGTGACGTACTACGTGGTTTTTCAGCTCTTTAGCGCCACCCTTTGGGCTCCTTCTGCTAATTTCGTTTTAGTAGAAGCTTGGTGAGTGTTGATTTGCGATTTTCATTTCGCGCTTTTCATTTTGTGCTTTCCAGTTTGTTTCTGAACGGCTGTTCGTCAACCATGTTGCAGAATAGGAGGAGATAACGTGTTATTTATTATTGGTCTTGGAGTTATTGCTTTGACCCAAGTCCAGTCCAGGAACAGGAGGAGGAGGAGTTCTTGGACCAAAAATTGGTTGCTTTATTAATCGTGACCAATTATGTCATATGCCTTTGCTACGGGAGCTCCAGGAGAATAATCCAGATGATTTTTCGGAATTATCTCTGGATGACGGACCCCTGCTTTCACCAACTCTTGGCATTGTTGACTCCCTATATTAAGAATCAGGACACATGCATAAGGCTTTTATTTTATTTTTTGGTTGAATAATAATGATTTGATTTGTTATATTTTCTATATTTTTGGATGCATACAATGCACTTTTTGGTTAAATTCTATTGACAGATAGCATGTCTAATTGTATTTGTTTTCTATTTTTAATGCACAATAAAAAAATTGTGGAGAATAATACTTGGCTATGTGTTTTACTTCAAATGACAGTTTTGGAGTAGGCAGTTACATTTAAAAAAATACAATGTAAAATTAACAAGGGACACCAACACAGTTGTATCTTTGATCTTAAAAACTATGGAATAATGGTGTTGTGGTAACTTGCCCCAAAAAAAAAAAAAAAAAAAAAAAAAAAAAAAAAAGCATAATAATAGTATTCTTGATATCACTAGAAAAAAAAAGCCTTTGAAAATTAGTTTGCAATAACTCCATCAGTATCACCAGCAAAGCAGTTTCATTATTATCCCATTAAAGAAGAAGAGAATTGTGCGCTGCACTTCAATATTTCATAATTTGCCGCGTCACGAATGTTAATTCTCCATTATGAACGCTAGTTTACAAGACCGACTGCTTCTGGCTTGTCCTTGCTTCCGATCACGCGTGTTTGTACTTTGGACTTTTGTCCGATGGACTTGTGTACACACGCTCAGAAAATCTGGCAACAGACATTTGTCAGCGGAAAATTTTAAAACC
Source organism: Aquarana catesbeiana (assembly GCF_042186555.1). Taxonomy (NCBI): domain Eukaryota; kingdom Metazoa; phylum Chordata; class Amphibia; order Anura; family Ranidae; genus Aquarana; species Aquarana catesbeiana. Next base: position 368,032,181 of record NC_133324.1, on the reverse strand, counting down.
TGCCATCCAACATTTGTCCGCGGAAAATCGACAATTGTCCAATGGAGCATACAAACGGTCGGATTTTCCACCAACAGCCTGTCGTCACACAATTCCCATTGGAAAATCTGATCCTGCGTACGAGGCTTAAGTCTGACTTTCTGCAGTTTCTAATGCACACTACGAGAAAGCTCATAGTGTGCAGTGAAATCAAAGTAAGCATTTCAGTACAAGAGAGAAGTCTGTTCAACTGTGCAAGACTGAAGGTTAGTTTGGAGTTCAGCTTTAAGCCTTCAATGTGAGGCGAGGTGGATTTTTAAATGAAATGCTACCTTTCCACCTGGCCTCAATGAGGCACTTTGTTATAGGCCATTCCTAGGAGAATAATTACGTCATCCTATCCCCAAGTTCTGTTCTTACAATGAACAGGAATAGTGGGATTTGTTCTGTTAAGATCAGGTTTAAAATGTAAATACTGTATATATAGGTCATACAGAAAAAAATGTTGATGAAAGTTGATGATTACTACAAGTTAGGAATATAAATGATTGATTATGCAAATGATGTTCATTTTTGCAGCCTGTGTAGTATCACTGTCCCCCTTTTTGGGTCCT